>NC_056629.2:47767045-48093468 GCF_002870075.4 Lactuca sativa | reverse complement strand
AACTCGCCGAGTGCCCAACTGGACTCGCCGAGTCAGGCCAACTCGCCGAGTTCATGAATCAGAACCACAAAATTCGAATTTTGCAAGCAAGAAACAAACAATCATGCATCAATTTAATAGAAACCAATCTAGGCTCTGATACCACTGATGGGTTTTTGGCCATATGAACATTCCTATGTGCACATGCAAACCCTAATGCTTGGATCTAGGTTTCTCTAATTAAACATGCATTGGATCCAAGACTTCTAATAACTAATAGAGTATAAGAACAATACAAAATCAGAGTTAGAAGCATACCTTGAAACACTTGTTTGATCTTCTAGTTCTTGGAGCTTTAGAGTCACAAATGTCACTCCTCTAATGGCTTACAAACACCAACTAGCAAGAGGATGATTTGAGAGAGAGGAGAGGGAAGAAATCGGCCAGGGTTTCTTTGCTTTAGCAGCGGTGCCGATTTTCCTTTGCCCCAATGGTCTATTTATACTTGTAAGGCTCCTAGGGTTTCACCCTTAAACCCTAGTTGGATAATCTTTTACTCAAAGCAATCTAAATCCTTTCCAAGATAAGCCCTTGGACGATTTGTGGCTTATCCTAAGCCCTAGAAATCGTCCAACCCTATCCATAAAGGATTTACAGCCCAAAGTGTAACTATCAAACAATTGACAGTTTATACCTTCTTATTTAATTAATCTCTTTAAGTCACCAAATTAATTCTAATTAATTTATGACTTATATTAATCAAATAACAATATTATTATTCCTTATATTATTCTCATAATATATTAATAATATTTATTCTCTCATAATAAATCATTATGTCAAGTTGCTATGGTGAAGGCAACCCAAAAGGACCATACACAATCGGGTCAAATATTTGCCTAATATAGTTGCAGCCTTAGACACTATTCCAACAGTTACTTTTAAAATTTATATGTATTGTCTCTGATATTTTGTTCTGTATCCGCTACAACATAAAACAACAAAACAACATTTTCATAATAAGTTTCAAGAAAGTAATTGTTAATTACAATAATAAAATTAATAATTGGTAATAGATCATCATCTTTTTATTCAACAATAAAAACTAATAGGTTGGTAATCTAGAACATAGTGCTGTGTGCCAACTATATATGTAATTATTAGAAGACTTGGAAGAGCCTTCAAAAAGTTTCTGTTGTAAGTTCATTTTCTGCTTCTTCGTCACAAACACTCAACCCTTGCAACTTTCCATGTCTTCTCCTTTTGTTTTATCTCTTCTTATACGACATGTACACCATTTTCTAAAATTCTTTCGCTTCTTCCGTATACGATATACGTCATCCATCATTATCACATTCTTTTATCCATTTTATCGATCAACAATCATTCTTGATGATTGATATCTAGGATTTTCCATGAAACAATAATTATAATTCAAATGAAACCAAATATTTAAGAAGTTTTGAAACAGTTAAAACATTAGCTTATTCAAGTATGATTTTATATATCGTGGACATGGAGGTTTTTGTAAAAGTAGGGTGGTTTTTAAATTAGTTTGTAGAAATAGGCTTGTTTGAAAACTCTTTGTAGAAATAGGTTGGTTTTTAATAGGACCCATCATTTTTAACAATTCTAAGAAGAGCTATAAATAAATTGAACGTTCACTGAACTGTTCATGAACCGTTCGACGGAAAGTTCGTTTATGTTCTTTTATTTAATAAATTAACGAACATGAACACAAATGCTCGTTTGTTTAGTTAAACGAACGAACATGATCAATGATCTCGTTCGTTCAGTTATGTTCGTGAACGATCGTTCATGTTTTTTGTTTACGTTTGTTTATGATCATTCACCTAACTTCCGTTTATATTCAGATATGTCTAATTGTGTTTGATTATATTAACATATCATCTGTTTAATTATGTATTTTTTTTATCTTTGTTCATTTATGTTCGTTCGTATAGTATGTTCATGAACATAAATGAACGAACACATGCAATGTAATTTGTTAAATAAACGAACATGAACAAGCATTGTTCGTGTTCGTTTGGTTTGTTTACAACCCTAATTTTAAAGTTGTTAACACTTATTTCTAACATTTTTAATTAAAATCTATATATATATATATATATATATATATATATATATATATATATATATATATATATATATATATATATATATATATATATATAGATCTAATAAGATTTTTTTTTCATAGCAAGGTAAGAAGTTTTTTCTATATATTTTTTTTACGAACAAAACAAATAAATCATTAGATGAATCAAAAATAAAATAATTAACAAAAAAAATTCTCAAAAAATATATCGATGATTCATTTATACAATGAATTTGTCATTATTCACTAAAATTGCTATAAAAGTTTTTTTTTAATTTACTTAAAAATGGATCATGAAGATGTTTTTTTTAAGAATTTTTTCTTATGAATCATTTAACTTTTCAATCATCTAATAATTTATTTTGTTTGTTCACTAAAAATATATAGAAATTTTTTTTTCACCTTCCTATCAAAAAAAATTTCTTCTTATTCGATCTTGACTTTCTCTCTCTCTCTCTCTCTTTCTCTCTCTCTCTCTCTCTCTCTCTCTCTCTCTATATATATATATATATATATATATATATATATATATATATATATATATATATATATATATATATATATATATATATATATATATATATAACCTTCCCGTGTTATAATTTTAGTCCTTCAAGTTTTTTTTAACCTCCTTTATTATTTTGAAAACTTCAAATTTTAGTCTTGTTATTAATTATGCATAATTAATTTATTTAAAATATATAATTAAAATTTCTATATTATTTTTAGCAAATTCAATAATCAAATATACCTAATTACTAACTTGAAGTATACAACATTATAAGATCAATGAAATGTCTGAAACGTATGAAATGTTTTTAATTTATAATCTAATATATATTCATAATGATATAACTTGTTAGAAATGTAAGAAAACAAAAACAAAAAAGCTATTTTATAATTTTTTCGATTTTGACAATGCATCGTTTTTTAAAACTGAACATTGTTTTTCGAACTTTGTCCAATGTTTACCTTTTCATTTTTGTTCAATGGTACGAAAGACATGACGTCACATTTTTCGACTATGACACCATATTTTTCAATTTTTGTTTAAAATACAAGTTCTTAATTATTTTTGACAATTTTGATATCGCATTTTGCAAATCACATGAGGGGTCCTGGTGAAATGTGAGAATATCTTTATTCTGAAATGTTCAACACGTATAGTTTGAAATATCCGAAATACATTTTTATAGTCCGAAAAATCTGAAATATCACCCTTTTAAATATTATAAGTTAGTATTTAATTAATATTATAATTTAATGCTTACTTGGTATGATAATATATATGGTTTTAATTGATCTTTTATTTATGAGTTGTATGTATTTAAAGGTATTGATAAGATATATTTTATGATTTAATTTGTTAAAAAATAATACATAAATTATAATTATATATTTTAAATAAAGTAATATATGTATAATATATAATAGAGGTAAAATTTGGAGTTTAGTATAATAAAAGAGGTAAACAAAAAAATAAGAAAAAACTTGAGTGGTAACATATATGGGTTAAAAATGCAAATATATATAATTTGTTAGTTAAAACATATATATCATAGAGGTAAACAAATATTATTCTAATAGAGATAAAATTTGGAGTTTTCGATATAAAAATAATAAACAAAAAAAAAAAGATAAAACTTGAAGGGCTGTAATGGTAACATGTTAAGGTTGAAAATGAAAAAATATACTCTGTCCGTCCCATATTAATAGTCTATGTTTTCTTTTTGGTTTGTCCCAAAATAATTGTCTACTTCTAAAAATAAATATGTCTTTTACCATAATACCCTTCATTATTAGTTAAATTACCATAAAATTAAATGCAATTACCATAGAATTAAATGCAACATAAGGGTAAGACTGTCATTTCATTTAATAAAGTTAATGGTAATTAATGTTTTCTTAAACTGTGTGCTTTTTGTCTGTGGACTATTATTTTGAGACGGATGGAGTATATAATTACTTTGTTAGGCGGTGTACATGAAGCTTTCCCGAACAACGCTCTTGACTGAGGGGAAGATGGTGAGGGACTCTCTCTTATTTCTATTGGCCAACTTTTTTTTTTTTTTTTTTTTTTATCTTTTTTAATACTTATTAAATTATACACCTACTAAAAGTTATAAAAAAAAATATACCAAAACTCATGGTTTTTAATTCTCCACAAAATAAGTATAATATTTATAGGAAATATATTTTAAAAAATTTTAAAAAAAAAATAGTGAAGGAAGTTTCTCACCCATTTTTTGGGTTTAGGTAAAGGAAAGGAAAATAAAGAAAAAGATGTTGTAGCCCACATATTTCTACAACTTAGTTTAAAAAGCAACCTATTTTGCAAAAAAAAAAAAAAAAAAAAAAAAAAAAAAAAAAAAAAAAAAAAAAAAAAACTCTTAGGAAATGCATGACACTAAAATTTCAAATGAAAACAAGTTATAAAAACTATTTTAATGGTTGGTATTTGCCAAGAATATTTAAAAACTCATGGTTTATTTAGTTTATATCATGTATAAATAAGGAAACATCTGAAAATCAAACACCCGAAAAGTGTCATAGTTTGGAGAAGATCCAAAGATGAGCTTATAAGGGGACTTATAATCTAGAACCTTAGTACGTAAACGATTAATAATATATGTTGCCGACACGAAAGCATCAACCCAAAAAGAAGCAGAAGCATGGGCATTGAAAAGCATAGCAATACCTGTTTTAGTAATATGATAATGTTTTCTTTCAGCTCGACCGTTCTGTTGAAGTGTGTAGGCACAAGAAACACGATGATGAGTGCCATTCTCAAGAAAGAGAATACGAACCCGATTGTTGAGAAACTTTGTGCCACCATCACTTTGGAACACTTCAAGTTTTTGTAACATCCAAAAAATTTCAACAAATTTTAAACTTTTTGAAACAACCATTTAATAATAAAAGTGTTTACAGAACCATTGCTTCCAATACGTTTTTTAAAAATCAGAGTCTCCTAAGATCCAGTCAGTTGAAAAAACTAAGGATGTGTACGGTCACACCTTCGCCTTGTCACGACCCTCTAAAGTACCGGAAACCATAAACCAAAACTGCAAGCATGAAACTTAGCGAGTTTCCCCCAAAGTGTCACCACGTACACATAACAAACAACAACATGCACACGGAGCCTTCAACCTAATTGGAATGCAGTACCAGCCTACAAAATATCTAGAACGCTTACAGAACCTTCACCATGATTGGAACGCCTCATCGGGCCTTCAACATATCTGGACCGTTCTCTGGGCCTTCGGCCGAAATAGTACGCCTCTCAAGCCTGCAGTCAATCCGGGACACCGTAGGTCTCTTAGCCTTCAGTTTACACTGGTCTACCTCAACCCAACCATACAGAACATGTCGACATATACATAACAGATACACATACATATAACAAATAAACAAACAATCAGATAGATGTTACAGATCAATAAGCATAGCATCATCCTATATACCAGGATACCGATCTAACAGATCACTACACCACGATAACATACTATCACATAACAGGACATCTAATCCAATGGGCATGCCTTGGTGCGTTCGACCTGCAAGTACAGTGAGGAAAACTCACCTCACAACTTGATAAAAGCTGATGAGGTCCCGACTCCGAATCTCAGCTCTAACCGACACCTAACCATCAAAAGACCAATTCTCAACATAATCCATAGTCCTTTACCATGACGTGGTGTCGAAAACGATAAAATAGTCACGAATAGCCCCACCAGCACATCGTGGTTGCCTTACCATGTCGTGGTAATAGGGTTTTCTGCAGCTTAACACATTCAGCCATTTTCGTCGATTCTAAAGGGTATCCAACTCAGATCTTGTCCGTAATAGGGTCTAGATGGATAAAGTTTCCAAATTTATCCAACAGAACCCTCCAAAGTGTATAGATCTCAACATTAAGGTCCAAAACACTACATGGATTAAGCAATAATCACTCTACCCATAAAGTTAATTGTCCAAAAGCTCCAAAAGAGTCTCCAACACCAAACACATCATAAAAAATTAGGTGCTTTTTCAGACATGCATGTCCAATGCATGTCTTTAACTCTTATTGGGCCAAAATAGGGCAAAAAGTCCAAGATTTCATGCATGGCCTCAAAACTCAAATCTAATTCAGATCCAAAGAGTCAAATGCTCCAAATAGACTAGAGATTCATAAAGTTGCAAACATTAATGAAGTTCAAATTTTCAAAAAAACAAGGCATAGATAAAAATGGGAAAAATCCATAGATCTATCAACTAACTCATCAAGATGAAGACTTTTATACCTTCTTGGGGTGCTTGATCAAGATAGACTCCTGGACCTACATTGCTTTAGGCTCCGAATAAGATCTTCCACCACCTTCTGCCTTCACAAGCACCAAACACAGACACTTTGAGGCCAAAAACACACACAAGGGATCTAGGGTTTGCAGGGACGATTTGGAGAGATGGAGGTTGATGGGAGGGAGTCTATGAGAGGTTAGGGAGTTTAAATAGGGTCTCAGCCCCTAAACTTTAGGGTTTTCTCCAATAGCTGCCACCACGTTGTGGTATCCCTTTACCACGTTGTGGTGGTTTATTAAACTCCCGAGGCCCAAAAGCTCATCACTATGTTGTGGTAAGGCTTCACCACACCGTGGCCAAAAATAAATTATACTAAATTGGAAATAATTTCATACCTAGAATCAACTTTTACAATTCTCCCCCAGTTGAATCTGACTTCATCCTCGAAGTATGTTGTAGTAACTAACCCATGGTAGTGTTTCCATATCTCCACTGGCGCATCAGGACTCCTGGCCATTCTCTATTGTCGAACCCTTCATTCGAAAATAATGCGGCTCCTAATATGAGCCTCAACTAGATATTCACTACAAATAGGCACAAGCGACGCTAGCATATACCACAATTTCCTGGCTAAGACCAAATGCATGGAGAGATCCACAAAGTCGGAGACTCTTAAGGATACCAACACCAAATCAACTCTATCAATACACATCCTGAGACTAGAAACCCATCAGATCTAAATTTCTGAACCCATATTCCAAGACTGACATTCATCCATTTCTTGAATCCACCCCTTGCCCTTAGTATGACCACTACCAAATGCGCGAAAAGAACCCGAACACATCAATCACAAATTTCCACCAATTCCAAATCCATAATATGTACCAAAGGCCTTTAATAAACCCTTGACTCATTAACACGCCATTTTCAACCACTAGTCCCATGAGAAACTATGAGAAATCCATAAATTTTCACATTTGCCTCCAATCCTTATCAACTCCATTGTACCCCCACCTGGAAAATCACTCGAGACATTCACGAAGACTTTATGATTTGAGACTTCATAACCGATTCCCAACCTTGATAAACAAGCCCCTAATAACAGCTTGCGAACAAACGGGATTTATAATGAAAACATTCCGCAGAGACTTTCTGATATACGGATGACACTCCCAACAACCCTTAATTGTTCCTTTTATTCAAAACAACGGAATTATGGGTCTCTTGACTTCCATAAATGCACCAACACTGAGAGTAACATAAGTAAAAGAAATCAACAATCATGATCATTGGGCCCCCAACCTATGTCTGGAATGCTCTCAGTATTACACTGACCTTCTCGACATTCCAACATTCACTTGGAAACTCACAACCAGCCCACGGGGTTCTAAAGATACTCAACCTCATTCCACTGCCTTACAAGGACTTAATCGACGTCCCTCTCAATGCTATCCAAATGCAACAGTGCCACGTCCTTTTACCACACATAATTCCTTTCACAAAACAACCTGCTACCAATGCAAAACCCTACGAAATCAAGATTGCACACAACCTGAGAATAAGATAAACGGTCGTACTCTTGATCTAATTCATGGGCTATAACCCAAAAAGAACCATGCATATAATCTAAACTAAGCGCTTCATTGATATCTTGAACCGCCCATATATACCCCTCTCGGCCATATAATAAATTTACCACAATTCACTCCCTTAGGGACCCATAATGTCATCCATAAAGAGGTGAAATACCAGAGTCCCTACAAAATGATGAACTTTAATCATTAACAGAAAACATCCTCATGAACGATCAAAACAAGATCCCATATTTGATTGAGACTGAACAAATTCCACCAATACACAACTAGCTCGAGAAGACTTCCATGGTGATCCTAAATGTTACCAAAACTTGATCCTGCTATGAACCAAAATTCCACACCACTATTGAGGGTAAACATACGCAGAGACCAAAGGAACCTAATGATGGGTTTTGGTCATAAGAACATCCTATGTGCTCATACAAACCCTAATGCTTGGATCTAGGTTTCTCTATTGTACATGCAATTTATCCAAGACTATAAACCCTAATTCTAGCATACAAGTAATCATATTAACATAAGAATGGGTTTAAGATATTACCTTGATTGTCATGTAGCAATAACAATCACAATTCTCCTTGTAATGACTTTAGAAAGCTTAGAGTCACAAATGTCACTCCTCTAATGGTTCACAAACACCAAGAGCAAGAGGATGAAGAGGAGAAGAGAAGGAGGCTCTCAAAAACGTGTGGAAACCCTAGACCATTAGTTCACCACGTTTTTGGAGCATAAGGGTTCTATATATAGTGAGGCTATTAGAGTTATCTAACAAGGAAACCCCTAATTTGGATGCTTAAGCCCTAAGCAACCCATGGACTCCTTTCCTTAAAGGCCTTGGACAATTTCTAATGGATTTCCCCATAGAATTCATCCAACCTTATAATATAAGGCAATCCATGGCCCAATTGCAATTATCTTATAATTACAATTCCAGTCCCTTAAGTTTAATTAATCTCTTTTAGTCACAAACTTAATTATTATTAATTCTTGACTAATATTAATCAAACAATATGATTTCTCCTTTGATATATTATTCTCATAATATATTAATAAATCATATTTAATCCTTTCTCTCCATAATTCATCCTATCAAGTTGCTTTGGTGAAGGCAACCCAAAAGGACCATGCACCATCGGGTCAAGTACATACCAAAATAGTTATGGACTTAGACACTAATCCAACAGTCTCCCACTTGGATAAGTCTAATAACTATTATGCGTATGACTTCAGATCCTGATCTGCAATCGTAGCTTTCCAAAGCCGCTGTCAACTCTGATCCTATCAGATACGCGTGTCCTTTAGATAAGGGATCATATATTCCTCCATTCTAGATATCATATGAGACATGATTTCTAATCATTCTCTCTGTACTATTTCTCGAATTCCGATTTATGACGACTGACTAATTGAACAAATCTAATTAGCCCTAGCCCGGCCGAGCATTTACGTTTGTCATCATTAAATCATCGAGGGGCCCAAAGATATCGCTTTTATCCTACTTTTGATAAAAGGAACGGATAAACTTCGATTCAATGCTCGCTTGCACTCACTCATTGAATCACACACAACAATATGTTTTATGACACCAAGTTACTGGTGCGTTTACATATTATCAATGTGCAACCGATTTGCAAGATACAACTCACACATCTCGGTTTCAAGAATATAAGATGTTATCGTCTCACCAATCACTCGTGATACAATTCATGGAGTGATCCAAGTGAGCGTGGGTTTAATCCAATGCTCAAATCATATTCATAAGTACTCATGAACGTTGTAGCAAACATTTGCTTATGTCTAATACTCTTTAGACATTCCACACACCAATTCATGATAGTCTTCATTCATACCTACTTCCAACATATGAACAACTATGGCCCATTCGAATAATTTGACTGTTCTAAACAAATTAAATTATTCAGGAAGTCAAAACATGCAAAGTGAAACACAAGAATAATACTAATCCCATATGGCCTCAAACCTTTGAGTATAAATAAAACACCTTTTATTTTTCACCATATCAATTACTTATTATTTGTTGTTTCGGGTAATCAACTTTTTACTTGAATTATTACAACACTTGTCCCATGCTCTTAGCATGCACATAATGTTTACCTATGGTTCTTACTTTGTGAAATAGATCAAATGAACACATTTCCAATCATACTCATTTCACAGCTCCCAATCCTTTTCACAAGTGAAAGAATATTAAATTCTTGTCACTTATGGAATATGCTAGATTCTAACATTTTATGCAATGATCCTTTTGTAATGTCACCGCACTAAAGTCACAATGACTATTGCCAATGAAATTACAAAGTCCTCTATCGGAGATTGTTACAAGACAATTCCTTAGATATGATGTCTCTCACTCAAAGTACATTCCTTTGAACATCCTTTTGCATAAAAGTTTCTAATCTAGACATAGATTTTCAATATTCAATTCCCAATATCGAAATCTTTCCATACTTACCATATGACAACTCATTCTCAATAGAATCTTATCTATTCATAATAATGTCGATATGGTCCATCCAATACTATACTTCCAACTACTCACAAGCGACCGATCCTCGGCGAACTTTGGATTGTCCTTTGATAATTGTTTAATTCTCGTCCTTTTTCCCTCTAAATGCGCTAGACATTTGGAAAATTTTAGAATGGTAAAATATTATAGCATTTTCAATCAATCCTATACCCGAAGCGTATGGGACACGATGCATAATGTCTTACATGAAGATTTGATACTTTATCAATCTTCTGCCATAATATTTTATGTGCTACGTTCTCAAAATTCGAACTATGAAGAGGAATGCCGTAATCATAATTGAAATTTGAAAACACACTATGTATCCTTGACTAAATTTATTAACATTCCACAACCTAAGCCTTTAGATTTGAATTGAAGCATAATATTCTCTCCCTTAATTATAGTAAAACAACTTTATAACCCTTACGACTTTGCAAGGTTTAACTCTTGTTTTTCTTTAATTAATATTGCTAATTTGCAATACTTGCCTTAATAATCATACAATCATAACATTTATGCTCCCACTATCATGATGATTATTATAAACATAACACTTAAGCTCCCACTAGCTTTGACATGTATTCAGAAACCAGCTTAACTTCCAGAAAAACTTATTGAATTTCTTAAGTTCATGTTTCTAATACTTAATGCTTTGATAATCCTTTATCTAAGCTTATACACCTTTCCCTTAGATAGCTCATATATGTGTCTAAACAATTCAGACTAATTGCCAAGTCTCACAATTTGAATCATGGAAAGGGATACCGTAACCATAATCGAATTCGAGAATCCAATTTTCACAGTCACTATCTTTTTAAAATCTCTCTTAGTGAAAGCATTTCCTCACAGTCATTTTCATGAAGGAGGGAATCTTATGGCACTTAGATTTTAATGGTGTATGTGTTCCTATCCATGTGAATTTGTCAAAACCAAAGTTTACGACAAATTCAAACTCATATGGACCGAACATTCTTAATCTTGACTTCTTGCCTTATGGTAACACAGCTGCCCACTATGTCTTCCAAGTAGTTAAGCAGCTCACCCTTTCTTATTAATGTACTTTCCATTGATCAAGGTGCCTGCCTTTTATGCGTTCAAATGAGAACTCATAGAACTTACATGCATAGTTAACTCAATTGGAATGGCACAGAAACAAAATAGTGTCAAAACGATAGGTTGTAAACCTCAACTCGTGTGCTAGTGATGATCGATAAGGTTTATTTTGATTTGTTCTTGAAACCTTTCAAGACCTTTAAGACTCCCACTGACTCCTTGACATATAAGATTGTCTTGTCAATAAACATTTCTTGACAAAAAAAATATTCAAGAGTTAGTGTAGTTTTTATCAAAACACTTCATAAATTGGTCCTAGTTAGTCTTTGTCTTATCCAAGACATCACAACTTTCCACATTTTATGAATGCTATAAACCTTCTTAAGACTTATCACTCAATGTCACAATCTTAACTCTAAGACTTCTTTTGGAACGAAGTATGATTGACTTCTTGATTTAACCATTTCTTCAATTCTTGATTCCTCTTCTTAGACATACAATTGTACTAAGAATCACTAAGAGGATCAATTGAGATATGGTTCTTAATCATTAAGACCTATCATAAAGCATAAAAGGTACTCTCCCTTCTTCTTAGAATGGAGAAACTTTTATCTTTCTGCCTACTTGATTCTTCTTATTCGTTCTGCTATTGATTTAAACTTTTTCAATCTATTCAGAATTACACTTAATCTTATAAGTATAATCATATTTACTAAACCTTTAGTAAATCATGACGAATATTTTGTTATTCTTATGGTGGACTTGATCAACACACAACTTGGTGTACTCGATCTCCTAGTCCTTCACTTGACACTTTGTTAACGAAATAGTCTAATTTCCAAATATGAAATTTCTCATTCATCATGCAGCCAAGTTGCATGATTCCAAATTTCTGTCCAACTGAAACTTGGGCGATGAGAAACTCTCCTTATTTGGTAAATTTTCGATATTTCCATAATTAAGAATCAAATCCATTATTGCTAATAATAGAAACATTCTAACATCAATTTTCATACATGCCATTGCAAGGATAAATAAATAATATAAACTCAAAATTTATTTTGTTGCGGAAAAAATTTGTCCTTACAATGCAATTCTTTGAAAAACTATGCTAATACATCTTTCTTAGCAATCTTATTCTAACTCTAAGTAGTATCTCAAGAATCTAATCTTCAAGTAATGCGATCGAAATCCATTCTTCACGGTTAGATTCTGCTCATTTCTTCCCTTAAGCTTCCTTTCTTTTCTTTGATCCTACAAAACATCAATTGTAATCTTATCACATTATGTATTAAGAATCTAGAATAGAAGCTTAAGAGAGTTAGTCAATGGATTTTACCTAAAGCAGAGCCATACGTTTTGACTCTCCCATCTCTTAGATCTCTTAGGTAAATAGGGAAGCTTCGTCTCCAATGCCCCTTCTCTTGGAAATAAAAGCAAATTGACTCTTTTGGAACAGGACATGGAACAACTTCAGACATTGCCTTTCTCTTATGATCAAACTTTTCAATCATAGCATGTCTTTTGTTGCCATTGTCTATATCCATAGAGGTCTTGAAGGCAAATTCACCAATCAACTTTGCTTTTCTATTGCGCCAAACCATTGTTGATTCAGTGGCAATAAGTATATAGGTGAGATCTATAAAGGTCACGTCGCAGTTCATCATATAGGACTCTCTTACGAACTCACTATATGAGTTAGGAAGTGACTGAAGAACCCAATCAACAGCCATCTCCTCACAGACAACGGATCCCAACATTCTTAACCTATTAATGTGTGACTTCATCCCTAGGATGTGTGCACACACCGACTTTCCTTCTTTATGTTTACTTGCCAAAAGGGCTTGAGTGAGCTTGAACTTTTCAAGTATTCGAACTTGTGGGTTAGGGAGAATAATTGGAGGAGGTGGAGGAAGTGAAGCATGATCTCTTGTTCCTCGATCAAATCGTGGAATATCATCTTCATGAGGAATGCTTGTTCCACGGGATTTGGGAAGACCATAGTTGTTGTACTTTGACATCTACAAAACGGGAGAAAACGAATTCAAGTTAGTTGATTGATTGAGTCCTTAGTAAATCACCCAAAAGAGATACTAAGACTAGGACCCAACACAATATGCTACAACCTAGAAAAGGGATGCCGTAATCTAGTTGCAGAATATTTAAAGGTAAGTGAATGACGATTCACTAATTTCCACCATGAAAAATGAAAAAGAAATTTAAGTTTTAAATCTATGAAAACTCCTAGATCCTTTGAGATTCATTGAACATTTCAATGGCATGTTTAAATCTCAATATGCCCCTCTTGTTTGTGACTGGGATGCCGAGGATCACAAAGCGGGTGTGAATAACCATGCAAACTTACATGGTGCCCTCACATGTTACAGTCACCTATTAGATGTGCCGGTAAACCACACACGCTCCACCGAACTATGAAAAACATTGAGTCACCCTTTGCTACCTTTGCTTAGAACCATTTAGTGTGCCGGTTAACCACACACGCTCCACTAACGTCTTCGCAAGGGCACAAAGTGTAATTTCATGGAATTGCATCAATTCACTTTTGCCTAAGTAACTAAGATTGGGAATTTGTAAAACATTTAGTTACTTTTGTACTTCATTATACTTATAATGGAAGGTTTTGTCCTATCCTACCCGTTCGGCTAACGACCCTCCACTAATCAAGAGTGCGGTGGGTAAGAGTGGATACCCATTCAATCGCCATTTTATAGGCAATTTCCTTAGACACCCCTTATAGACCAGCTTCGTGAATGAGGCCTACTAATGGTAAGTCTGACTTTTACTCATACATATATATAATGTTAGACTTTTAATGTTATATATAGTATAGGGTGTATTTTACACTTTTAAAATACTAGGTGGTCTAATTTAACAATTATACTTTTAATTCAATTAAATTGTAAACCAAAACTTTTATGGATTTATTAAACCTCCTTTAATTATACACCTTAATTAATTAATAAAACCATAAGGGTGTGATTTGAACTTTTCAAAACAATACTAGGGTTTTAGAATTTAACATTCCTAAATTAAACTTTTAATCAACTTTTAAATTCCAAAACTTGAGGGCAAGTTTTGAAACATTTCAAAACATTAGGGTTTAGAATTTAAATATACATCAAAATTAAACTTTTAATCAAAATTTAAATTCCAAAATTTGAGGACAAGTTTTGAATCATTTTCAAAACATTAGGGTTTCAACTATTTAAATTTCAAAACTAAACTTTTGAGTTCAAATTTAAACTATTATGCGGATGACTTCAGATCCTGATCTGCAATCGTAACTTTCCAAAGCCGTTGTCAACTCTGATCATATCAGATACGCGTGTCCTTTAGATAAGGGATCATATATTCCTCCATTCTAGATATCGTATGAGACATGATTTCTAATCATTCTCTCTGTACTATTTCTCGAATTCCGATTTATGACGACTGACTAATTGAACAAATCTAATTAGCCCTAGCCTGTTGACGAAAACGCGTACTCGCAAGTATACGAGGTCGTGCAAGTAATATAGTCGTAAGACTAAATATCGAACCCACAGACACTATCCTATTCTAAGGAAGAGAGAACTAGGCAATTGATTGCAAAAGTGATTGATTTTATTAAACTAAAGAAACTACTAAAATAAAATTAAACTAAATTCAGCAACGTAAAAATGACAACTAGAATAATTGAATAAACAAGGAAAACAATTAAACGATTTAAAAATTATGAGAAATATGGGGTTTAGTTGACTTATACGGGTTCAACGGTTCTTCTAATGCAACTAATTTGTTAAACCAATTATATAGAAACGAATAACTTAACACCAACAAAAGTTATCAATTACCTCTCGGTCTCATGATTCGATTTAAAAAACATTCACTCATATCTCTACGTAGTTCATGATTTTAAAAAGCATTAAGTCCAATGGTTTTGTTAAAAAAGCCCTAACACACGTCTATGTTAAGTTTAAGCGAGATAACGAAACCGCACATTCATATTCAAACGATGTCACAAATAAAGCTTCTCTCGAAGTCAATATAAGCATGTAAATATTAAATTTAAACCAAGTAAATTAACCCTAACCAACATTGATCAAATGTTAGCCAAAATCAAAGTTACCGGTCAAAACTTCATATTTTTAAAATAAGCACACATTTGAATATGTCATTCAATTTCAACAAAATTGGTTTTAACAAAATCAACTACATTAAAATTACCATCTTACCCTAATCAACCAAATCCACAAGATTACTACTCCATTAAACTAAAATTGAAAACAGTAAAAAAATAAACATTAAGAATCATATTTTAATTCAACGTTTAAACAACGAAAACAATTACTTTGGTGGAACCAAAAATCATTAGCAAAAGAAAATATTAAAGCAGTAAAAATCAAACAAAAGGAATAGAAGAACCATAATTGCTTTTCCTGTGGCAAGAGCTATGTCCTTGGCTTTGCCTTCTAATAAATCTGCATACCTCCCATTCAAATCTATGTATATTTCTTCTCTAAATCGTAACTCTTCTGCTGTAGGGTTTTTTTTTTTTTTTTTTTTTTTTTTTTTTTTTCGCATGTGGCAGCCCTCTCCCCGTAAGAAAAGATGGACGGTAATTAAAAAATAACCCTTATAAAAGAAGCGGCTGTGGTTATTTTCGTAGGTCTTCCTATCCCCCTTTGATCATCGTAAACAATTATATATATATATATATATATATATATATATATATATATATATATATATATATATATATATATATATATATATATATATATAAAGCATAAGTGCATGAATGATCCTCCAACTTTCAAGAAATGAACAGCATTACCCCTAGCCTTCAACTTTCAGCTTAGTACAACTCTAGCCCTTGATCTTCCACTTTAATTCAATTTTTAATTTTCAGCTGTTTTTTTTTTCTAACAACAAACTAACTTCAACTTCAACATCGATTATGACCAGGAAAACGACCGATTCAGCGAAAACTCAAAACTTCAAACTTGTAGATAATTGTGTCCAGTTTCCGGAACATCTTGAATCGCCTAAATCGGAGTCCCGAAGAGCCAGATATGATGAAAGCACTGAGACATGGTCAATCTGTCAAACATCTTTTATTCGCCTTAATTGCTCGTGATGAATTTATCTTCTTTCAAATCCATCAATTCCTTGCCGAAACCATTTGGACATTATAATATGAGTCCAACTCCCACCAAGACTCGTAGAATAAGTGGTGGGGGCCTAAGAAGCCTAGGCAATCTTGTATACACAAGATAAAATCCATCAATTCCTTATAAATTTTTGAACTTCATAAAAGGAAGTCAAACTCCCACCATGACCCGTAGACTAGGCGGTGGGGAACCCATGAAACACAGGTTGCGCTTGCATTAACAAGTAAAATGAATACCGTCGATTCCGATGCAAAGCATGATGTGCTATATTATGGATTTCGTGCAAGCAAACCATCTCCCACCAACCTATAGAATAGGAGGAGGGGAACTCAAGAAACTCGAGTTGCACTTGTGATGTCAAGTGGTGATGAAAACCGTCAATTCAAATGAGACGCACGTGGTGCTATATTATGGATTTCGTGCAAGAAAACCATCTCCCACCAACCTGTAGAATAGGAGGAGGGGACCTAAGAAGCTTAGGTGAACTTGTAAAAACAAGTTAATGAGCCGTTAATTCCTTTAAGAATTTTGGACTTCAGAAGAAGAAGCCCAACTCTCATCCTCCTATAGAATAAGAGATGAGGAACCCATGCAAGACATGTCAAAAACCCAACTGAATGGGTAGAAAAACAACAACCGAGAAATATTATGTCGATTACACTCATTAACGTAAATTTATCTTTTTAAGCTCAAAAAATGATGTAAACTGTAAAATCTGGGGACAAAAATAAGTTTTTTAGTTCATTTATAGATCGAAAAACGAGCACTAAACACATCCCCAAACTTTAAACATTTCTCGTCCCGAGCAATAAAAATAGAATAAAAAGAATACTCCCTGATGGTATGTCGTCTCACATAATATGATAATCCAGGAATTCATATTGTTGACGGCTGATCTCTAAGCATAGTTCGAACTTATTCCTTTCCACGACTCTCACTTCACCACCAACTACCTGGATAGCAAACAAGGGCTGCACACTCGACATATTTATTAGAACAAAACAAAACAAATGAAATGAAATATGAAACCATGAATAAACAAAAATAAATGAAAATTTCAAAAACAAAA
This sequence comes from Lactuca sativa, assembly GCF_002870075.4. NCBI lineage: Eukaryota > Viridiplantae > Streptophyta > Magnoliopsida > Asterales > Asteraceae > Lactuca > Lactuca sativa. The sequence goes on along the minus strand of NC_056629.2, from coordinate 48,075,665 downwards.
ATAAAATAAAACCAAAACCAAAACAAATAATAAAATAAAAAAAACTAATATAAAAATAAACATTAAAACTAAAACTAAAACAAGAAAAAAAAATGACCAGATCATTCTTGAACTGGCTTCAGGTGAAGCACAGCCACATCCTCTTTTTCTTCTCCAAAATAATGTTTCACTCGTTGCCCATTCACAAGGAATCTTTCTCCATCCTTCTCATTTATTAGCTCCAATGCACCTCCTGGACAAACCCTGGCAATCCTAAAAGGGCCATACCATCTTGACTTCAGCTTTCCTGGGAATAACTTTAATCTTGAATTGAAAAGTAAAACTAATTGTCCTTCAGTAAATTCCCTTCTCAAGATCTTCTTGTCATGCCATTTCTTAACTTTTTCCTTTTGAATTTTGGCATTCTCATACGCTTGCATCCTAAACTCTTCAAGTTCCACCAACTGCTCCATTCTTTTCTTTCCAGCTGCCTTCATGTCTAAATTCAAATCTTTCAATGCCCAATAAGCTTTGTGCTCCAACTCTAGTGGCAAGTCGCATGCTTTTCCAAACACTAGCTGATATGGGGACGTCCCCAAACTTGTTCTGTAGGCAGTCGTATAAGCCCATAAAGTGTCATCTAACTTTGTTGCCCAATCCTTTCTTGACCCATTTACGACTTTTTCAAGAATGGTCTTCAACTGTTTGTTATTGGCTTTAGCAAGGCCATTCGTTTGAGGATGGTAAGCAGTGGCAACTCGATGCTTTATCTGGTACTTAGCTAAGATGGCTCCTAACATTCTATTGCAAAAATGAGTGCCTTCATCACTGATGATAGCCCTAGGAGTTCCAAATCTAGAGAATATTTGCTTTTTTAGAAAATTGATTACGGTTCTCGCATCATTTCTCACACATGCTACAGCTTCAACCCATTTAGAGACGTAATCTACTGTAACTAAGATATACATCTTTCCATCAGAAGGCACAAAGGGTCCCATGAAATCAATCCCCCAAACATCAAACAACTCCACTTCCATTATATTACTTAGTGGCATCTCTTGTCTTCTTCCAATATTTCTAGTCCGCTAGCATCTGTCACATCTTTTCACAAACTCATACGCATCTTTAAATAGACTTGGAATTTAGCATCAGACATTAGCTTCTTCTTTTGATGCCAACTAAACCCATCAGAAAATACACCACCTACCAAGTAATTCACAATGTTAGCATACCATGGGTGTTCTCCACTCACTCTCAAAATCCTCTCATCTGGAAAGCTATCTTGAATCAATGGTTGATCATATTTTGTACTCTCTTTATCTAACCTTGAGAGGTGATCTGCAACCACATTCTCAACTCCTTTCTTGTCTCGCACCTCCAGATCAAACTCTTGCAACAACAAAATCCACCTGATCAGCCTTGCCTTGGCATCCTTTTTTGCCATCAAGTATCTGATTGCTGCATGATCCGTGTATACAATCACTTTTGCACCAATAAGATATGATCTGAACTTTTCAAGTGAGAATACCACAACTAAAAACTCTTTTTTAGTTGTTGTGTAGTTTAATTGGGCGCCATTCAGGGTGGTGCTAGCATAGTAAATCGTGTGGAAAAGCATTCCTCTTCACTGCCTAAGTACTGCACCAATGGCTGTATCACTTGCATCACTCATGATCTCAAATGGCTCATCCCAATCAGGTGCAACAATGACAGGTGCACTAGTAAGTCTTCTTTTCAACTCCTCAAATGCTCTTTTGCATGAACCATCAAAGATAAACTCTCGATCTTGCTCCAAAAGTTGGGTAAGTGGCTTTGCTATTTTTGAGAAATCTTTTATGAAACGCCTATAGAATCCAGCATGCCCTAGAAAGCTGCGAATGCCCTTGACATTGATAGGAGCTTCAAGTCTTTCAATAATCTCAATCTCTGCTCGGTCAACCTCAATTCCTTTTTCAGAAACCTTGTGTCCCAACACAATACCCTCTTTTACCATAAAATGGCATTTTTCCCAATTTAGCACAAGATTATGTTGAACACACTTTTGCAATACCGCATTCAGGTTTTTCAAGCAACTCTCAAATGTATAACCATGGACTGAAAAATCATCCATAAAGACTTCAACAAAATTTTCAACCATGTCTGAAAAAATAGACATCATGCACCTTTGGAATGTAGATGGGGCATTACATAAACCAAAAGGCATGCATCTAAAAGCAAAGGTACCAAATGGACACGTGAAAGTAGTTTTGTGTTGATCTTCTGGTGCAATAGAAATCTGATTATATCCAGAGTATCCATCGAAAAAGCAGTAAAATGACTTACCAACAAGATGATCCAACATCTGATCAATGAACGGTAATGGGAAATGGTCCTTCCTAGTTGCGGTAACTTTCTGTAATCTATACAAATCCTCCAACCTGTCACTGTCCTCTTTGTGATCATTTCCCCAATCTCATTTTGGACTACTGTTGCTCCACCTTTCTTGGGAACACAATGCACTGGACTAATCCACTCACTATCGGCAATCGGGTAGATAATCCCCGCATCTAACCATTTGATGATTTCCCTTTTTACAACATCCTTCATCAATGGATTCAGTCTCCTTTGGTGTTCAACAGATGTTTTTGCTCCCTCCTCCAAATTTATCTTATGCATACACATTGCCGGACTAATTCCTTTTATGTCTGCTAACGTCCATCCAATTGCTTTCTCATTTTCCTTAAGAACACCAACCAATTCTTTTTCCTGCACACTCGACAATTGAGATGAGATAATTATAGGCAATGTATCATCATCTCTTAAGTATGCATATTTTAAGTGTGTTGGTAGCTGCTTCAGCTCCAAATCCGGTGCTTTTTCAATAGAGGGTAATGTTGGTGCAGTTACCCTATCCTTTAGGTCCAACTCCTCCTTGACCCATCTCACATCTTCCTTTATTTTCCATTCTTCAATTTTCTCAATATCATGAGTCACTTTACTCAATTGAGTCACTTCTGCATGTACCAAGTTATCTATGACTTGTACAAATGAACACTCTTCCATATTAAAAGGTTGCTTCACAGCCTTAAACATATTGAATGTCCTTTGCTCATCATTCACTCTCAATGTGATTTCTCCTTTTTTCACATCAATCAAAGCTCCAGCTGTAGCTAAAAATGGCCTTCCTAAAATTATTCCACAATCGTCATCGGCTTCATAATCCAAAATGATAAAATCGGCTAGAACAAAGAGATTGTCGATTTTGATAACAATATCCTCGATTTTACCTTCTGGATATACCACTGATCGATCTGCCAGCTGGAGTGAGATAGTGGTTGGCCTAGCTTCTCCAATTCCCAATCTTCGAAAAATAGACAGAGGCATCAAATTTATGCTTGCTCCCAAATCACATAAGCCTATCTTGTCTAACTTTCCAATTCTACAAGGTAGAACGAAACTACCTGGATCATCCTTTTTCACAGGCAATTTGTTTTGGATTATTTATGTGCAACTTTTTGTCATTGCAACAGTCTCAAATTCTCCAAAATCTCTTTTCTTTGTAAGAACATCCTTCATAAACTTTGCATATGTGGGCATTTGTTTCAAGGCTTCAACAAAAGGGATGTTGATATGAAGTTGAGAAAGGATCTCTAAAAACTTTTTAAATTGCCCATCATTGACTTTAGACTTACTTTGCCTAGGTGGGAAAGGCAAATTTGTTGGTGCAACTATCGTACCAGTTCGAGCATGTTTTTCTTGGGCCTTCTTTTGATTTCCAGCGCTTGGACTTGAACTTGTTGGACCTTCCTTGTTCAGTTTCTGCTGCCCGTACTCCTCATCGGTTATGTCCTCAATCCCGGCATACTCTTTTTCATCATTCTTCTTCTTATCAGTATCAACACTTATCGGGTGCTGCTCTTCATTGGTGGCCGGTAAGTCATGATTCTTTGGAGTTAACTCCTTTCCTGATCTAAGTGAGATGGCATTGCATTGATTCTTATCATTGACATTACCTGGATTTTGGGTGTTACTTGGCAACGTTCTAGGTTCTCGAGAGTTCAGTGCTTGTGCTAATTGCCCTAATTGATTTTCCAAATTTCTCATAGCAATTGCTTGAGTCTTCTCACGTGCCTCGGTCTTTTGATCTTGTTTGATCATAAACTCCATCATTGCTTTCTCGAAAGGTGACATCTCTAGATTTGATGAAGGCGCTGCCGGTTTTGAACTACTTCCTGATGCTTGGTGGAATGCACCTCCTTATGGTCTCACTTGCTGATTTGGCATTTGATAAAACCCCGATGGGTTTTGAGGCCTTTGCTGAAACTGCTCTTACGGAGGATGCATTTGTTGTTGTTGTCCACCCCATGAGAAATTAGGATGATTTCTCCATCCTGGATTGTATGTTTCAGAGTATGGATTGTTTTGTCGTGGGAAATTTTGACTTCCCATGAAAAATACAGATTCAGGATTCTGTGGGCACTCACTATAATCATGGACGCCTTGACAAACCGCACAAAAGTCAACCTTCTTGTCTTTCATCCTATTGCTTGACATCATATTCTTCATCATGCTCTTGATTGTGGCCAACTTGGCTGCTAATGCATCATTTTGATCTGGCAGACGAACTTCAGCCGGTGTACTTCCTTTCAAACCACTTGCATGTACCCTATCTGTGGGCCACTGGAAATTATTGGTTGCTATTCTATCCAATATCTCCACGCTCTCCTCATAGCTCTTTGTGAGCAAAGCTCCTCCAGCTGATGTATCTACTAGCATGCGTGTTTGAGCATCCAAACCTTGGTAAAATGTCTCAAGTTTCACATCATCCGGGAGTCGATGTGTCAGACATTTTCTCAGCAAATTGTTCCATCTCTCCCACACTTCCCATAACGATTCACCATCCATTTGTCGGAATGATGTGATGGTATTTCTTAGATTTGCATTTCGCGTGGGTGGGAAAAATCTTTTTAGGAATTTTTCTCTTAATTCCTCCCAAGTGGTGTTGGAATCAGAAGGCAAAGACTCAAACCACTCTCTAGCTTTCCCTTGTAGTGTGTACGGAAATAATCTTAGCCTAAATGCATCAGACGTCATGCCTCTTTGTTTGAAATTATCGCACATCTGGTTAAAGGAACACAGATGGGACAAAGGCTCGTCACTAAGCATTCCTCCAAAGAGACCATTGTTGTTGATCATCTAAAACATCACGGGTTTGAATTCAAAATTGTCAGCATTAATTGTTGCACTGACAATTGGCGGGTTTGTTCCTTCGAAACCTCCATTATTGTTTACGTTATCTCCCATATCTTCTTGAATCCGAAGTCTCCTCAACCCTCTCAAAGTTCTTTCAATCTCCTAATCAAGCGCAAATTCAGGTGGTCTGAATCTTCGATCGGCCAGAGTAAAATATCCTCAAGATGCTTAAGAGAATAACAACTACCTAATGTTCTAACTTAAAAGTAAAAATAGTCCCCGACAACGGCGCCAAAAACTTGTTGACGAAAATGCGTACTCGCAAGTATACGAGGTCGTGCAAGTAATATAGTCATAAGACCAGATATCGAACGACAGAGACTATCCTATTCTAAGGAAGAGAGAACTAGGCAATTGATTGCAAAAGTGATTGATTTTATTAAACTAAAGAAACTACTAAAATAAAGTTAAACTAAATTCAGCAACGTAAAAATGACAACTAGAATAATCGAACAAACAAGGAAAACAATTAAACGATTTAAAAATTATGAGAAATATGGGGTTTAGTTGACTTATACGGGTTCAACGGTTCTTCTAATACAACTAATTTGTTAAACCAATTATATAGAAACGAATAACTTAACACCAACAAAAGTTATCAATTACCTCTCGGTCTCATGATTCGATTTAAAAAACATTCACTCATATCTCTATGTACTTCATGATTTTAAAAAGCATTAAGTCCAATGGTTTTGTTAAAAAAGCCCTAACACACGTCTATGTTAAGTTTAAGCGAGATAACGAAACCGCACATTCATATTCAAACGATGTCACAAATAAAGCTTCTCTCGAAGTCAATATAAGCATGTAAATATTAAATTTAAACCAAGTAAATTAACCCTAACCAACGTTGATCAAATGTTAGCCAAAATCAAAGTTACCGGTCAAAACTTCATACTTTTAAAATAAGCACACATTTGAATATGTCATTCAATTTCAACAAAATTGGTTTTAACAAAATCAACTACATTAAAATTACCATCTTACCCTAATCAACCAAACCCACAAGATTACTACTCCATTAAACTAAAATTGAAAACAGTAAAAAAATAAACATTAAGAATCATATTATAATTCAATGTTTAAATAACGAAAACAATTACTTTGGTGGAACCAAAAATCATTAGCAAAAGAAAATATTAAAGCAGTAAAAATCAAACAAAAGGAATAGAAGAACCATAATTGCTTTTCCTGTGGCAAGAGCTATGTCCTAGGCTTTCTCTTCTAATAAATCTGCATACCTCCCATTCAAATCTATGTATATTTCTTCTCTAAATTGTAACTCTTCTGCTGTAGGTTTTTTTTTTTCGCATGTGGCAGCCCTCTCCCCGTAAGAAAAGATGGACAGTAATTAAAAAACAACCCTTATAAAAGAAGCGGTTGTGGTTATTCTTCGTAAACAATTATATATATATATATATATATATATATATATATATATATATATATATATATATATATATATATATATATATATATATATATATATATATATATATATATATAAAGCATAAGTGCATGAATGATCCTCCAACTTTCAAGAAATGAACAGCATTACCCCTAGCCGTCAACTTTCAGCTTAGTACAACTCTAGCCCTTGATCTTCCACTTTAATTCAATTTTTAATTTTCAGCTGTTTTTTTTTTTTCTAACAGCAAACTAACTTCAACTTCAACATCGATTATGACCAGGAAAACGACCGATTCAGCAAAAACTCAAAACTTCAAACTTGTAGATAATTGTGTCCAGTTTCCGAAACATGGTCAATCTGTCAAACATCTTTTATTCGCCTTAATTGCTCGTGATGAATTTATCTTCTTTCAAATCCGTCAATTCCTTGCCGAAACCATTTGGACATTATAATATGAGTCCAACTCCCACCAAGACTCATAGAATAAGTGGTGGGGGCCTAAGAAGCCTAGGCAATCTTGTATACACAAGATAAAATCCATCAATTCCTTATAAAATTTTGAACTTCATAAAAGGAAGTCAAACTCCCACCATGACCCGTAGACTAGGCGGTGGGGAACCCATGAAACACAGGTTGCACTTGCATTAACAAGTAAAATGAATACCGTCGATTCCGATGCAAAGCACGATGTGCTATATTATGGATTTCGTGCAAGAAAACCATCTCCCACCAACCTGTAGAATAGGAGGAAGGGACCTACGAAGCTTAGGCGAACTTGTAAAAACAAGTTAATGAGCCGTCAATTCCTTTAAGAATTTTGGACTTCATAAGAAGAAGCCCAACTCTCATCCTCCTATAGAATAAGAGATGAGGAACCCATGCAAGACATGTCAAAAACCCAACTGAATGGGTAGAAAAACACCAACCGAGAAATATTATGTCGATTACACTCATTAACGTAAATTTATCTTTTTAAGCTCAAAAAATGATGTAAATTGTAAAATATGGGGACAAAAATAAGTTTTTTAGTTCATTTAGAGATCGAAAAACGAGCACTAAACATAGCCCGACCGAGCATTTACATTTGTCATCATTAAATCATCGAGGGGCCCAAATATATCGCTTTTATCCTACTTTGGATAAAAGGAATGGATAAACTTCGATTCAATGCTCGCTTGCACTCACTCATTGAATCACACACAACAATACGTTTTATGACACCAAGTTACTGGTGCGTTTACATATTATCAATGTGCAACCGATTTACAAGATACAACTCACACATCTCGGTTTCAAGAATATAAGATGTTATCGTCTCACCAATCACTCGTGATACAATTCATGGAGTGATCCAAGTGAGCGTGAGTTTAATCCAATGCTCAAATCATATTCATAAGTACTCATGAACGTTGCAGCAAACATTTGCTTATGTCTAATACTCTTTAGACATTCCACACACTAATTCATGATAGTCTTCATTCATACCTACTTCCAACATATGAACAACTGTGGCCCATTCGAATAATTTGACTATTCTAAACCAATTAAATTATTCAGGAAGTCAAAACATGCAAAGTGAAACACAAGAATAATACTAATCCCATATGGCCTCAAACCTTTGAGCATAAATAAAACACCTTTTATTTTTCAGCATATCAATTACTTATTATTTGTTGTTTCGGGTAATCAACTTTTACTTGAATTATTACAACACTTGTCCCATGCTCTTAGCATGCACATAATGTTTACCTATGGTTCTTACTTTGTGAAATAGATCAAATGAACACATTTCCAATCATACTCATTTCACAACTCCCAATCCTTTTCATAAGTGAAAGAATATTAAATTCTTGTCACTTATGGAATATGCTAGATTCTAACATTTTATGCAATGAGCCTTTTGTAATGTCACTGCACTAAAGTCACAATGACTATTGCCAATGAAATTACAAAGTCCTCTATCAAAGATTGTTACAAGACAATTCCTTAGATATGATGTCTCTCACTCAAAGTATATTCCTTTGAACATCCTTTTGCATAAAAGTTTCTTATCTAGACATAGATTTTCAATATTCAATTCCCAATATGGAAATCTTTCCATACTTACCATATGACAACTCATTCTCAATAGAATCTTATCTATTCATAATAATGTCGATATGGTCCATCCAATACTATACTTCCAACTACTCACAAGCGACCGATCCTCGACGAACTTTGGATTGTCCTTTGATAGTTGTTTAATTATCTTAGTCAAAACCGATTCTCGTCCTTTTTCCCTCTAAATGCGCTAGACATTTGGAAAATTTTAGAATGGTCAAATATTATAGCATTTGCAATCAATCCTATACCCGAAGCGTATGGGACACGATGCATAATGTCTTACATGAAGATTCGATACTTTATCAATCTTCTGCCATAATATTTTATGTGCTACGTTCTCAGAATTCGAACTATGAAGAGGAATGTCATAATCATAATTGAAATTTGAAAACACACTATGTATCCTTGACTAAATTTATTAACATTCCACAACCTAAGCCTTTAGATTTGAATTGAAGCATAATATTCTCTCCCTTAATTATAGTAAAACAATTTTATAACCCTTACGACTTTGCAAGGTTTAACTCTTGTTTTTCTATAATTAATATTGCTAATTTGCAATACTTGCCTTAATAATCATACAATCATAACATTTATGCTCCCACTATCATGATGATTATTATAAACATAACACTTATGCTCCCACTAGCTTTGACATGTATTCAGAAACTAGATTAACTTCCAGAAAAACAATACTTATTGAATTTCTAAAGTTCATGTTTCTAATACTTAATGCTTTGATAATCCTTTATCTAAGCTTATACACCTTTCCCTTAGATAGCTCATATGTGTGTTTAAACAATTCAGGCTAATTGCCAAGTCTCACAATTTGAATCATGGAAAGGGATACCGTAACCATAATCGAATTCGAGAATCCAATTTCACAGTCACTATCTTTTTAAAATCTCTCTTAGTGAAAGCATTTCCTCACAATCATTTTCATGAAGGAGGGAATCTTATGACACTTAGATTTTAATGGTGTATGTGTTCCTATCCATGTGAATTTGTCAAAACCAAAGTTTACGACAAATTCAAACTCATATGGACCGAACTTTCTTAATCTTGACTTCTTGCCTTATGGTAACACAGCTGCCCACCATGTCTTCCAAGTAGTTAAGCAGCTCACCATTTCTTATCAATGTACTTTCCATTGATCAAGGTGCCTGCCTTTTATGCGTTCAAATGAGAACTCATAGAACTTACATGCATAGTTAACTCAATTGGAATGGCACAGAAACAAAATAGTGTCAACACGATAGGTTGTAAACCTCAACTCGTGTGCTAGTGATGATCGATAAGGTTTATTTTGATTTGTTCTTGAAACCTTTCAAGACCTTTAAGACTCCCACTGACTCCTTGACATATAAGATTCTCTTGTCAATAAACATTTCTTGACAAAAAAATATTCAAGAGTTAGTGTAGTTTTTATCAAAACACTTCATAAATTGGTCCTAGTTGGTCTTTGTCTTATCCAAGACATCACAACTTTCCACATTTTATGAATGCTATAAACCTTCTTAAGACTTGTCACTCAATGTCACAATCTTAACTCTAAGACTTCTTTTGGAATGAAGTATGATTGACTTCTTGATTTAACCATTTCTTCAATTCTTGATTCCACTTCTTAGACATACAATTGTACTAAGAATCACTTAGAGGATCAATTGAGATATGGTTCTAAATCATTAAGACCTATCATAAAGCATAAAAGGTACTCTCCCTTCTTCTTAGAATGGAGAAACTTTTATCTTTCTGCCTACTTGATTCTTCTTATTTGTTCTGCTATTGATTTAAACTTTTTCAATCTATTCAGAATTACACTTAATCTTATAAGTATAATCATATTTACTAAACCTTTAGTAAATCATGACGAATATTTTGTTATTCTTATGGTGGACTTGATCAACACACAACTTGGTGTACTCGATCTCCTAGTCCTTCACTTGACACTTTGTCAACGAAATAGTCTAATTTCCAAATATGAAATTTCTCATTCATCGTGCAGCCAAGTTGCATGATTCCAAATTTCTGTCCAACTGAAACTTGGGCGATGAGAAACTCTCCTTATTTGGCGAATTTTCGACATTTCCATAATTAAGAATCAAATCCATTATTGCTAATAATAGAAACATTCTAACATCAATTTTCATACATGCCATTGCAAGGATAAATAAATAATATAAACTCAAAATTTATTTTGTTGTGGAAAATTTTTTCCTTACAATGCAATTCTTTGAAAAACTATGCTAATACATCTTTCTTAGCAATCTTATTCTAACTCTAAGTAGTAGCTCAAGAATCTAATCTTCAAGTAATGCAATCGAAATCCATTCTTCACGGTTAGATTCTGCTCATTTCTTCCCTTAAGCTTCCTTTCTTTTCTTCGATCCTACAAAACATCAATTGTAATCTTATCACATTATGTATTAAGAATCTAGAATAGAAGCTTAAAAGAGTTAGTCAATGGATTTTACCTAAAGCAGAGCCATACGTTTTGACTCTCCCATCTCTTAGATCTCTTAAGTAAATAGGGAAGCTTCGTCTCCAATGCCCCTTCTCTTGGCAATAAAAGCAAATTGACTCTTTTGGAACAGGACATGGAACTACTTCAGACATTGCCTTTCTCTTATGATCAAACTTTCCGATCATAGCATGTCTTTTGTTGCCATTGTCTATATCCATAGAGGTCTTGAAGGCAAATTCACCAATCAACTTTGCTTTTCTATTGCGCCAAACCATTGTTGATTCAGCGGCAATAAGTATATAGGTGATATCTATAAAGGTCACGTCGCAGTTCATCATATAGGACTCTCTTACGAACTCACTATATGAGTTAGGAAGTGACTGAAGAACCCAATCAACAGCCATCTCCTCACAGACAACGGATCCCAACATTCTTAACCTATCAATGTGTGACTTCATCCCTAGGATGTGTGCACACACCGACTTTCCTTCTTTATGTTTACTTGTCCTATCCTACCCATTCGGCTAACGACCCTCCACTAGTCAAGAGTGCGGTGGGTAAGAGTGGATACCCATTCAATCGCCATTTTATATGCAATTTCCTTAGACACCCCTTATAGACCAACTTCGTGAATGAGGCCTACTAATGGTAAGTCTGACTTTTACTCATACATATATATAATGTTAGACTTTTAATGTTATATATAGTATAGGGTGTATTTTACACTTTTAAAATACTAGGTGGTCTAAATTAACAATTATACTTTTAATTCAATTAAATTGTAAATCAAAACTTTAATGGATTTATTAAACCTCCTTTAATTATACACCTTAATTAATTAATAAAACCATAAGGGTGTGATTTGAACTTTTCAAAACAATACTACGGTTTTAGAATTTAACATTCCTAAATTAAACTTTTAATCAACTTTTAAATTCCAAAACTTGAGGGCAAGTTTTGAAACATTTCAAAACATTAGGGTTTAGAATTTAAATATACATCAAAATTAAACTTTTAATCAAAATTTAAATTCCAAAATTTGAGGACAAGTTTTGAAACCTTTTCAAAACATTAGGGTTTCAACTATTTACATTTCAAAACTAAACTTTTGAGTTTAAATTTAAACTATAAAACCTAAAGGGGAAAATTTGAAACTTTTCATAACGCAAGGATCAAATAACAAATAATATAAATCAAACAATTAATTTTGTCATTATCTATATTTGACCTAATTTCAATTTCTTGCAAAATAAGTTACCCAATTAATACAAATAATCAACTTTAATCATATAAGGAAGTTATTATCTAATCAATTGGTAATTATCTTTTGTTTAATCAAGGATATAGTCATAAATATGATTAAAATCGGATTTTAATGATCTAAAACAGATAAGGCAATTATCCATGAGTAAAACAGCAAGAAATCCCGAAATCCCCTCTTTCTGACGCTCGAACTCGCCGAGTACCCACAAGGACTCGCCGAGTAGGGGACTACTCGTTGAGTCCACAATGGGACTCGCCGAGTTCATCAGTCAGTTTCATAAAAATCGAATTTTTCAACTTGAACAAACATACAAGGCATCAATACAATGGAAACCAATCAAGGCTCTGATACCACTGATGGGTTTTGGTCATAAGAACAACCTATTTGCTCATACAAACCCTAATGCTTGGATCTAGGTTTCTCTATTGTACATGCAATTTATCCAATACTATAAACCCTAATTCTAGCATACAAGTAATCATATTAACATAAGAATGGGTTTAAGATATTACCTTGATTGTCATGTAGCAATAACAATCACAATTCTCCTTGTAATGACTTTAGAAAGCTTAGAGTCACAAATGTCACTCCTCTAATGGTTCACAAACACCAAGAGCAAGAGGATGAAGAGGAGAAGAGAAGGAGGCTCTCAAAAACGTGTGGAAACCCTAGACCATTAGTTCACCATGTTTTTGGAGCATAAGGGTTCTATATATAGTGAGGCTATTAGAGTTATCTAACAAGGAAACCCTAATTTGGATGCTTAAGCCCTAAGCAACCCATGGACTCCTTTCCTTAAAGGCCTTGGACGATTTCTAATGGGTTTCCCCATAGAATTCGTCCAACCTTATAATATAAGGCAATCCATGGCCCAATTGCAATTATCTTATAATTAGAATTCCAATCCCTTAACTTTAATTAATCTCTTTTAGTCACAAACTTAATTCTTATTAATTCTTGACTAATATTAATTAAACAATATGATTTCTCCTTTAATATATTATTCTCATAATATATTAATAAATCATATTTAATCATTTCTCTCCATAATTCATCCTATCAAGTCGCTTTGGTGAAGGCAACCCAAAAGGACCATGCACCATCGGGTCAAGTACATACCAAAATAGTTATGGACTTAGACACTAATCCAACACATAAAACATATCGAACTTGATGATAGGTTGATACATCTGTTGAACTTCAACTGTCACAATTTGAAACTTTAAGGAATCCCCGTTAAATAATAAATGAAATGACCAATCATCGAGAACGCCTTGACACCAGATCTAATGAACCAAAACCCATGTGGAGTTGGACGTACCCAACTCTGAAACTAATTTCCTGATCGACTTCCACCCAAGCTATACTATAATTAGAAATCCATACAACGAGGTGACAAATTTCCGCTGCAACCAATACTCAGCCTGAGTGATCCTAGCAGGTCCTCATCTATTAATTGGCATTCTGAAAGGAAACAATAACTACAACGAGCTCATTGCCAACTACTTCCTGCTGAGAGACAAATCATGTACCTCCTGGACGTATCCATCTGATTGCCACTTACTATATACCCCATCCCTGATCAAACCCTGAACCGAGATTCCATATACCTACACCACAGATCCTTATGAGCCACTCTTCTAACATTATGAACTCGAACTGATCGATGATCCCTCCAAGCCGAATACTTAGTTCTCCCCCATTTAGGGTTCGAACTACCTCCCACTGGTGTTTAAACCAGACCTTATCTCAAACTAGTTCAACAACATACAACCATCCCTGACCTTGGGATGTATAACACATGCATGATGATCTTCCAGATACGGATCAGACAAATCCTAAGAGAATTCTGAATTTAAGCTTAAGACCTCTTGAAATTTTCCAATCATAACTACATAACATTAAGGAATTCCTAAAACAACATAAGCAAACCACCAAATTACTGTCCAAAACATCCATTCTTCTCCTGCAATCCCGACAGTCAACCAGTACATAAACTGCCTATATCCAAAGAACACAGACCCTTGATCATATCACTAAGCATCCACACCACATCAATCCTCATGTGCATTCCCACATTGGCATGTTGTTGACTGGCCCCATGTTGGGCTTACATCCCAACTCTGAAAGTCACAAGCCTGCTTACTCCTCCTCCGAACTTGGAAAAATGAAAGGGCATAATCCTCAATACAGATAGCGACATTCCAATCCATTAATCAACCACTTACTTCCAGTTGTAATCCCTAATCCGGTCATAGTAATCGTTCCTTTCTTGAGTTTCACGACTCAATGCACGACCTCAATCAAAAGGCTCGAGACCCCCAAACCAACATACTCATCTAGGCCTACACCATTCAACCGAAACTGACATCACCAATAAGGACAAAAACAATTTCCAGACCTATCCTCATGCATGAGCAACCATAACGAAAAGATCGACTGATACAGAACCACTGCCATGAATCATGGTATCAAACCAAGATATCTTCCTAGACCAACCCTTAGTTTCCCTGAAACTCTCCTTGATTCGAGTATGGATCACGTGCTTCCAGTAGTACGGGCCCAATACTACATTCCACACATATCCATACTTTCCTCAAGTATCATCTTGGATCCTCTAAGACCTACTCATAAAATACTCTGATACCTGATCAACAATGAAACAACCGCACTAAAATACTTCCTAGGCTCTCCTAGAATTTCCCCACCTCCTATGCTATCAGCTGTTTAAGGACTCCAATGAGTCTCAACTAACCACTTCATGAATATAATTACATGCACTCAAACGACCCAACCCTAAATAAACTTTCGACTAAAGGACCCAACCCTAAAATGGTTAGACTCAAAAAATAGTTTCATATAAGGACCCAATCAGTCTCAACTAACCACTTCATGAATATAGTTAAATAAACTTTCGACTAAAGGACCCAACCCTAAAATGGTTAGACTCAAACGAGAGTTGTGCAATAGGGAGAAATCCTTCACTCTATGATTATTTAACCTCCAAAGCATGTAACTTAATGTATTCATTTGATATTTAGCTCACACCAATGTGAGTCTCACAAAGCACAAAGCAAGCAATATTCGAGCAGAAGAGTCGGCTGGCACTAAGACACAATAAAATCAGGCAGGTCCTTATACGAAATACTCGATCTCTAAACCCCAACATCTCGGGTAATGATGTCAATTTCATATAAGAAAGAACCCTAGGCTATCAGGCATCATATAATCAGACAATTCTATCATGCAATTCCTGAAGATCCCTAGCCTATCACTAGCATGTTGTTCTAACATAACATAATATCAAATAACAGTGTGGTAACTTGGGGTCTACTTACTGGCTCCGGATGATCATACACATCACATCCTCTTTTGGTTACTTTGAAAACAACTTTGGAAATCATTTTTAAAACCTTTTTCCTTAGTTTGAGACTAGATTCACACGAGTGCTCCTCCAACTCACTCAAACCAAGGCTCTGATACCCACTTGTAACATCCCAAAAATTTCAACAAAGTTTAAACTTTTCAAAACACCCATTTAATAATAAAAGTGTTTACAAAACCATTTTTCCAAAACATTATTTAAAAATCAGAATCTCCCAAGATCCAGTTAGTTGACAAAACCAAGGATGTGTACGGTCACGCCTTCGCCTTGCCACGGTCCTCTGAAGTACCAGAAACCATAAACTAAAATTGTAAGCACAAAGCTTAGTGAGTTTCCCCTAAAGTACCACCACATACACATAACAAACAACAACATGCATACAGAGCCTTCATCCTAACTAGAAAGTTGCACCGGCCTACATACTATCTGGAACGCTCATAGAACCTTCAGCATGACTGGAATGCCTCACCGGGCCTTCAGCCTATCTGGACCATTCTCTGGGCCTTCAACCTGACCGGTATGCCTCTCAAGCCTGCATTCTATCCGGGACGCCCTGGGTCTCTTTGCCTTCAATTTACACTGGTCCACCTCAACCCAAGCACACACAACATGTTGACCTATATATAACAGATACACATACATAAAACCAGTCAACAAACAAAAAGATAGACCTTACAGATCACTAAGCATAACATCATCCTATATACCAGGATATCGATCTAACAAATCACTACAACACGATAGCATGCTATCACATAATAGTATATGTAATACAATGGGTCGGGCTTGGTGCCTTTGACCAGCAAGTACAGTGTGGAAAACTCACCTCATAACTGGACAAAAGCTGATGAGGCCCCGACTCCGAATCTCAGCTCTAGTTGACACCTAACCATCAAAAGACCAATTCTCAACATAATCCAAAACACCCAAAATACCCCCTTAGATCAAACTGGGTCAAACGGTCAAAAGTCAAGAAAAGTCAAATCAGTTGACAGCAACGTCGTGGTAACCCTTTACCCTGACGTGGTGTCGAAAACGACAAAATAGTTGCGACCAGCCCCGCCACCATGTCGTGACGGCCTTACCACATTTTGGTAATAGGGTTTTTAGCAGCTTAATGCATTCAGTCATTTTCTTCGATTCTAAAGGGTCTCCAACTCAGATCTGGTCCATAATAGGGTCTAGTTGGATAAAGTTTAAAATTTTATCCAGTAGAACCCTCCAAAGTGTATAGATCTCAACTTTAATGTCCAAGACACTACATGGCTTAAGCAATAATCACTCAACCCATAAAGTTACTTGTCCAAAAGCTCCAAAAGATTCTCCAACACCAAACACATCATAAAAAATTGGTGTTTTTTCAAAACATGCATGTCCAGTGCATGTCTTGAACTCTTATTAGGCTAAAATAGGGCAAAAACGGCAAGATTCCATGCACGACCTCAAAACTCAAATCTAATTCAGATCCAAAGAGTCAAATTCTCCAATTGGCCTGAAGATTCATAAAGTTGCAAACTTTATGAAGTTCAACCTTTTAAAACAACGAGGCATTGAGAAAAATGGGCAAAATCCATAGATCTATCAACTAACTCATCAAGATGAAGACTTTTATACCTTCTTGAGATTCTTGAGGAAGATAAACTCCTGCACCTACATTACTTTGGGCTCCTAATAAGATCTTCCACCACTTTCATCCTTCACAAGCATCAAACACACACACTTTGAGGCCAAAAACTCACACAATGGATCTAGTTTTTACAATTGACGATTTGGAGAGATGGAGGCTGATGGGAAGGAGGCAATGAGAGGTTAAGGAGTTTAAATAGGGGCATGACCCCTAAACTTTAGGGTTTTCTACAACAACCACCAAATGTCGTGGTATCCCTTTACCACGTCGTGGTGGCTCATTAAACTCTTGCGGCCCAAAAGCTCATCGCCACGTCGTGGTGAGGCTTCACCACGCCATGGTGAAAAAGAAATTATACTAAATCAGAAATAATTTCATACCTAGAATCGAGTGTTACGGTTTTGTGGAGAATTGAGTTAAAACAAAACTTATACATGTTTTAATAATATCGAAAACATCAAATTTAGATTTTTACGGATAGAACCTGGTAAATATAGAATAATCATCCACAAAAATTATGTAATAAAGATAACCATTAGTATACATAAAAGGAGCTAGTCCCCATAAATCACAATGAACAAGATCAAGCATATGCATAGAGTGCTTAGGATTTATAGAAAAGGGTAAATGTTTTCTTCCAGAAAGCTGACAAAAAGAACAAATACTACGTTTTGGTAATAAAGAAATAACAAAAAAATGACCTAACCTAGACAAAGAGAAAATAACATCAAAAGAAACATGACCCAAATGTTTGTGCCAAACATCAAAAGAAGCATGAGGCCTAGATTTGGATAACTTGGATAAAAATGTTGTTTGACCTTGCTCTAGAATGTAAAGACCTTGATAAACCCTTCCTCGATCTAGAATCTCCTTGGTGAGATGATTCTGAAGTAAAAAATAAGGATTTTGAAAATAAGATATCAACATGGTGATCATTGATAAGTTTACTAATGGAAATAAAATTTTTGGTAATATGGGGAATGACAAGAACATATGATAAAGGAATGTTATGAAGTGTGGAATGACCAATATGAGTTATAGGTAAAGTATTACCATTACCAAAACCAACAAAATCAGCCACGTTGTAAGGCTTGGCACTATGAACATTTGAAGTAGATGAAGTCATGTGAGAGGTTGCACTGGAATTAACATACCAGTCTGGAGTCATATCTGAATAGGTTGCATGAAAAGTGGATGTTAAGTTTACATCAGCAACATGTGATCGAGTAGCAAATGATTGTAAATCTGCGCATTGATTTGCATATTGCTTGTCCTTTCTGTAAAGCTGACAGTGAGGAGACCTACATCCCTTTCCTCTGCCACCATTATATCCACCCCTATGGTTTCGACCACTATGATTTCCTCTTCCATTCGAAGAACCCCTATTTTTTTGAGTTGAGATAAAGGTTTCCAGTGGAGGAGGCGAGGGTGACATGGACTAAATGAATAATTCAAGCCCCTCAGCTTGAGAGAGTAGACCTTTGAATGAAGGACGAGTTTTAACAACCTGTTATGAAATCGAAAAATCCTCAAAAGAAGATCCAAGACCACACAAGAACCCGTGGCTTTTATCATAATCATCTACTGGATGGAAAATTGATGGTAACAGATTACAAATACACTTAAATTTTTGACCAAATCCAGCCACAAAAGAGGCGCCTTTCTTTAATTGTCGAAGAGAGTCCCTTAGAGTCTGCACACGCTCAACAAAGTCTTGGCTATAAGCGTTTTCAAGTGTCGTCCGCACATCAAAGGTTGTAGGTAAACAAAGAACTTCGGCCATTGCTTCTTCAGTGAGAGAAGATTGAACAATAAGAAGAGCTTTCTTATCATTTTCTTGCCATTTAATGAAATCAGAATTTGGAATAGGTGCAAGAGATACAACCACGCTTGATGTCGTTGGTGTAATAGTGCGTGGAGGGGCAGTCAGGGTCCCATCAATATGTCCCGTTAGTTTTTGAAAAGAGAGTAACGGGAGAATCCGGTTCCTCCACAACAAATAATTGCAGGAAGAATGTTTAATAATTAGGAGATGGAGGAGAGTATTGAGGGAGAGGGAGGAGTGATTGTCACCAACTGCCATGAAAGAAGAAAAAGAAGATAGTTTGCAAAAGAGGGATCAAAATATGGCTGATACCATGTAATGTTTATAACTCTCGACATACTATAGAGAGGGCTTTCATTTAGTATATATAATACAATTACAGATAAGTCAATAAAATTGAAAACAATAATCCCTAAAGTTAAGTATACATGATAAGAATATACTAAGAGATAATGATATCTAACTCCAGATGTATAATTATCGCTAATAATTGGCAACAAATAATGGTCGATTTCAATATTTGTAAATGATGTGAATTCACAAAACTGTAATTTAGTAACAACCTTATCAAATTTGTATACGTTAATGAAGCATGGTGGTTTGGCTTGTTTGAATAAGAAATTACCCAATTTAAATGTTTAGATGTTTGGATCATTAAATGTTGTATAATTACTACATCAAATAGGTTTTTTGGAACGATGGGGGTAAATTAATAAAGACTAGAAAACAACTAACCAGAACAAAACGAGAACAATTAGTTCATGAACGGATTTTGAAATCACCCGGTTATAGTTTTCCTAATTTTAGGATTCCTACTACAAAACAAAGACAACTAAATACTATATGTAAGATTGAAAGTTGGTATCTCATATTCAAAGGCAACTAATACAATTTTGAAGCCACATCAAATAGGTTATATATATATATATATATATATATATATATATATATATATATATATATATATATATATATATATATATATATATATATATATATATATATATAACAATTTATTGAGAATTACACATATGTAAGACTGAAAGTTGGTATCTCACACTCAAAGGAAACTAATAGATATAAAATGTTGGATTTTATAAAAATTACTACATATGTTGAGGATATATCATTTATAATATATAGTACAAGAGTGGACGTAAAATAAGGAAAAGAAAATTACAAACATCAGCTTTCCTAATTTGTAGTATAAAAAATATGTATAGGATATCTATGAGATATATCCTTGATCTACCCCCCCCCCCCCCCCCCCCCCCCCCCCCCTACCTAATTTTATAAAAAACGCTCAAAGAGTAGTCGTGAAAAAGAAAGATTCATAAAATAAAATGTCAACATTTTAATCTTGTTTGTGTTTACTAATAGAAAGAATGTTTTATGTAAGATGGACAACAATAAGAACATCTAGTAGATTGATATTGTTAGGAAGAGAAGAATGATAAATATAGGAGATAAGAAGAGGATTACCATTACCTAAAACAATGTGATCCTTTTGGAAGTAGGATTTGAAGTTTTCAAGGTTTGAAGTAAACGATGTCATATGTGTCATGGACTTGGAATCAACATACCAGTCGTGTAAAATTTTGGTGACATGACATTGTGATTGGAAGAAGATTAACATGAATGGATAAAGTGTGACTAGATAAAGATGGTGAATTGAGACATTGGTTCACGTAATATCTATTTTTTAACACACTTTGCAATGAGGTGGTCGATGACCACACGAGCACTTCCTCCCAAGGGACCACCATGATTGTTCAATTTTCCCATGATTTCTCAAGTAGAAACCATAGTTAGATGACGAGTTGGATGATTCATTTTTATTGTCAACGAAAGCGGATTAAAGAGTTGTATAACCATGCTTAGACATAAGAAAAAGTTTATGTCCATTAGTTTAAGAAACAAGATTATAAACAAAAGGTTATGCCAATGTGTTGGGTGATGAAGAAGGTCTCAAAAGATGGACAATACCCACATAAAAATAATAGGTTTTGTCCATGTTGTGATCAATAGGGTGACTAGTGGTAGAAAGTTAATCATCACACATTTTAAAATGGTGACCATAATTTGAGACAAGGGAGGTACCTTTTTTTTAATTAACACAAGAAGTCATGTAAAATTTGCATGTGATCAATAGTATAATGGGCACACCAAACATCACGAGCGATCTTTAGATCGAGGGCTTTGGCCATGGCTACTTCATGTAGAGAATATGATAGAGAGGGAGAGGGTAAGAACACATTGATTTTCTTCTTGCCAACTAATAAAGGCAAGGTTTAAGGAGGAAACACCATCAATTTTGATGGTCGATGGTGAAGGGGTGATGGAGTTGTTAATATCAACCACAAGCTTTTAATAAGAAAGAATCTGGATAACTTGGTTATGCCATAGAAGGTAGTTAGAAGAAGAAAGTTTAATAGTTAACATATAAAGGAAAGTGGACATAAAGAAAGGGAGAGGTGTTAACGTCGTTCACAACCATAGAAGAGAAGTGAAGATGGCGATGATTGGAAAAAAAAAAGAGAGAATCGAGATGCTTCGATTTTGTAAAGAATTCACCATGTATGTAGAGGATATCTCATTTATAATTTATAGTAAAGAATTATATAAAACATAAATGTGTGATATATGTGGAATCTAAGATTCACTCTCCAAAAGAATCACTATGGAGAGAATGACACTCCAACATATATAACGACATAAAAGAACGTATTGCATCGATGTGAGATATACTATCCCCGTCGCTCAAGAGATAGGGACTCGATAAGGTTAGACATGAATATGCTAAGGCATAGGGGTGCATATCTGATACTATGCAAAATATAAGTGGAGTCTAGAATTGTTTCTAGAAAAAAATAGAAAAAAAATAGAAAAAAAATGAGAATACAGCATATATAAACACATAACAAAGGGTGTCACATCCAACTAATTAAGATACAATAACAATGCAAATAACAACTTCTCCATGTTTGTAGCATATCCATAACATCTCTAAGATATTTTATGAGATATACATATCCTTAATAATGTCATTATATTAACATATATCGAAATTATAATCATTAGGAACACAGTATCGGTCAAATATTAGTTGAAAAATGTGAGGATGTTTATCATAACTAAACCAATTATATGTCAATGAATGACAACACCTAATTAGAAATAAACGACTAATTAATCAAATAAAAAGTCAAACACATATGTTCATATATATTAAATATTTATTATTGAATAATAGTTCATATTAAAGCATAATTAAATCCAACAACAACACAAATTACCCAATGAAAAAATCGTTGACTCACATCTGATTATTTACATAGAATTCTAAAATCCCATATCAAAACTAAAACCAAAAACTATGAAGATCATTGGTATTAATAGAGTCTTGTCGTGTGATGGACCCTGAGCCTTTGGTGGAAGGAGAGGTCTCATCCCCTGCGGGCAAGTCGGAGAGAGCAGCCATTATCTGGCGTATACTAGCGGATGAAACTGTTCTAAAGCTTGTTGCCCTAAGGCTGGGGGCAGTATTCGAGAAGATATTGGAAGAACCTGATAGAATAAGATAAACCAGAAGTTGAACAAGTATGAACAGGCCCACCTTCACAAGAGTGTCGCTGTAGATTATGTCGTCAATCCCCATATTACCAGAAGAATACAAAAAAACCTGAAGCTTTTAGAGAGAGAGAGGTGGGAAAGAAATGTAAAATTGAGGAGAAAGGCTTGTAAACGTGGATGCTTTTATAGGAAGGTTTTGATGACTCGATGCTTTTATAGGAAGGTTTTGATATAACTAACAAAATTGTAGAAGTTAATTGACTTGATCAATATCCTGTTATAGTATTTCATAATAAATAAAATAATATTTTTGCAAATACAAATATCTTGCTATAACTGGCATTCATTGCGTCCGTGGCACTTAATCTTGCTGCTACTTTAAAATCTTGTGAATCAATTGGTTTAAGTTGGAAAATCATATAATACAGAATGATAATTAACATAAAATAATAGTGTTTCACATAGTACGTAACGTTTAACTATTTAAATGTAACAAACTTGACACTTTTATCATTCTATATAGCATTAACTGAATGTAATGTAGAATGGTAATTAAGTTATTAATTATATTAAACGATCCAAAAAATTCATCAATTGACAAAATAGTTATAAAAATTATAAATATAAGTATTCTTTTAGATATAGCCCATATGGCAATTAAAATATAATAATAATAATAATAATAATAATAATAATAATAATAATAATAATGTACGATGCATGGTTGTGGAGTACAAAAGCCATCCACTTTGACTTGCCTTGTTGAACTTGACAACGTTGTCTCATGGAATTTTCGTGTAATCCATGTGAGAAATGGTTATATAAATGAAAACGATATGAATAAAGACTGATCGTTTTTTCCGGTCCACAAACGAAGCAATGGTCAAATTTACGCAAACAAAATTATGTTCATTATCCAAAATACAAACAAAGTTTAAAGTTACTATTGAAATATACATATGTATATAAGTGCAAACTTAACATTTTGTATAAGTGCAGTGGTGTAATGGTAAGTTCATAATAGTTTAATTTGTATTACTTTTGCTTGGTGGGTTAGTTGTGTGTATGTGTAAATTGTAGTGAGTTGCGGCACACTTTATTGAAAGATATTCAGGTTAACACCCAAACCTTGTTGACCCAATTGACCCAACTATAAATTTGAAGAGAGTCGAGATTGAACTCATTCAGATCATTCGTCTCTCTCTCTCTCTCTCTCTCTCTCTCAAAACTCTCTCTCTCTCTCAAGAACATATTAGGGTTTCTGTTTAGGGTTTCGTAGTATTTTCATAGTTCTGAGTGAATAATGTTTTGTATTGAGTGAGAATAGTATAAGATTTATGTAGAGAAGTTTTATTTGTAAGTTCTTGAAAACCAAATGGTTCATTAATTGAAATGAACCGTTGATATTGTATATCTCTGAGTTTTTGCATGGTATTAGAGCCAGAGGTTGCTCCCATTGTTGTTTCTACGACGATCTGCAAAGATTCTTCGTAAAAGGTTAGCGTTCAAGTTTTACTTTATGTTTTCCTATTTTATTCTTCATCATCTCTTATCATAAAATCTTGTAGATTTGACACCAATTGTGTCAAATCTAAGGTTTCGGTGTTGATCCTTGTTGACCGATACATATTGTGTCGATCTAGGGTTATTGACTCGATTTTTTCTTTATCATTTCTTTTAACTTTTCTGTTATTGCGAGTGTGTGTTTGCATTGCATATTTATTGGAGAACTTCTTAGATCGTAATGGATATGTATTTGGTTGGTGTATTCCACATGAATCTAATGCAACCGTTGTTCTTTCCCCCAAACGATCGTTCAATCTTTGATAGGTGCTTGATTAACTCTAATAGATAACGGATTTCAGTTATGAATTAATTCGTTTACGAGAACAGATATGGAATCAGAAATAACTCTATTAGGGAATGAACCCTAGGTGAGACGATCTGTATCTCAGTTTTGTAGCTAACTGAGTCAGTAAACTCCAACAGTAACTATTAGATCTCTGTGAGCCTTTCTTGTTCCCTTCTATTCTCTTCCCAACGATAGTTGTGGGAGATATTGGCTGTCTTAAGTACACCAGTTACCTTATTTACGCAATTTCTTGATTAATTGTTGTTGTTTTCTGGAATTTGTGTTGACTTGTCTTAGTCCCCAACATATCGTGATGCCATCTGGACTGTATAGTCTTCACAGTTGTATGTGTTTTTCTTATTTGTTATTTGCTTGAATTGTTTTGAATATGGCTGGTCCTACAAATGAATCTAGTTTTTTTTTTTTTTGAAACGGCGAATAATATTAATAAAAACGAACCACTACTAGCAAGTAACTAGCAGGGGAACGGAAGTACAAGGTCGAAGCAGAAACATACATGGAATGATTTACATTATTATGAACTTAAAGTGTAAATGGAGACGCGGTCCAATTATCTCAATCACCTATTCCTTCATTGCCCCTGTACTTTGTCCAGAAGTACACCATCGACTTAATTGCCCCTGCACCATAAATGGGAGTATGAAATACTCCATTGAACACCCGCTCATTCCTAAGTTTCCACAGGTTCCAGATTAGGCCATGACATATGTTGAGGAATCTTATCGCCTTCCTTGGGTTGCTTCCCTAATTTTCTGCAAAAATGATTAATTCTCCAACTGATGAGAACTCAACCTGTTGTAAACCACACCAATTGAAAATAATCTTCCTGACTTCACATGCGAATGGACATTGTACCAGGATATGATCAGAGCATTCCAATCTGTTAACACAAGCGCCAAAGTTATCATTTTCTATATCAACCCCTTTGCATTTCAATGCCACTGCGGATGGAATCTTCATTTGCATTGCTCTCCATATAAAACAGTTGACTTTGATCGGAGTTACCTTACTCCATTTAAAAGTTGGTAAAACACGATTCGGGTATTGTAAATGTTCCAATTTTTTCCTTAGCAAGCTAACAGTGAACTGGCTGCCATTATCTAGTGCACAAGCCCGTTGATCTTCTCCTGGTTCCAAATGTACCCTTGATAAGTCGTTTTTGAGATTATTGATGCACCTAATTTCGGTGTTATCAATCACGTTGGATTTCCAATGAGCTTCAAATTGATTGTCTATAAATCTGTCAGACACCAAACATTTCTTCCTAGATTCCAACTCAAACAGAGATGGGTATTTTTCTTCAAGTGTAACCGGGCCTAACCATTTGTCATACCAAAAAAGTGAATTATCACCGGATTTGATGTTTAATTGAAAAACATCCATAGTGTCTAACCCAACTTTTTTGAGATCATTCTTGCATGCTGCAATGTTGTTCCATACGCCACTTATTTTCGGATTTGAAAGATAATCATGAGGTTTGTTATGAAGATTGTGAATACCTTTTACAACTTTAACCCAAAGAGAGTTTTTCTCAGTTTTAAATCGCCACCACCATTTTACTAGCAAGCTAGTATTCAAGGTACGAATAGTTCCCACTCCTAGTCCGCCTTCAGATTTGGGAGCAACAACTTTGTCCCAAGACACACAATGGATTTTCCTTTTGCTATCATCTCCACCCCATAAGAATCTCCGTCTAATTTGATCAAGTTTATCCGTGACAGCCTTCGGTGCTTTGAACATAGAGAAGAAGTAAGTGGGAAGATTCCCCATGACCGAGGTGATTAGTGTCAATCTACCCCCGAATGAGAGTGTCTTTGATTTCCATGTAGATAGCTTGGCTTGGAGTTTATCGATGATAGGTTTCCAGTTTTTGCACAAATTCATATTTGCTCCAATCGGAATTCCGAGATAGTTAAAGGGGAATGAACCCGCTTCACACCCAAGAATGCTAGCCCAGTTCTCAGTTTCTCTAATTGAGGTTCCAATTCCAAAAACCTTTGATTTATGGAAATTGACTTTGAGGCCCGGGGATGCGTTAAAACATTTTAGAATGCTGGCTAAGTTTTTTAGGTTGGATCTGGACCACTCACCCACAAATAAGGCATCATCCGCGTAAAACAAGTGTGATAGGGTGGGGCCGTGATTTGGGATTTGGATGCCTTTGAAGATACCGTTTACCTTTGCAGCTTCGAGTGCTACATTGAGGCCTTCCATGGCAATGATGAAGAGGAAAGGGTATAAAGGGTCTCCTTGTCGAACTCCTTTAGATATTCCAAACTTACAAGTTGGTGAACCGTTGATTAACACTGAGGCCCGGGATGAGTGGAGGCAGCCACGGACCCATTGTCTCCATTTACTACCAAAACCCATTTGTGAGAGTACCGAATCAAGATATTCCCAGTTGATGGAATCGAAGGCTTTGTTGAAATCAACTTTGAACATTAAAATCTTCCTTTTAGCCACTTTTGACCAAGAAATTAGTTCATTTATCATTAGTGGGCCGTCTAGGATACTCCTGCCTTCTACATACGCTGACTGTACATCTCCAATAAGATCCCTGATAATAGATTTAAATCAGGTGGCAAGGATTTTCGAAATGATTTTAGACATACATCCCATAAGGCTGATGGGCCGGTAATCTGTGAGAGAGATGGGATCTTTGACCTTAGGAACCAGTGATATGAAAGTCGAATTGCAACCTCTAGCAAAAGTCCCAAATTTGTCAAAGTGCAAAACGAATTTCATTACATCATCTTTAATAATCTCCCAGTAGGTCTTTATAAATTTGAAAGTTAAACCATCAGGACCTGGCGCCTTTTCACTTCCGCAGGCCCAAACTGCATCTTTTACTTCTTTATGGCTGAACGGAGCTTCTAGTTTAATAGCCTGCATTATTGTGATGGATTTGAAATGTGGGCTAATGAGCTTGGGTCTCGAAGTCCTGGTCTCCGTGAATTTGTTTTTGAAGAACTGGAAGGCTGCGTCTTTAACCTCATTGGCACCTGAGGTCCATTTTCCATTTAACATTAGACCATTAATTCTCTTAGACTTGTTCTTACTGTTTATAAACCCATGGAAAAATTTAGTATTTTCATTTCCTTCAACATTCCATTTCACCCGAGCCTTCTGTTTTAGATCCATCACTACTAGTTTCTCCATTTCGAGAATTTTTTGTAGACCCTGGTTCCTGACTTCTAATTCTTGATCAGAAAGTAATCGTGACTCAACAGCCTTTTCAATTCCTGCCACCTCTGATTTAATTTTCAAAATCTCCTGATTTGCCTTTTCGTCTGATTTTTTCTTCCAAACTTTGATTTCATTTTTTAGAAATCTGAGTTTTGCAGCGAGATATGCATCCGGATTACCATACCCATGGAACTCCGCCCAAGCTTTCTTAACTGTATAGTCGAATCCTTCTTGTAATAACCATGAGTTGAATAATTTGAAAGGGGGAGGGCCAAAGTCTGAGGAAGTGCTGATTAGGGTGACCGGAGAATGATCGGATAACTCCCGAGGATGCGTGGTAACGGCTAATGAATGGAAGGCTGATAGGAAGTTCGAGCAGGCTAGGAACCTATCAATTTTGCTCAATTTTGCGCCGACCCTGGACATGTATGTGTAGATTTCACCTCCCATCCTAAGATCTTGCAGTTCTGTCTCCTGAATGAACTTGTTAAAATGTTTTGCACTTGCGGGGAAAAAGTTCAAATTGAACCTTTCTTCATCTCTTCGTACTACATTGATGTCACCAAAAATGGTCCAGTTACCAGGTTTTGCTTCTTTGATGGCTGATAGTTCGTGCCATAATCTTTTTTGCTCTCCAAGGCTATGAGGCCCGTAAATATTTGCAAGTATTGTGTCGCCTTCAATTCCAATCCACTTGCCAATTATTATTAAGTAATGTCGAGATTTAATAATCTCCTTTTTGGAGAAGCAATTCTTGTTCCAAATAGATAGGAGGCCGTCTGATCTACCATTGGAGTTTACGCCTTGAAAATCAAAATCTAGGGATCCCCAACACCCGTTCACATCAATTCTTTCAAAATTTGTTATTTGTGTTTCTTGTATCCCAACAAAATTAGCTTTGTGTACCTGCTTCAGTTTCCTGACCCACTTAATCTTTGCCTCTTCGCCAATACCTCTGATGTTAAGTGTCATGCAATTCATGGGATAACGATTTTCTCACCAGAATCTGCCTTTGTTTCAGCTAACACTGGGTCGTTAGCATCAATTTGGAATCCGACTGAAATTCCAATCGTAGCTATATCTCTTGCTTCTGTTGAGTGAGAGGTTTCAATTGTCACCTCATTATCTCCTACTTCATTCAAGAGATTCACGTCTGGGACCATTTTTTCTATGGAGGAATTAGAAATCACCAATTATGGTTTGGAGGTAGGAGGAGGAATTGCGTTGAGGTCTTTTGATAAGGGATTTGAGTTTGGGGAAATCAACACTACTTTATCTCTTTTTCTTTTTTTTGTGTTTGGGTCCACCTCCACTATTTGAATTAGAATGTGAATCATTTTTTTGGGCCGAAGGTGATGTAAATGAAAATGGCACGTTGTTGTTGGGAAATGGCCCAAACAACCAAGTGGGACTAACTTCCCCAATGGCCCATGAGTATATGTATCTGATGGCCCATTTATGGGGGTATGCTCCTTATTGTGGGTATTAGTTAACCTAGAAAATACGTTGGGAATTTCATACGACGTACCAGAATTAATATTAGTTAATGCATTGATGCACGCTGCCTCGTGATTTGGATTCAACGGTAAATTGTTTGGGGACTTTTCGTTTCCTTTGACAGTCAGTGACTTCGTCGGAGATAGTATTATGGTTGCCGAAATTTGATGGTCGTTCGGCTGGACGTCAGTTGCCGTCACATCCTCCGGTCGAATTTCACCTTCTTCTGATTCCACCATCTGATCTTCCATCCACGTTTCAGAAATTCCTTCCGAATTATCGTCGTCTTCATCCGATTCTCCAACCTTATCGAAAGGAGCAGTTCTGAATGGAGACCATTCATCCGTATATTCCACAACACCAACCTTGCATTCTTGACCATTTGAAGTGATTGTGATTTCATCGTTGATCCATCTCTTTACAAAAGTGAGAACACCGACTTTTCCCATGGAGTAATCTCTTCTGTTTGCAATGCCGTCAAATGGATTGATAACTCTACCATATCTACTAGCAATAATCGAGAAGTTATTTTCATCCCATAATTGTAACGGGACACCAGTGATTTTAAGCCATGCAACTCTTTCGTAGTCCATGTCGTATTGGTCTGCCATCACCAATCACTTGAACCAATCTTGCCACCGTTTTTTATCTTCTAGATACTCCTTTGCTTCAACTAACCACCGAAAGTGTATGGCCAGTTTTAAGCCTCCCAGGTACTTCGTTTCTACAAATGAATCTAGTACTGGAACTAAAAATGATGTTGTTAATTTTATTGACCAATTATACATTCACCTTTCTAATAATATTGTAACTTCTATTGTGAATATTAAACTTACCGGGGCCAAAAACTTTCGCGTGTGGCATAGCTCCATGATTAGGAGTCTTAAGGCTCGAAACAGATTAAGATTTCTAGATGGATCAATTAGAAAGGAATCTAATGATCAGGCTAACTCTCTATAGTGGGAACATGTAATGTTGTTGCGTGTTCTTAGATTCGTGGATCATTGTTTGTGTTTATATACTCTGGTCATGCTTACTCTGAATCTGCTAAGGAAATCTAGAATGGACTTTTTGAAACTTATAATAAAGCTGATGGATCTGTTGTCTTAAATATTCGTCAACATACTAATTCTCATAATCAAAATGGTTCTTCTCTTTCTAAATACTTTAATAAGATTCAGTATGGAAAGAATTTGATGGTTTTACAAATCTCATTGAGTGTACTTGTGAAGCTGCTACAAAGTTAAATGATCATGCTAAACTTATGAAGTTAATGCAATTCGTAAGTGGTTTTGATGATTATTTTAACCAAAT
Organism: Lactuca sativa; assembly: GCF_002870075.4. NCBI lineage: Eukaryota > Viridiplantae > Streptophyta > Magnoliopsida > Asterales > Asteraceae > Lactuca > Lactuca sativa. Next base: position 48,044,932 of record NC_056629.2, on the reverse strand, counting down.
AAAGAGTCACATTCTTCTGATGGACCCCTTACGCAATGTAAAACTTACTTTCTCTATTGTTTCAGGGGAGGACTCTCATCAAAATAATAGGTCTCTTACTTCCTCTTCAATTGTTTCAAAACCTGGATCATCTACTTTTAAAAGTAAACTTAATGAAATGAGTAATTCAGATTTAAACTAAAATAGGGCAGAAGTCAAAAGTGTAAGAACTACGGTCTCAAAGGTCATCTAATTGAGAAATGTTACAAACTAATTGGTTAACCTAAAGATTTTAAACCAAGAAAAAAAATTTAATAATCAAAATAATCATAATAAATCTTTTTTTATGAATTCCTCATATGCTCCTGCTAGTAGTTCTTTTAGTGCTTCTTCTGAGTGTGTTGGAGTTGGTGATGCACATTTTCTTACTAGTGAACAACATTGATGGGTTTATTAGGTTACAACAAAAATGCTCAATGTGGAAAATCACTTAACAATTAAGAAAGGGCACATGCAACCTAAAAGGATCTATGTCTTACACTTTGAAGGCAACATACTTTGAACAACAAAACCTAGCACAAACCTAATAATTTCAAAAATCATACAAGAGTTAGGGTTTACATTGTAACATCCTATTTTGAGAAGTTTCTTATTTCGGGATTGCAAGCAACAAATGGATTAAGTAAAAACCTTGGGCTTCAATGGAATAGGGTTTAGACCTTATTGGATGTTGATGATATTGGTTGGTGATCTAAGCCCTTGGTTTATGTTTTAAAGCTAAGGGGTAAAATGGGAAAAGTTATATGATAGGCTTCTTGCATTGATTATAGTTTTAGTTCGGCATGTGTTAAGCCAAAATTAACTAGATAGAAGTATGGGGTTTGTCAATACCTTTCTGTGGATATAAAGATTGCCGAAAATGGAGTTGAAATGAAGAAGTCATGGATGTTTGAAGTTGAGGTGGTTTTGGATAAAAGTTGTAGCCACTACATGGGGATTAGAGCTCACGACGTGGGGACCAGTCAGGCCCAAGACCCATGATTTTTTTAGGGTTTTCAATGTATTTAAGCTTATTGTTTTGCATTTTTGGGCATTTTATCAGCCTCCATCATCTCAAGAACCTCTTGGGAGAAACCCCAGGGATGGACCCATGATTGTATGTTGGTTTGGAATACACCTTAGGGATAGGCCCAATGATATGTGGTATTTTGGGGAACTTACTAAGCTTTGTGCTTACTGTTTTGTGTTTAAATGTTTTCAAGTACTTTTGGTTTCAAAAGGAAGGACCCGACTTGATTGTATTGCATCCCCTGAAGATTTTATTCCACAGTGATTGTTTATGATTTTACTCTGATGCTTTGCGAATATTTTTACTCTGGTCATATTTTGGGATAATGAATGAATGGTTTTGACTTATTTAAAATGAAAATTCTAATCGGTATTTTTAGGGTGTTACAAGTTGGTATCAGAGTCTTGGTTTGAGGGATTCGGGCACACTCTCAGACGTTGCTAAACTTAAATTGAGGAATTGATAAACTTTTTGAAAGAAATTAGTTTTTCAAAAAATGTTTCTACATAGAAAAAGGGTGTGATACGTGCAATCAACCAAGTTCAAGTAAGTATTTCCCAAAATATCCATACATGTGTTATGCTTATTGTTTTGATATGAATATATGAGAATAGCATGCTAGATTAGGGGTAAAGATATGTTGAGAATTGCATGATAGAATGCTAGTAGAGATGCATGTATATGCCTGTTGATTAAGCTTGTGGAATAGTGTAACACCTCAAAAATCTCAACAAATTTAAACTTTTCAAAACAACTCATTTACTAGAAATAAATGTTTACATAACCATTGTTTCCAAAAGCATTATTTAAAATCAGAGTCTCCTAAGATCAACAACATAAAGCCAAGGATGTGTACAATCATGTCTTTGCCTTGCCACGATCCTCAAAAGTACTTGCAACAAAACTAAAATTGTAAGCCAATTCTTAGTGAGTTCCCCCAAAGTAGCACCACATAAACATAACAAACAACAACATGCATACAAAGCCTTCAACATGACAGGACCACCTTACCGAGCATTCAACCTATCTGGACCGCTCTCTAGGCCTTTGGCCTGACTGTTCCACCTCCTATGCCTTCAGTCTATCCAAACCGCCCTAGGTATCTTGGCCATCAACACAAATTAGGACTGCCTCAACCCAATATACCATCACATATTAACATATACAACATATACCATAACAATCAATAGCTAGCATATACAGGTTGTAACACCCTGTTCTGAAAGTATTCATTTATGGATTTCGGAGACCAAGGCTAGGGGCGTTTTGGTCTTTCAAGGGTTTAGAGTTTTGTTCAAGAATTTTTGGGCTGGGTTGTGCCGCTAGAAGCGTAGGGCTTCTCGCCACCTTTTCGTGGATATAAAGTTCGTCGGAAACGAACTTAGGAAGAACAAGTTATAGCATTTTGAAGTTGTTAACAATTATGGTCCCTCAATGGAAAAGTTGGCAAAGAAGGGTCATGCATGGAAAATAGGAAGCGCGTGGGTACGCCCAGCGTAAGCTGGCTTACGCCCAACGTATGAAAGGAGTTGGACATTGGAGCTTTTTGGCGTACGCCCATCGTACGCTCAGTGTCCAGAAACCCTAATATTAGGGCATGCAATTATATAAGGAACATAACGGCCCAAAAGCCTAGCCTCCTTATCTGTCCCTCAACCCCAGAGAAGCCTTAGAATGCCCCATCTCTTCATCCTTAGGTGATTTTTACTTCAAGAAGCTCATTTTGGTGGTGTAAGCTTGGAAGAGGAAAAGAAGAAGATTGGCAAAAAGGAACCCTGGAAGCTGGAGCTCATAGATCTGAGATAGCATCATCTTTTGGAACTATTTGAAGGTATAAAGTTCACAACTTTACTTAAGGGAGGTTAGATCTAGTGTGGTTTAGTTATGGAGTAGTTTTTGGTCCAAAGGTGGAAGCTTTATAGCTTAAATCCGATTTCTAGGCCAGGGGTTGCCACCCTTAGTGCTAAATGACTTCCTAGAGCAGAAAGTTGATACCTTGATGGTCTTTTTGGAGCCATGCAACAGATAGGACCATTGTCATGGAAGTAGGTTGTCACATTTTGAGTTTAGGCTTATTTGATGGGTTTCAAGCCATCATGTAAGCAACTTTACGGATTAAGGCGTAAAAGAGGACCTAGATCTGAGTTTGTAGCCTTTGGAAAGTGGTATTTAGAACTTATTGGGAAAAGGTCTTAACAACGGTATTACGCTGAGCGTGTGCAGGTACACCCAGCGTACGCGCCATCTTGCCCGTACGCTTAGCGTAGGTAGATGTATGCCCCGCGTACTTTGTCTGGTTGGGACATGAATTATTAGGGTTGCGGATTGGGGCATGTTTGAGTATTTGGGCCTTAGTGGGCCATTAGAAAACAGATAATTTGGGCCAAGGAATATAATTGGGCTTAGGGTAAGGCCCATGAAAGGGATTGGGCCCAGTTTGGCTAATTGAACCATTAGTGGGCTATTAGTGGGCTTGGGAAGCTTACTTAGTATTGGGCCTTGGTTTTGGGCATTAGATATGGACCAAGTTGGACTAGGGGTAGAATGATCATTTTAAACCCCCCCCCCCCCCCATGTATGGGTTAAGGGTTATGGTATGGGCCCCAGTTGCTAATTGGGTACACTGTTTCGGTATTGTTGGGTAGGGAGTGGTCAGAGCAATAGCTAAGGATTTCTTCAGGAAGCTTCTGCATTCGAGGTGAGTTTTCTCACCATACCAATGGGTCTAAGGCACCGAGGCCGGCCCATTTTATGATAGTTGGTATACTTGTTGTGTAGAGGTGTGTGGCATGGTTATGCATTGATATGTGGTAGAGATAGCCTATATGGCTAATGATAGAGGTAGCATGTATGGCTACTGGTAGAGATAGCCTCTAAGGCTAACGGTAGAGATAGCATGTATTGCTAGTGGTAGAGATAGCTTGTATGGCTAAGGGTAGAGATAGCATTGTGGCTAATGGTAGAGATAGCTTTATAGCTAAATGATATGTGTTATTTGGTAGAGGTAGCTGTATGCTAATAGATATGTTTATGTGTTAGAGGTAGCTTTTATAGCTTGCATGTTATGTGGTTGTTGTGTCGGATATGCTCTGAGGAACTCACAAAGCTTCGTGCTGACAGGTTTTTTTATGGTTTCAGGTACTTTGGGTTCCAAGGGCAAGGCATGATGGCGCGGCGTGCACTCTCTCACAGACGTTTTGGGACAATCTGATGTTTGGAATGAAGTTGTGTTTGACTTACATTTTGAAAACAATTATAACTGGATTTCTTAAGGTATGACAACATGTTGCTTATTTTAAAACAAAAATTTTACTTTGAAAATTGGGTCATTACAAGTTGGTATCAGAGCCTTGGTTTGAGGGATTCAGACATACCCTTGGGTGTGTCAGGACTCAAACTAAGGAAATGGTAAAATTGTTTTCAAAACTAACATAAAAAGCTTTTGAAGGAAAGGAAAAGATGAGAGTGTGAAGCGCGTGATCAGCTGAGCCGAGTAAGTGATTCCCCAATGTGCTATCCATGTTATTATGATATTTGAGTCTTGTTGATTATGTGGAACTTGCTATGTGTATGATTTAAAAATTGTATACGGTTAGGAGCTTATAGCCTCAGAATGATCGATTTGGCCTTATTTCCTGTTCCTCGTATAGTTATGGTCCTAGGGTAGAATCTTTTATTCGAAAGTCTATTTGATCCTTTTTCTGTGTACAATTTGCATGCATAAGAGCAACCTATCACGATTGGTCTGATTAATATGAGTAGAGTAAATCTTAGGGCAACCAAAGATTGATGTATGCGGTAGTTTGTGGAATATGGATTAGTTATGAGACAATTTCAGGTTATTAAGTAGAGCATTTGGGTAACGTATAGGTAGGTGTGGAAGGTAGTATTTGGCCCGTACTACTGAGAGCACATGACATGTACCCGAACCAATGTTAGATCTGACGTCTTCAAGGAGGACCTGTGTGGGGAGATCCCTTTATGTAGATCCTGATCATTATGATTTATGATATTTTAGTCCAGCATGGTGGTGACAGATTTGGAGCAAGAGGTTCAGGATCGGGATCTGGGGCAGGATCAAGCGACACTACTGATGTGATTGATGAGAGGCTGTGCGAGATTATTGCAGCTGAGGTTACCAGGGGCATCCTTGATGCAACCCAAGTCATATTTGGGACGGTCAAGGAGGGAATTATGGTGATCATGGAGGAGAGCTCAGATCATTCAGAGTTGAGATTGTTGCGGGCCAGATTGGGGACCGAACTCCCTCGTTCCGGGAGTTCAAGGCATGTGGGGCGCCGGAATTTTTCAGGGCCAAGGACCCCATTGTCAGTCGATGCTGGGTGGCGGATATCGAGAACGCCCAACGCATGAGTTCTTGCCTGGATACGGCAAAGGTGGGATTTTCTTCTTGTATGCTGAGAGACAGTACTTGGGATTAGTGGGGCGTGGTTACGAGTCAAGTGGGAGTAGTCAGTGTGGCTGAAATGACCTGGGTCGAGTTTGTTCAGTGATTCGACTTGGAGTTTGCACCATCCATTGAGGTGGAATGGTTGGTGAGGGAGTTTCATGACCTTCAGCAGACCACCGAGACTGTGGCGGAGATCATCGTTAAGTTTCGGAAACGAGCTTTGTTGATCCCGCAGTATGCTACTGATGAGGGGATGCGGAGGACGAGATATCATTCTATGCTGAGGGATGATATCCAGGAGTTTGTGAGCTTTACAGGGTGCAAAACCTTGAATGAGAGGGTAGAGAAGGCCCAGGAACGAGAGATGGAGTTGGATTTCCGTACTAAGCGGAAGCCGGAGAAGACGCAGGCAACAGGGGGTCAGGCTAAGAAGCTGAAGACCTCAGACAATTCCAATAGGAGTCAGCAGGGTCAGGGCAGGTGTGCCAAGTGTAGTACGGTGCGCGATGGAGCTTGTTGTATCACAGGCACGGGATGCTATGCATATGGCCAGCAGGGCCACTTGAGCAGGGACTACCCTACAAAGGGCTTGATTTGTTTTCACTGCAACCAGACCGGCCATAAGCGGGTTAATTATTCGAGGTTGCAAGGAGGAGGAGGAGCAGTGATGGTGCCTGCACCGGCCACAATGAGGATTACCGATGGCCGCCCTGCGAAGGCGGATACTCCAGTGGTGAAGAGCCTCGCAATTCAGTTGATCACTGAGGAGGCTCAGGTAGCGCCAAGCGATGTGGCTGGTATGTGTCTATTATTCCCTGCTCTTTATTATTCATAGGAATGATGTGTATGTTATGTTAGTATAAGGACCTTTTTGGTCAAGAGTATGTTGGTGCATGTTTTATTTGATTCAGGTGCTACCCGATTGTCCGTGTCTCTTGCGCTTAGCAAGAAGTCCTGGGATACGTCGGGAGTCTTGGTTTCCCACTCAAAGTAGAGATTGCATAGGATCGCATGGCGAGTGCTGCGAGAGTGGTGTCAGTTTGAGCAACTAAAGTTATTGGTATTGTGAGATTCGAGAAGTGCTAGCTGGATTTCAGGAGTCAAGTTGTCTGGAAGGGGTTATTCGTGGATCCCTAGCCCTATTAGTCGCCAGCCATCGACAGACTGTTAATTGGACGGAAGAGGGTTTGGGGAAATCCTCCGACACTCATGAGTCGAGCGGATCTTGTTGAATCTAAGTGAGGGAGGATCACTCGGTATCCAGGTTGGAAGCGAGTGTGAGACGAGGATTCATTTCACATCCCCATTGGGGGAAGAAAGGCGGTCTTAGGGGCCAACTGAATATATGATAGCGAGGGATGGGAGTTCGGGAAACTCCCCAACTTTTGGATCGCGTCTTCTTGACGCCATATAACAGGATTTGGAGGAGGGGATCAGGTATGGTCCGGTGAGTAGTTGAGTTCAGTTGGCAGTGTTGTAAGCATACGGTTACAGCAGTGGCATCCACAGAATTGTTTCGATGGCTTAGACCAGGGTAGAGCAATTCGCAAGTCCATGGGGAATCCACAACTTAGGCGAAATCAGGGTTTGAACCCTGAGTTGTAGGATCTCGGGGATAAGCGGTGCAGAACGCAGAAAGACTATGGCTGGGTGGTCCTAATATTTGATCTCTTAGGAGCCTGGTGGTTGGACCGGGTGTGAGGCTGATAATCTCAAAAATCGGCTGAGGATGCCTAATTACCGGTCGGGTATGGGTAATCGGGGGTTATGACGTATAAACGAATCCCAGGGGAGTGGCAGAGTATCGACTAGTTATGGAGGGGAATCGGAAGCAGGGTCCGCGCGAATTCAGTTTAGGATGTTGACTCCGGGAGATGGGACTCGGAAGTGTTAGGATGCCAAGGGCATCATATGCAGTATATCAGGGTAACGATTGGGTATGGTTCGGTGGTGGCGCAATCCATCACGATGCATCTTGAATGGTTCCATCAGTAATGGGACCATGACATGCTGAACCCAGGAAAGGTCAGATCAAGGGAGGTCGAGTATGATGTAAGTCTGTAGTTGTTCTAGTGGCATTCGTCGTTGCATCGGAATCAGTGGCGGCGGGTTGACAGCCTATCTCGATCGGATGGATCAAATGGCTTGAAGGATATAGGGCAATTTGGTTAGACAAGGTATTTTCTGGAGGTCACAGGAAAGTGTTGAGGGTGTTTTTGGCTCAACAATCGGGTAGGTGTGCGATGTTCCAGTCAGTTGAAAGACAGGGTCGGACCTGGGAGGTCCTAGTTCTTCCAGAAGGAAGATTAAGGGCATCATGGTGTTCGGGCAGAAGTGTTTATCGTGATGATTCTTGTGTGCGGAGTAGCTTGGGGGTTTGCGGAAGTTTGAAGTCCGCTTTCTTCATAATGGAAGACCGAGTCGGCTTTCAGTATCTGAGGGATGTTCTTTAGCATGTAGAATCATCGGTTGCGTTCCGCAGATTAGTTGATGGGGGCAATGGGTGTTAGTAATGAAAGACTTCGAGGAAGAAGTCTAGTTTAAGTGGGGGAGAGTTGTAACACCCTGTTCTGAAAGTATTCATTTATGGATTTCGGAGGCCAAGGCTAGGGGCCTTTTGGTCTTTCAAGGGTTTGGAGTTTTGCTCAAGAAGTTTTGGGCCAGGGTGCTGCTAGAAGCGTAGGGCTTCTCACCACCTTTTTGTGGATATAAAGTTCGTCGAAAACAGACTTAGGAAGAAGAAGTTATAGCATTTTGAAGTTGTTAACAATTATGGTCCCTCAATGGAAAAGTTGGCAAAGAAGGGCCATGCATGTAAAATAGGAGGCGCGTGGGTACGCCCAGAGTAAGCTGGATTACGCCCAACGTATGAAAGGAGTTGGACGTGGGAGATTTTTGGCGTACGCCCAGTGTCCAGAAACCCTAATTTTAAGGCATGCCACTATATAAGGAACACAATGGCCCAAAACCCTAGCCTCCTTATCTGTACCTCAACCCCAGAGAAGCCTTAGAAGGCAACATCTCTTCATCCTTGGGTGATTTTGACTTCAAGAAGCTCATTTTGGTGGTGTAAGCTTGGAAGAGGAAAGGAAGAAGATTGGCAAGGAGGATTCCTGGAAGCTAGAGCTCATAGATCTGAGATAGCATCATCTTTTGGAACTCTTTGAAGGTATAAAGTTCACAACTTTACTTAAGGGTGCTTAGATCTAGTGTGGTTTTGTTATGGAGTAGTTTTTGGTCCAAAAGTGGAAGCTTTATAGCTTAAATCCGATTTCTAGGCCAGGGGTTGCCACCCTTAGTGCTAAATGACTTCCTAGAGCAGAAAGTTGATACCTTGATGGTCTTTTTGGAGCCATGCAATAGATAGGACCATTGTCATGGAAGTAAGTTGTCACATTTTGAGTTTAGGCTTATTTGATGGGTTTCAAGCCATCATGTAAGAAACTTTATGGATTAAGGCGTGGAAGAGGACATGGATATGAGTTTGTAGCCTCTGGAAAGTGGTATTTAGAACTTATTGGGAAAAGGTCTTAACAGAGGTATTACGCTGAGCGTATGTGCAGGTACGCCCAGCGTATGCGCCATCTTGCCCATACGCTTTGTGTACGTAGATGTACGCCCCGCATACTTTATCTGGTTTGGTCATGAATTATTGGGTTGTGCATTGGGGCATGTTTGAGTATTTGGGCCTTAGTGGGCCATTAGAAAACAAATAATTTGGGCCAAGGAATATAATTGGGCTTAGGTAAGGCCCATTAAAGGGATTAGGCCTAGTTTGGCTAATTAGGCCTTTAGTGGGCTATTAGTGGGCTTAGGAAGCTTACTTAGTATTGGGCCTTGGTTTGGGCATTAGATATGGACCAAGTTGGACTAGGGGTAGAATGGTCATTTTAAACCCCCCCCCCCCCATGCATGGGTTAACGGTTATGGTATGGGCCCCAGTTGTTAATTGGGTACACTGTTTCGATATTGTTGGGTAGGGAGTGGTCAGATCAACAGCTAAGGATTTCTTCAGGAAGCTTCTGCATTCGAGGTGAGTTTTCTCACCATACCAATGGGTCTAAGGCACCAAGGCCGACCCATTTTATGATAGTTGGTATACTTTTTGCGTAGAGGTGTGTGGCATGTTTATGCATGGATATGTGGTAGAGATAGCCTGTATGGCTAATGGTAGAGGTAGCATGTATGGCTACTAGTAGAGATAGCCTCTAAGGCTAACGGTAGAGATAACATGTATTGCTAGTGGTAGAGATAGCCTGTATGGCTAAGGGTGGAGATAGCATTGTGGCTAATGTTGGAGATAGCTTTATTGCTAATTGATATGTGTTATTTGGTAGAGGTAGCTTTATAGCTGATAGATATGTTTATGAGTTTAGGTAGCTTTTATAGCATGCATGTTATGTGGTTGTTGTGTGGGGTATGCTCTGGGGAACTCACTAAGCTTCGTGCTTACAAGTTTGTTTATGTGTCAGGTACTTCAGGTTCCAAGGGCAAGGCGTGATGACGCGGCGTGCACTCTCTCACAGACGTTTTGGGACACTCTGATGTTTGGAATGAAGTTGTGTTTGACTTATGTTTTGAAAACAATTATAACTGGATTTCTTAATGTATGACAACATGTTGCTTATTTTAAAACAAAAGTTTTACTTTGAAAATTGGGTCATTACACAGGTAGTCATATAAATCTAAATAATCACCACATCATAGCAACATCTTATATGCCAGGATACAGATCTAACAGATCACTACAACATAGCAACACACGGTAACTAGGATATCAATCCAATGGGCCGGCCTTGGTGCCTTCGCCCCGTAAGTACAGTAAGGAACACTCACCTCATAGTCTAAATGCAGTCTGAATAACTCCCAACTCCGACAATCGGCTGAATCCAAATCCTAAATATCAAAACATTTCCCATTCTAAATCAATAACATTTCCCAAAATACACTTGGTTAAACTCTTCAAAATCCACAAGTCAACCGAGTCAACTCAGTCGAATCAAGTCGGACGAGTCGACTTAGGCTTCGTACGCGGGGCGTACTCAAGGTCTGAGGCATCGTACCAAATCTTTGTACACACAGTGTACCATTTGGTACACACTAGGTATGCAGTAGCTCCCTTCTTCACTAATTAAGAGCTTAAAACTCTAACTTAACTCGTCCAAATGCAGATCCTAGTCCCAAATTATGTTTTTAAGCATAAAGTTTTAGAGTTCATCGTCTTGCATGGCCCATAAGGTCTTAACATCAAAAACCTCAACCACTTAACCCATTAAGACGTCAAAACACATGCGTGGAAACAAGGACATGATCAATACTACATTTTTATGCTTCTAAACACCTCAAAGTGACTGAAAGGACAACTTAAACTGGTTAGAGTATCTCATACTCAAAATACACAAATAATGGGACCAAAAGGACATCAACTCCATGGCTAACTTAGATATATGGATAAAATCATCAAGTTCATAACTTTATACCTCAAAATAGATCTTGAAGGTGAGGTGTTCCTCGATCTAGAAGGTCTTAATCTTCCAAGATAATGCTTCTTTCTTCAATTCGCTTCAAAGGCACCACAAAAATACACTTTTGAGCTCAAATGATCACACACAAGGGTTTAGGGTTTCAAAGGACGAAATGAAGGTTGGAGGTCATAGGGGGAATGAGGAATGAGGAATGAAGAGTTAATGATGCTTATATATGGATTACCCTCCGGTCCACAACTATCGGGTTGGATTACCCCCGGACCACATTCATCGGACTGGATTGTCTCGGCCCAATCAGTCATTGGATTGGAATGCCAGGTCTATTGGCTTACGTACATAACAGTAAATCCTAAACCCATACCGCACTATGTCGACATATGCAATAGATAAATCATATAACAGCACAGATAATCATACGGATTCACATATCACTACATCATAGCAACATCTTATGTTCTAGGATACATGACCTAGTGGGAAAGCATTGGTACCGTCGACCCACGAGTATAGTGAGGAAAACTTACCTGACAGTCTGAAATGTACTGAACAAATCACTGCTCCAACTGTTGTCTTTACCCGTCACCTTTATAATAAATACTGAACTAAACTCAAACTACTACTCAAAATACCCAAAATGACCCTATGTCAAACTTGGTCAAAATCCTGGCCAAAGTAAAAGTCAAAAAGTCAAAAGTCAAAGGAACGTCAACACATATTGACTATGCCTCACATACTCAGTCACTACGCCAAGCGCATTCGCGATCCATCCAAAATATGAGACCCTTGGCTAGTACACGTAGCATACCCACGGGTACGCCCACCATACTCAACTTGATTATACTTTTTCTTGTTAATTGCTTAATCCATTAAGATTTAACGTCCAAAGTTCAGAACGCGACCAAAATCTCAATCTAAGTCATAAAGTTTACACATCTATGACCTTCCTTGGCTAGAAGTGGTCCAAAAACCAAAATCTTAACTTAATACTCAAACCAAGCACCATAACTCTTGCATGGAGGGAAGAAAGGGACCACGATCACATTTTTATGGTTCTTAATACCTAAAAACGTCTGAAAGGACAACCCTTATGGTTTGAGTAAACCATACTCATGAACACCAAGACTATGGGACCAAAATGCATAAAACTTAAGAACTAGCAAGATTCAAGGAGAATATTCATCAAGTTTCTAACTTTATACCCTCTGTAGGTTACTTTCAAGGAGAAAGTTCTAGATCTACACTTTCTTGAAGTTTCAAATATGAATCCAATATCTTCTTCTTCCTTCAAGAGCGCAAATACACACTCTCAAGCTCAAAAATTCTCACAATAGATTAGGGTTAGCGAGGGATGTTTTGGGAGGTGGAGGATGATGAAGGAAAGGGTATTGAGGGGATAAGGATGTTTAAATAGTGCTCAAATACCAAAATTATGGTTTTCTCATTTATCAGGTACGCCTAGCATATGCACTCGAATACGCTACTCAATTAAATGGGCTATGTGAAGCGTACGCCCCAAGTGCGCTTAGCCTAAGGTCCAATTTGCAACATATTCAATCTTTTGGTTCAAAAAGGAAAATACCTGGTATTTGGGTGTTATAATTTTTCCCCCACTTGAATCAAACTTCGTCCTTGAAGTAAGATGTCGTGAATAACTCAGGGTAGTGCTCTCGCATCTCTGCATCGGGTTCCCAATTCCATTCGGAACCTTTCTGATGCGGCCAATGAAATTTGACCAATGATACCACCTTGTTGTGTAAGGCCTGTGTCTTCCTTTACAAAATTTCCACTGGCCTCTCAACATAACTGACGCGATCATCAACCTGAATATCCTCTAAAGGGACCACTGCTAAATCATCAGCCACACACTTCTGAAGCTAGGAAACATGGAAGGTGTTATGAATCTATCTGAGATCCTTAGGTAGATCCAAACGATAGGCCACCCTAACTACCCTGACAACTACTCGAAATGGCCCGATGAATTAAGGCCCCAACTTGCCCCTCTTCCTGAAGCATATTACATCCTTTCAGGGTGACACCTTTAGTAAAACCATATTGCCGACCTGGAACTGCAACACGGATCGACGTTTGTCGGCATAACTCTTATGTCGACTCTAAACTTTTGCAATCTCTGCTTGGTCTATTGGATAAGCTCTATCGTCTGAAGAACTACCTCAGTCTTTCCCATGACTCTGTGACCGACCCCCCCCCCCCCCTGAACAGACTGGGGTACAACACTTCCTCCCATAAAGAAGCTTAAATGATGACGCATCGATGTTGGAGTGATAGTTGTTGTTATAAGAAAACTCAGCCAAAGGAACGTAGGAGTACCAACTCCTACCTAAATTTATAATGCATGCTCTCAACATATCCTTGATCATCTGGATGGTACGCACGCTTTGGCAGTCAGTCTGTAGATGATAACCCATGCTAAAATGCAATCTCGTATCCAGTTCCTCTTGGAACCTCTACCAAAATGGAGAAGTGAACTGAACGTCTCAATCAGATACAATGGAAACTGGAACACCATGTCGAGCGATAATCTCATGCACATACGCATCGGCCAATTTCTCATCCAGAGAGCTCTTCCAAATAGCTAGAAAGTGGGAATTGTTGTTCAGACGGTCCACAATAACCCATATTTCATCAAGTCCCTTAGCCATCTAAGGTAACTTGTTTTGAAAATATGGACTTATATGCCTCATCCATCACAGTCTGCCTGATCCCGCCAAAATATGGTACCCAAAATTGTAACAACCCGTTATTTCAGATCAATGTAATGACTAAAAGTTGAGTCTTGTAACCTCTTTGTAAAGTAATAAGAATATCATCGAAAATGAAATGTTCAAAAAGCTCTGTTTGGGTACACTATGGGGTACATATCGTGATAAGGTTTCCAAAAATATAAAAAACGCTAAAATCCGAGTTATAACGAAGGAGTTATGACCAATCAAAGATTCGTAACGCTACCGGTAAAACGCTGTTAAGCATAAAACGAGAAATTTCAATAAGATACTTTTCAACCTTAGGTGTCTAAATGAAAGTCAAAGATATGCCAAAACTGTGAACATACACAAAAAGAACGCCCAAAACCTTACTTCGTATGAAGAAGTTATGATTTTTGAAAGTTTTTGACGTAGCAGTAGACAGCTAAAAACTCGAAATAGAGATCGAGTGGTCTTTAGCCGAAACAACCTAAATGAAAGTTCAAGACCCCGAAAATAGGAGTACAACAGTAAAAAGTCTGACGAAAATGGACATCAGATGAAGGAGTTACGGAATTTAAACAAACTTTTCTAGGTCCGGCCTGTTAAAAATAATATAATCAAAATAAAATCAAAATTACCCGATGGAATCTAAACGAGAGTTGTAGATCCTTTTCACACCTACGCGTGCATATAAAGAACATTGAAATCGGAGTTCATACGCGAAAGTTACGGATTTTACAAGTTCGGGACACAAAATTCGAGGCTGACTCAGCCTCACGACGTCAGGGAACCATGCTCACGACGTGAGCTCGTGAATGATGGGTTCTAGAGTGTTAGCCATGTCAAATCGTCGAAGAGGATCATGCTGACTAAGCCCCACGACGTGAGAAATCCAAAACTCACGACGTCAGACCCCAAATCAGCCCCTATAAATAGAAGCTTAAGGGTGTCGGGTTTAGTGCTCATCTCTTTCCATCTAAGTGTCGTTACTCTGCGTAATTACCTCAATAAGCCTTCCCGAAGCCTCGGTTTTTCATACTCGAGTCCCGAAGGAAGTTCTACACTCCCGAGATCCCCGAGGATCCCTAGATTTCAACTCTCTCTAGTCGAAGTTCTGCTCGATTCTTCTCTCGACTACTTCAAAACAACCACTTCACTCAAGTGAGCTCATACCCCTTTTATACACCTTCAAATACTTTATAATGTACTTTTAATACATTTCGGGGGAGAATACAAGTAAACCCACGGTTAATCCCGAGTGAAAATGTGAAAACTCTTGTTATACCTCGCATGCACTATATTTATACAAAATGCATAGTATCCAGGGTAGCCATCCTTGTTAAATGTGACATCCCCATTTTCACGGCCAGAAAAGACCGATTTGTTTATGCTTTGTTTTATAAAATCGGAGTAATCTTTTAAAGAAAACGGTTGCGGAATTTGTTCCCAAAACAAGATATGATAATAACTTATCAAAACATTTCTCAAGGAGAATTTATTTTCATTTAATAATAAAACCTCGGGATGTCATGTTCCGATACAGACATATAAGCATAAACAGAACTTACATTCAATTACACTAATGATTTACATCTCCTTTAAATCTCTCAGTTCAAAGCAACTTCATATCGATACCTGTGATACAATTAAACTGAGTGGGTCAGGCTTGGGAGCCTGGTGAGCATATAGGGTTTTCAACCCACAATATTATATCATATATATATATATATATATATATATATATATATATATATATATATATATATAATCATAAAATCAACCCATTTACCCATCCCCATTATCTTCGTTTATTCTTAAGTACCTTCCCTAAGGAATTATCCTAAGGGTTATCTCCTACATCGTATTTACCTCTCATCTCCTTACATCACATTTCCTTATATATTTGTTCCTAAGGACTTTTTCCTAAGGATCATCGCATGAATACGTAGTCACAACATCGCCTGGACTAGTAATTCATAATAAGGGTTAGACTATCGTCGCATGAATACGCAGCCACAACATCGCCTAGACTCGTAATTCATAGTAAGGGTTAGACTATCATCGCATGAATACGTAGACACAACATCGCATGGACTTGTAATTCATCACCTATGGGTTAGAGTATCATCGCATGAATACGTAGCCACAACATTGCCTGGACTCGTAATTCATCACCTACAGGTTATGATCCTACTGGTGTTTCCACGGGGTCATCTAGAATAGTCCGTGGTCGCCATCTATACTCTGGTAGATGACTACATCGCGAAATTTCCACATCGCCGGTCAAGGTTATGGTATCTCCTCTCATATCACATCACTTATTTATCATCACCTATCTATCATCATCTATCTCTCATCACCTAATTATCATCACATATTTCTCATCACCTATTTCTCATCACCTAATTATCATCACACATCATCTAATTCATCTACCCATGTTCTACCCAACATATTTGTAGATATAAAATACATATACATATTAACTCATTTAACACCTATATAAAACATCCGTTCCACACTCATCTCAAATAAACAACCATATATAAACACATAACACGTATTTCATAGCAAATACTTAATATTTATATGTTAGAAGAAAGTGACCACACACTCACCCAAACATATACTTAATACATTCAAACAATACTTGTATTATACCCGTGTTTATGAAAGGGACTATACACCCACACATATAAACAACTTTATATTATACACATAGCACGTATTTCATAACAAATACTTAATATTTATGTGTTAGAAGAAAGTAACTACACACTCACTTGATTAGAAGATGATCGGACAGCACTACGGCTTGTAGAAGTAGTATTCTTCGGCAGATCTGGAAGATCCTCACAAAAACCGGACTCCTCGCGGGCAGAGCTTCGGCTCGGGAATTGCACTTCTCGGGATCTTCGGGGCCTCGGGACTTGCTTCGGGGCTCGGGAATGATATCGGGGCTTTGGGATAATTCTTGCACGAAAAATGATGCAAAAACGCGAGAGAAAGGGAAGAAATGAGCAAATAACTCAGTTGCCCTCGACCTCCTTAACTTGAGATTACGTTGGGCGTAATGACGATAAGATCGCTGACTCCCCCCCCCCCCCCCCCTTCGGATAATATCAGAATATATATATATAAATTAAATATCGAAAATATTTAATAAAATTCAAAAATTCATATCTTCCTCACACGAACTCCGTTTTCGACATTCTTTATATCCCCGCGTAGGTGAGACTACGCTCTACAACTTTCGTGTAGACTCCGTCGGCTAATTTCGAATTTATTTTTATTATTTATTTTTAGTAGGCCGAGACAGGAAAACTCCGTTATAAAATCATAACTTCTTCATCCGACGTCCGTTTTCGCCTATCTTTTTATCGTTTTACTACAATTAATGAGATCTTCGATTCTCATTTAGATTGTTTCGACTAAAAACCGCTCGGTCTCAAATCGAGTATTCGGGCTGCATACCGCTAAGTCGAAACTTCGAAAATCATAACTTCCTCATATGAAGTCAGATTTGGGCGTTGTTTTTATGCACGCTCATGGTTTAACGAACTCTACGACTTTCGTTTAGATCGCTAAGGCTAAATATCACTCTAACGTAAATTCACTTTTTACGTCGCGCTGTGTCGTGCCGGTTCTGTCGCGAAACCTCGACAGGTCATAACTTCTTCGTTATAACTCGGATTTCGGCGTTCTTTATATGTACGGAATCCTTGTAACATATACTACAACTTAGTTAAGATTATTCATTCTAAATAATCTTTCATCAAAAATTCATTTTTGACGCCTATCATCTCTAAATTGACTAGCCCTGATCTTCGGGCGTTACATTAAACAATTTTATGCATTCAAAGAACTTATGATTTATTCTTTGTCAAACATTGTGAAAGAGGATAAACACTGCATACAAAACTATCACTTTAATACAGACTTAGTTGAGAATCCGTGAGACGATTACATCTTCAATGCTACCTTTTTGTTAAAAGGTACTACCTAAAGTCTTGTCTATTATAACTAGAGTCTCCCGTTTGGAGAGCGTGTCAAATGTGTATAGATCTATACGGGAAGTCATGATCTCGCGCCCTAACTGTTAGCTATAGTCCTTTGGGTGACAGTTTGTCATAAACGTTTCGATGCCTGAAGACCGTCGCCACATGCATATTATGTTTAGTATAGTTATAAAACTCACCGGATAGACAATTATTATGGTATACTACTTTTATGAATGAGTAGCTATTAAAACTATTCTTCATCTAACGAGTACGATCTTCTTATAGCTTTATTATATAAAACTATGCCTCAACCTTTTAAGCATGTCAGTTGCTTGCAATTTTGGGTCTTGGACATTTGAGGCTGCCTGTTACTTTAGGAAAATAAGGGATTTTCCTCTATCCAAAACAATCAACTAATAGGAAAATAAGGGATTTTCCTGGTACAACCATTTACGATTCACAACACGAATATTCATATGCATTTCATACTTTTATAAGAAAATAAGGGATTTTCTTGGAAAACGCACGAACTTTGGAATGGAATACATTTTCTCAAAACCGCTTATGAACTCACCATCTTAATTGTTGACACTTTTTCTTTGAAATAACTTGTATTCTCAGGGAACCGCTAAGCAGGTTTGGAAACCAACTTTTGGGGATTAACGCTCTGACGTTAATTACTTCTTTTGAAAGATGTTTATGTATTTATCTTTTGAACATGTAACAAATACAATTATGTAAACATTTTGAAACCTTTTTATATATATGGTGGTGTGTACTTTCCTTACTATGAACTGTTATGATACTGAATATGACGTCCTCCGCCCCCGAACGTTTCCGCCGTTCTGGTTTGGGTTGTGACAGATTGGTATAAGAGCATTGTTTATAGTGAATTAAGTATATCAAAACAATTTTTGGTATACAACTATAAACACAACTAGGAAAAAACACTATGAGTAAGAGTCACACTTTTAAAAAATTTAATTTGTTTAATTTTTGTGAAGTAGGCATGCATTCATTTCATATTAATAACAGTGTCATAAATAGATCAATATAGAAGTATTATAAATAAATTGTGCAGTGCAGGTGTGCCTTGGGACATGTAATCGGAACTAGGATGAATATAGCCTGATCAACTATATTTGTCTGAGAGCTGACTAACGTATGCCAGGGAGTGTATGCAGTGGACAACAAATTTAAAACTTACCAAGAGCATATCATTAAGAATACTATGGGAGTATTTGGATATCTTCAACCGTCAAACTTAAGGCTAAAACTTTACATGCTTTAGCTTATAGTCAATTCTTAACCCTATTCTCGTGTAGAATCAATGGCTGGATTCCATCACCCCGGCGACCCCTACTACACCAACCAAGGTAATGAGTGATGGATTGTAGATGACCCCGAGGAGGAATCCATGGAAGACGAGGAAGAAGAAGATTCAGATAGCTCAGCCTCAGAGCCATAGGTAATCAATCTGCCAGCCGTCCGACCTCTATCCATTCGACTTCTTTTCAGGATAGGATTTCAAGGACCAACTCTCGTCTGGGGAAGCCACGTCCATCATTGGAGGCAGCAGCAAGGACTGCGTCCTCCTTACCGTATGTGTCGGGATTTCTACGATGTCAGCGGAGGAAGTTCAGTTGATCGAGCACTCATAGTTATGGTAGGCAAACTTCCCAATCACGCTTATCAATCCGGAGTCCAGGGAAACCGGATTCACGAGGTTAACATGAGGATGGAGGATAACGCAGCTGATATCCGACGCCTTGACATGCTACAAGGGAATGCTCAACTCCACACCAACTCTGTCTAAGAGAAAATGACTGCAGCTCTCTCCGAAATGAGAGATTTGAGGGAGCAACAAGCTGCCTTTGACAGGCATCTCATGGGAGCCAAGCAATCAGATGCGGAATCGAGCTCCAAGCGCAATTCGCGCCGCGAGCAGTGCTCGCCTAACTCCCAAATTTTGATATAGAATAGGACCATCGGCTAAAAGCCTTACTTTCTTTAACGTTCTGTAATCGGAGACCTTTTGAAAGGTCAATTTTGTTCTAACTTCGGATGTAACGCAACCATATGTTTAATATATATATAGGGAATATCTCTTTCGTGTGTTAATTTTGTGCATTTCATTCGAGTTCATGAGTTTATCTATTGCTATTCAAACTCCATTTGTTAATCAAACTCGAAGCTCTGTGCAGGTCAAACCAAAATTTTAAACTATTAAAGATAGTTAACTCACTATCATTCAACCCTCGACCACCAAAACTAATGATCTTTCATTTTTAATTCTGGGCAACACGATGCCTCCTCGTCCAAACCTAAGACCCAGGCCGGGCACGATACCAATACCACCTCCACCACCAACTTATGATCCGCCCATGGTCCAGGCTGCTATCACAACAGCAATAACCGCCGCCCTCTCTCAAATAAACTCCAACGAAAATGGAGGGGCAAGAAGCAGCCCGAATCGTTCCAACCATGGCACTGGTCATGGTCAAGTAAGGGAATGTAATTACAAGGAGTTCTCCAACGCAAAGCCAAAAGCTTTTAATGGAACAGGGGGAGTCATTACACTGATGCAATGGTTCGAAAAGACCGAAACGGTCTTTGAGATCTGCTCTTGCCAAGAAGAGAGCAAAGTCAAGTTCGTCGCTTGCACCCTCACTGATCGAGCCCTCACCTGGTGGAAAAGCTATGTGAAGTCCGTGACTCTCACCGTCGCCAAGGCCTTAAGTTGGGAGGACTTAAAGGTCCTGGTACTTGAGGAATACTGCCCAAGGGGCGAGATACAAAACCTAGAGCAGGAGCTCTGGAATCTGAAGATGATTGGGTCTGACCTAGTAGCCTACACGGCCAGGTTCAGCGACCTTACCGCCTTGTGCCCCGTCATGGTCAACTCAGAAGCAAAAAAGGCTGAGAGGTACATTTGGGGGTTGTCACCCCAGATTCAAGGTCACATCTTGGCCTCCAACCCTATCACTTTCAACAGCGCTAAGCGCTTGACTCAGCGACTCATCGACCACGGGGTCAAACAGGGTACTGTTGCAGCTACTCCCGACCCATCAAAGGAGGTACAGGGCAATGGAAGGCCTTGGAATAGGAGAAGGGGGGAAAACACTACAGGGGAATCCCAAGAAACAACAAGTGGTAGCGGCTCACGCTGTCACTGTTCTTTCCACCACTACACCCACAAGTTCATATAGTGGCAGATTTCCGAAGTGCAACCACTGCAGCTTCCACCACCACGGTCCTTGCAATGACTTCAAATGCATCATGTGCAACAAGAAGGGGCATACGGTCCGCTTCTGCAAGGAGCCAGCCCAACAAGCTGTCCCTACTGTTAATGCCGGAGTAAGCCGCGCCTGCATTGAGTGCGGAGCCACGGGACATTACCACAGGGATTGCCCGAAGGCAAACGACAGGCATACCAGCGGAAGGGGCCGAGTGTTCGCAATGGGACAGGAAGAAGCCGTTGCAGACCCCATTGTTGTTACGGGTACGTTTCTTCTCAATAACTCATATGCATGCATTTTGTTTGATAGTGGAGCGGAGAGGAGTTTTATAAGTCATAATTTTAAAGGCCTGCTGAAACAAACACCCCAATCATTAAGAGAACCATTTATAGTAGAAATGGCCAACGGTAAAACAGAGGGCACTAAGGAGATATACTTAAACTGTACCCTAACTCTAAACGATAATCCCTTTCCAATCAGCCTCATGCCAGTCTCGATTAAGAGTTTTGATGTCATCATAGGCATGGACTAGCTGAGTTCTCATCATGCGGACATTTTATGTTACGATAAGGCTATTCGTATTAATCTACCAACCAGCGAAACCCTCATAATCTATGGCGACAAACCCAGTACCACTCTTCGTATTATCTCGTGTATCCAAGCTCAGAAGTGCCTACGCAAGGAATGTCATGTGTTTTTAGCAAATGTCGTGGATGTGAAACGCGAAGTCCAGGACATCAAGAGCATGCCTGACGTATGAGAATTTCCCAATGCTTTTCCCGAAGATCTTCCAGGAATACCACCCGCGAGACAAGTCGAATTCAGAATCGATCTGATTCCCGGAGCTACCCCAGTAACCAAAGTGCCCTATCGATTAGCCCCAGCGGAGATGCAAGAGCTATCCAGCCAACTGAATGAGCTACTCAGCAAAGGATTCATCAGGTCGAGCTTCTCGCCTTGGGGAGCACCAGTGTTGTTTGTGAAAAAGAAGGATGGATCATTTAGGATGTGCATCGACTACCGAGAGCTCAACAAACTTACCATCAAGAACCGATATCCCTTACCACGAATCGAAGACTTATTCGACCAACTCCAAGGAGCCAACTACTTCTCCATGATCGATCTGAGATCGGGATATCACCAGCTGCGAGTCCTGGAGAGTGATATTCCCAAGACGGCCTTCCGAACAAGATACGAGCATTACGAGTTTGTAGTGATGTCGTTCGGACTAACCAATGCCCCTGCCGTATTAATGGACTTAATGAATCGGGTGTGTCGTCCATTCTTGGATAAATTTGTGATAGTATTCATAGATGACATACTCATTTATTCAAAGAGTAAAGAAGAGCATGGCCAACATCTGAGACAAGTCTTACAGACATTACGATCTGAGAGACTTTATGCGAAGTTCTCAAAATGCGAGTTTTGGATTAGGAAGGTGGACTTCCTTGGCGTGATCAGCGAAGAAGGAATCCACGTGGACCCATCTAAGATCAGGGCTATCGAAAATTGGTCTGCACCAACTACACCAACGGAGATTCGCCAATTTCTAGGCCTTGCTGGTTATTATCAAAGGTTCATTCAGAACTTCTCCAGCATCGCAAAGCCTCTTACCTCCCTAATTTAGAAAGGTGTGACCTACAACCGGGGAGAAAATCAAGGTGCTGCATTTCAAGCCCTGAAACAGGCCCTATGCAGTGCACCCATTCTTTCTCTTCCAGAGGGGATCGAAGATTTTTTGGTGTATTGCGATGCTTCGAACCAAGGGTTGTGATGTGTGCCAATGCAGTAAGGAAAGGTTATTGTGTATGCCTCACGACAACTGAAAACGCATGAAGTCAACTACACCACGCATGACTTAGAGCTTGGAGCTGTGGTCTTCGCTCTGAAAATCTGGAGGCACTACCTATATGGTACCAAGTGCACCATCTTCACAGACCACAAGAGCCTTCAACACATATTCAACCAGAAGGAGTTAAACATGAGACAACGATGTTGGGTCGAATTGATCAATGACTACGAATGTGAGATTCGTTACCATCCGGGAAAGGCAAATGTAGTGGCTGATGCCCTTAGTCGTAAGGAGTACTCTGGTCGAAAAGTGAAGTCATTAACCATGTCGATCCATTCGCATTTGTCGACGCAAATCAAGGAAGCTCAAATAGAAGCCTTGAAACCCGAAAATGTGACAGGTGAAACCCTTAGAGGGATGGACAAGAATCTAGAGATCAAGAGTAACGGAGTGCGCTACCTCATGAACCAAATCTGGACACCAAAGTTTGGTGGGTTCAGAAAGATAGTTATGAACGAAGCACACAAGACTCCATACTCCGTACACCCAGGTTCAGATAAGATGTATCTGGATCTCACACAACCCTACTGGTGGCCAAACATGAAAGCAGAAATTGCTTTCTATGTGAGCAAGTGCTTGACTTGCGCCAAGATAAAACTAGAACACCAGAAGCCCTCAGGTCTACTTCATCAACCCGAAATACCTAAGTGGAAATGGGAACAGATTTTCATGGACTTCATAACAAAACTACCCAAGACTCAGGGTGGTCACGACACCATTTGGGTGATCGTCGTCGACATACTAACCAAGTCTGCTCATTTCTTACCGATCAAGGAAACTGATAAGATGGAAAAGCTAACGAGAACCTACATCCGAGAGATCGTGCGACTTCATGGAGTGTCGATGTCTATAATCTCGGACAGAGACAGTAGATTCACTTCCAGATTTTGGCAATCGTTGCAAAAATCCATGGGAACAAGGTTGGATATGAGTACAGCCTATCACCCACAAACTGACGGACAAAGTGAGAGAACGATCCAAACCGTAGAAGACATGTTGCGAGCATGTGTAATTGACTTTGATAAAGCATGGGATGTTCACCTACCATTAGTCGAGTTCTCTTATAACAACAGTTATCATACTAGTATCAAGATTGCTCCATTTGAAGCCCTTTACGTTCGTAAGCGTAGATCACCTCTATGCTGGGCGGAAGTAGGCGACACGCAGTTGGCAAAAGGTCTAGTCCCTGATAGCACTCTCACTGGTCCGGAGATCATTAGAGAAACAACTGAAAAGATCGTTCAAATTCGAGAACGTCTGAAAGCCTCGAGGGATAGGCAAAAGAGCTATGCCGACAAAAGACAAAAACCCTTGGAATTTCAGGTTGGTGACCGCGTTCTACTGAAGGTCTCACCCTAGAAGGGAATGATACCCTTTGGGAAGTGTGGAAAACTAAATCCAAGGTACATTGGACCCTTCAAAATTACTTCAAGGATTGGTCCAGTGGCTTATAGACTTCAACTTCCGATCGAGCTTAACAAAGTACATCTAGTGTTTCACGTATCTAACCTGAAAAAGTGTTTGTCCGACGAAACTCTTGTAATTCCACTCAACGAAATCGAACTTAACGAAAATCTTAACTTTGTGGAAGAACCCGTCGAGGTCATGGATAGGGAAATCAAACGAACTAAACAGAGTCGCATACCAATAGTGAAGGTCCGCTGGAATGCTAAGCGGGGACCTGAATTCACGTGGGAACGAGAAGATCAGATGCAACAGAAGTATCCGCATCTCTTACCTAGCCCTTAAACTTTTATTTTGTAATTAATTTCGGGACGCAATTCCCTCTAACAGGAGGATGATGTAACAACCCGTTATTTCAGGTCAATGTAATGACTAAAAGTCGAGTCTTGTAACCTCTTTGTAAAGTAATAAGAATATCATCGAAAATGAAATGTTCAAAAAGCTCTGTTTGGGTACACTATGGGGTACATATCGTGATAAGGTTTCCAAAAATATAAAAAACGCTAAAATCCGAGTCATAACGAAGGAGTTATGACCAATCAAAGAGTCGTAACGCTACCGGTAAAACGATGTTAAGCATAAAACGAGAAATTTCAATAAGATACTTTTCAACCTTATGTGTCTAAATGAAAGTCAAAGATATGCCAAAACTGTGAACATACACAAAAAGAACGCCCAAAACCTGACTTCGTATGAAGAAGTTATGATTTTTGAAAGTTTTTGACCTAGCAGTAGACAGCTTAAAACTCGAAATAGAGATCGAGTGGTCTTTAGCCGAAACAACCTAAATGAAAGTTCAAGACCCCGAAAATAGGAGTACAACAGTAAAAAGTCTGACGAAAATGGACATCAGATGAAGGAGTTACGGAATTTAAACAAACTTTTCTAGGTCTGGCCTGTTAAAAATAATATAATCAAAATAAAATCAAAATTACCCGACGGAATCTAAACGAGAGTTGTAGATCCTTTTCACACCTACGCGTGCATATAAAGAACATTGAAATCAGAGTTCATACGCGAAAGTTACGGATTTTACAAGTTCGGGACACAAAATTTGAGGCTGACTCAGCCTCACGACGTGAGGGAACCATGCTCATGACGTGAGCTCGTGAATGATGGGTTCTAGAGTGTTAGCCATGTCAAATCGTCGAAGAGGATCATGCTGACTAAGCCCCACGGCGTGAGAAATCCAAAACTCACGACGTCAGACCCCAAATCAGCCCCTATAAATAGAAGCTTAAGGGTGTCGGGTTTAGTGCTCATCTCTTTCCATCTAAGTGTCGTTACTCTGCGTAATTACCTCGATAAGCCTTCCCGAAGCCTCGGTTTTTCATACTCTAGTCTCGAAGGAAGTTCTACACTCCCGAGATCCCCGAGGATCCCTAGTTTTCAACTCTCTCTAGTCGAAGTTCTGCTCGATTCTTCTCTCGACTACTTCAAAACAACCACTTCACTCAAGTGATCTCATACCCCTTTTATACACCTTCAAATACTTTATAATGTACTTTTAATACATTTCGGGGGAGAATACAAGTAAACCCACGGTTAATCCTGAGTGAAAATGTGAAAACTCTTGTTATACCTCGCATGCACTATATTTATACAAAATGCATAGTATCCAGGGTAGCCATCCTTGTTAAATGTGACATCCCCATTTTCACGGCCAGAAAAGACCGATTTGTTTATGCTTTGTTTTATAAAATCAGAGTAATCTTTTAAAGAAAACGGTTGCGAAATTTGTTCCCAAAACATGATATGATAATAACTTATCAAAACATTTCTCAAAGAGAATTTATTTTCATTTAATAATAAAACCTCGGGATGTCATGTTCCGATACAGACATATAAGCTAAAATCCGAGTTATAACGAAGGAGTTATGACCAATCAAAGATTCGTAACGCTACCGGTAAAACGTTGTTAAGCATAAAACGAGAAATTTCAATAAGTTACTTTTCAACCTTAGGTGTCTAAATGAAAGTCACAGATATCTCAAAACCGTGTACATACACAAAAAGAATGCCCCAAATCTGACTTCGTATGAGGAGGTTATGATTTTTGAAAGTTTCTGATCTAGCAGTAGACAGCTAAAAACCTCGAAATAGAGATCGAGCGGTCTTTAGCCAACACAACCTAAATAAAAGTGGAAGACCCCGACAATAGGAGTACAACAGTAAAAAGTCTAACGAAAATGGACATCAGATGAAGGAGTTACGGAATTTAAACGACCTTTTCTAGGTCCGGCCTGTTAAAAATAGTATAATAAAAATAAATTCAAAATTAGCCGACAGAGTCTAAACGAGAGTTGTAGAGCCTTTTCACACCTACGCGTGCATATAAAGAATGTCGAAATCGGAGCTCGTACACGAAAGTTACGGATTTTACAAGTTCAGGACACAAAATCCGAAGCTGACTCAGCCTCACGACGTGAGGGAACCATGCTCGCGACGTGAGCTCGTGACTGATGTGTTCCAGAGTGTCAGCCACATCAAATCGTCGAAGAGGATCATGCTGACTAAGCCTCACGACGTGAGAAATCCAAAACTCACGATGTGAGACCCCAAATCAGCCCTATAAATAGAAGCTTAAGGGTGCCGAGTTTAGTGCTCATCTCTTTCCATCTAAGTGTCGTTACTCTACGTAATTACCTCGATAAGCCTTCCCGAAGCCTCAATTTTTCATACTCGAGTCCCGAAGCAAGTTCTACACTCCTGAGATCCCTGAGGATCCCGAGATTTCAACTCTCTCTAGTCGAAGTTCTGCTCGATTCTTCTCTCGACTACTTCAAAACAACCACTTCAATCAAGTGAGTTCATACCCCTTTTATAGACCTTCAAACACTTTATAATGTACTTTTCATACATTTTGGGGGAGAATACAAGCAAACACCCGGTTAATCCCGAGTGAAAACGAGAAAACTCAAGTTATACCTTGCATGCACCATATTTATACAAAATGCATATTATCCAGGGTAGCCATCCTTGTTAAACCATTTTATGCATTCACAGAACTTATGATTTATGCTTTGTCAAACATTGTGAAAGAGGATAAACAGTGCATACAAAACTATCACTTTAATACAGAGTTAGATGAGAATCCATGAGACGATTACATCTGCAATGCTACCTTTTTGTTAAAAGGTACTACCTAAAGTCCTGTCTATTATAACCAGAGTCTCCCATTTGGAGAGTGTGTCAAATGTGTATAGATCTATACGGGAAGTCATGATCTCGCGCCCTGACTGTTAGCTACAGTCCTTTGGGTGACAGTTTGTCATAAACATTTCGACGCCTGAAGACCGTCGCCACAGGCATATATTGTTTAGTATGGTTATAAAACTCACCGGATAGACAATTATTATGGTATATTGTTTTTATGAATGGGTAGCTATTAAAACTATTCTTCATCTAACAAGTGCGGTCTTCTTATAGCTTTATTATATAAAACTCTGCCTTAACCTTTTAAGCATGTCAGTTGCTTGTGATTTTGGGTCTTGGACATTTGAGGCTGCCTATTACTTTAGGAAAATAAGGGATTTTCCTGTATCCAAAACAATCAACTAATAGGAAAATAAGGGATTTTCCTGGTACAACCATTTATGATTCACAACATGAACATTCATATGCATTTCTGATATGTGTAAAATGCACTTGTTGTATCCCTACTTTTTATTAATAAATTTAGCACACAAAGGCAGTGAACCTGTCTTTTAGTGGTATAGTTTAGTAAGTAAGGTATCGAACTCAGGGAACGGAAAATTAAACTAATAACTAATTTTAACTAAAACAATTAATGAAAGTAAAAGGTTTTCTTCTAGTTTTACAAGACTAGAAACTTAAGCACACCATAAAACACTTAATTAACTAAATAACTAAAGCAAACAACTAATTCACCAAATTTGATAAAGATGTTTCTATTTAGGTTCAACCAATTCACTCCTATGGTTATTTGTATTTATGATAGATTAATTGTTATTGGCTGACAATTAACTAA
This sequence comes from Lactuca sativa, assembly GCF_002870075.4. Taxonomy (NCBI): domain Eukaryota; kingdom Viridiplantae; phylum Streptophyta; class Magnoliopsida; order Asterales; family Asteraceae; genus Lactuca; species Lactuca sativa. The sequence goes on along the minus strand of NC_056629.2, from coordinate 48,016,735 downwards.
TTTAAGCGGTGATCAAGTGTTTAAACTAATTAATTCCCTAGATTAATGATTTGGATTAAATAAGATTTGTAGTGGTTAATCAATTTAGTGATTCAATTAACCTCTTGTTTGATGGTTTCTCAAACAAGCTCACACATTAATCTAATTATTGTCTTATTAATCTTAGTTTCATAATCATTATTCCTAAGCATATGAATTAGTGTTCACATAGACATATGAGGTTAACAACTAAGAGATGTTCATGCAGCTCAATTGTCTTCCAATTAACAGAAAATAATTGTGATTAATGCATAAGGGTCTTTAACAAACTTAATTTAATAGATCACCAATAAACAATTAATCAAAAACTAAGAATTAAACCATAGGAGTTCCTTGGTATTCCCCAAACAGAAAAAAAAAACGAAATTAGCTCATAGTTGCAGTAAAATCACACACAAAAACAAGTTTAACTAGATTAGACATACTCAAATCCTAAAGCTAAGTGGAATGATTAACCTAGTTGCTTCAATTCTTCAAAAGGTTGAAGATTAGAATTCCTCAGCGTCTTCCAGGGTTCTCAATCGCAGAAGGATCTTCAAAAATCGCCAGAAAAGTAGTCCCATCGGATAAAGGCTTGGTTTTTATAGATATCTCAAAACTAGGTGTACTCGGCGAGTAGCAGACCCAACTTGCCGTGTAGACTCGTTGTTATTCGTCTTAAATCAGGAGTCGTGGCTATCTTCTGGAATATTCAGCTGGACTCGCCGAGTAGACTCGTGTACTCGCCGAGTAGTTGAACTTTTGTCCCTCAATCTTCACTCTTTGGCCTTCAATTCCTTTCCCTTGTTCCCTTTCACTCCCAAGCATGTCTTTTGGACTGAAAACAAAATTTAAACAATATTAAGTACCTTTTGTCCATATTATTCACATAATTAGTTAAAAATGAATAAAAATGTATGCTAAATAACTAACTAATTATGCACATATCAAATTACCCCACACTTGACTTTTGCTTGCCCCCAAGCAAAACTAAATTTTAAACATATCAGAATCACATATAACAACTCCAATCTAACCCAACCATTATGCCAAGACCGCAACACATACATTTGTGTCTAAAATTTTTCCTAAGGACCCCCCATACTCACAATACTCATAAACATTCGCCCACTCACCCCGAACTATGCTCATTTTATGCAACCCACTGAATCCATCCGCAGAAAACCTCTTACCCTCAAGGTATTTTTAATTGAGCAACCCAAACATACATAATCTAGAATTACAACTTTTTGATACCACTATGGAGCTCTTTTAGAATTCTTCACTTCCTTTGATAATTTGATCTTTGGTCTCTTTGAATTCACCACCTTTATTGTTTGATTTTTGGTGTCTTCAACTTTTTGAATCTTCGGAATTTTGATCTTTTGATCTTCACTTTATTTGCTCCAAAATTCTTCAACTTTTCTTGTAATTCTCTCCTTTTTTTTAACATGTACCTCTCTTTTTTTTACTCAAATCCCTACATGCTTAAGCAGGGGCGCTCAACCTCAACCTTTATTGGCTAATGATAACAATGTTCCTGGATACATTTCAGGTTTAGGCTGCTAAACATAGGCTCAACTAAACATTTGGGTTTTCATGCAATCATCAACACAATTCTAATATGGAATCCTAATTTACTTTTACCAAAATTTTCTAATTTAAATCCCTAAGTAATATTTTTGGTATGCAACAATTTTTTTTTTAAATTAGCCTAAATTAAGATTCTAAGTTTTCTAATATGTGACCAACCCCCTACCCCACACTTATTTTATGCAATCCCTCATTGCATACTATGCAAAAAAATGCAAATATATAGAGGGAATTGGAACAAACTCCACTGGGGTAGCAGTCGATAGGTTGATACTCTTTTCTTTATCTCCTTCTTCTCTTGACTTTAGCCATGGGAACAGATCATCCATGGCTCGGGTGTCAAATATCGTGTGGTTGATAACTTGAAAATTTCACGGAACAAGCTTCTTAAGAAAATCTCCATTGGTAATTCCTCCCAAAAAGTCAGTAAATGTTGCAGTGAAAGTGCCCAAAGCAGTTCTGGAAATCAAAAATTGGCAGTATACTCGGCGAGTAGATCGTGGACTCGGCGAGTAGCTCTTGTCTTAGAACTATATCGTGTAATAACTCATGTACTCGCCGAGTAGAGTGTGTGCACTCAGCGATTAGACGTTGTGTTGCCAAAACTGGTCCAGCTGACGTTCCCTTTTCCTCTGGTTCTGAAATTGGAAATGCAAACTGACCCTCTCTTCTAATTTCCTTCAGTAATAGCACACTCTATTGCTCTCAACTTTCACGGACTCAATCCTAAGGACAAAACTCCATTTTTTTTCTTGAAAATCTCTTAATCCCTTCTTGACCCTCACAAATTAGCATGCCTCCTAATCTTCTATCCTGAAAAAAAAATTAAACAACTAAAAGTGACAATAATAATCAACCCACAAAAACAAACATCATCCAAGTGTTTTAACATTTGTCCAAAACACCATAAACATAAAAACATAAAAGAAAACAATTCTTCATCCTTCATCTTCCATATCGGCTCCTCCCGTGCCACTTCCTCCTTCTCCTTCTCTTCTCCTCATCCGCTCATCCCAATTCATAATATATGGATATCCGGGACCGGGTCTTGGGGCAATATTCATTTGTTGAAAAAGGTATTCAAAAGATTGGTTATTGTAATTCACCCCTTGTCCAATGTCGTCCAAGTAGCGGCGGTACTCCAATTGGTTCCATCCATCATTGTCCTCCTCCACCGGAATAACCGGTGGGTCTTCCCGCACCCGCTTGCTACGCTGTCAGACCCGCCTTCCCGGCTCCTCGGGAATCGTCGGCTCGTCTTCATGTGGAATAGTGAAGGAATTGCCAAACTTCTTGACTATCAGTGCCCTCCGATATAGTGCAGTGTTGAATGGTGGAGGGTGGATAACCGTGAGTGCCCGAGCTTGTGGCAAATCTAAAATCCCATACGACCTCGCTAGCCTAGTCACAAACATGCCTCCATTGATTTTTGTGTTGACTTTTTCTTTAACCGCCCCTTCAGCGAGGAATTTGGCAATGCAATATGGGAGGTAGCAAAAGGCGTCGGGAGTAATGATACTCCATAAATAGAAGATGTCAAGGGTTGGGACCTTGTCCCAATCCTTCCTCTGGTTGATGGTGCTGGCAACAAATCGGTGAATGAGGCGGTGGATTGGTGAGCGAATGTGGCCTTCTTGGGCGGTGGAAGGAATATACACTCGGTTAGCGATCTGGTTCCACCATGTTGAGGCCACAACTGCCTCCGGAAGTTCTTTATGGTAGTTCTCCAAGAAAGCTTCAAAGTCTTCAGTCATCATCATGCTCTGGTCATAGATGCCTAACCTCCAAGAGAACTCAGCAATGCTGCATTGTCGCAGCTCCCCGCCCAAAGAAAAAGAGATTGTGTTGGAATTGTAATACTCACTACCACCTCGGAATGAGATGGTAGCGAAAAATTCCCAGCACAACTCGACATACACGGATTCTTGAATCTTGAATAATTGTAACCACCCATCACATGTGATGGTGGTATACCCCAAACTGCATTCTTTCACCAAGTAAGGTGTAAGCTCCTCCTCCAATCCTACATTTCCTAACCACCCCCAGTCAACTGCGTTAGGTAAATGAATTTCCTTCTGTTTGAGCGCTTCCAATCTATTCTTGGCCCTTGTTTGTGATGACTTGGAAGTTAGTTGTTGAAAAGAAAGCCATGGAATATCACTTTGGCTTCCCCCACGAGAAGACTGCCCCCTTCTGAACATTGTTCCTGCATACAAACATCAAAAAACACACAAACAAACAATACCCAGTAATTAAAAACAAAGAAATTGGGTTTGAATAGTCATCTACTCGCCGAGTACACGACCTACTCGGCGAGTAGGATGAACATCGGGACTGTTTGTGCCGGTCCTGTATAAACTGTCCAAGAATCCAAATTTTTCACAGGGGTTTGTTGTAATGACCTATCTAACCATAAATCATAAAGAAATTCATCCTAACATTACCTAATTTATGGCTAATTTGAAACCCTAGAATTTGAGGAAACCCCCAAATCCGAAATCAAGCAAAATCGAGGCAAATCTATGATAAAGATCGAACCTTTAACGAGTTTATAGTATAAAGATGTTACCTTTTTGGTTGAATGACGACAATCGAGTAGAAAATTGGAGAGATCGGATGAAATCGCGAAAATCGCCTGGGGCTGCTCGAGGATTTGCTGTGCACGGCGAGTATGAGATGAAATGGGTGAAAAACCCTCTTTTTTTACAGACTTATATTTCACCCGTGTAAATCGGCTACTCGCCGAGTAGAAAGGACCTACTCGCCGAGTACAAATGCAGTTACGTGTTTTTTCGGGTTACTCGGGCAGGTACTCGCCGAGTATACGTGCCTACTCGGTGAGTAAACCTTGCAGATTGAAAAAAAATTGACAATTTTGAAAAATTTATGTATTTTCTCATTTTTTTTTAAACCATCCACCCACACTCTAGGCATTGCTTGTCCTCAAGCAGTTATGTTCTAAAAAATAGATGAAGAAAAGAAAAAATAATGAAAATAAAGAAAAGGAAAGAAAATGCAAACTTGAAACTCGGGTTGCCTCCCGAGAAGCGCTTCTTTTTAGGGAGTCATCAGCTGGACTCCTCCCCTTCTATGTGGTTGCAATCCCTTCCAGCAGCAGCAACTCTTCCATTCCTTCATTCCCGGGGACTCCTTCTTCATACTTTTTAACCCTATGACCATTGACCTTGAAAGGCATGCCATCTCTTGATAATATCTCTATAGCACCATGCGGAAACACCGTCTTCACTAGAAAAGGACCATCCCACCTTGACTTGAGTTTTCCCGAGAAAAGCTTTAGTCTTGAGTTAAAGAACAACACTTTTTGGCCTTCATGAATTTGTTTATCTTTAATCCTTTTGTCATGCCACATCTTGGTCTTCTCTGTATAAAGCCATGAACTAGATTATGCCTCATTCCTCAGCTCCTCAAGAGCATTCATTTGCATTAACCGGTTGCTCTTTAGTTCCTCCATGTTGAAGTTACAACTCTTTAAAGCCCAAAACGCCTTATGCTCTAGCTCCACCGGTAAATGACATTGCTTTCATTAAACTAACCTATATGGTGTAGTACCAATAGGTGTTTTGAAAGATGTACGAAAAGCCCAAAGTGCATCATCTAGGTTATCCAACCATTCCTTGCGGTTGTTCCCCACCGATTTCTCCAAAATTCGCTTTAAGGCTTGGTTTGTCACTTCGGTTTGCCCACTAGTTTGTGGATAGTATGATGTGGAAAACTTATGGGTTACCCCATATTTCTTTAACACCTTTTCCAATTGGTCATTGGCAAAATGTGTGCCTCGGTCACTTATAAGGGCTTTCGAGACTCCAAATCGTGAAAATGGTTTCTTTAAAAAACGCACCACCACTAGACCGTCATTTGTTGGTAATGCTTGTGCCTCCGCCTATTTGGATACATAATCCACCGCCACTAGTATGTATCTGTTCCCTTTAAACATGGGAAATGGTCCCATGAAGTCAATTCCCCACACATCAAACACCTCGCACACTTGGATACTATGTTGTGGCATTTCATTTCGAGATGAAATGTTTCCCACCCTTTGACAAGCATCACATTCTTTGACAAATTGGGTTGCATCTTTAAAAATTGTGGGCCAATAAAACCCAATGTCAAAGATCTTCTTCGCCGTGTAGTGTGCTCCATGATGTCCACCCGTGGGCCCGCTATGACAATGCTCTAGTATTTTCCGGCTTTCCTTCCCGAATACGCATCTTTGTATGATCCCATCCGTACAGCTTCGGAAGAGGTATGGCTCATCCCAAAAGTAATATTTTAATTCAGCAAAGAATTTCTTCTTTTGTTGACTGCTAAAATCTTTCGAGATGTATTTTGTAGCTAAATAATTAGCTATGTCCGCGAACCATGGCTCTTCTCCCACTGTCACCATAATGTACTCGTCCGGGAAGTCGTCTCCAACTTTATCTTCTTGCAATTGCGGGTTCTCAAGCCTTGACAAGTGGTCAGCTGCTACATTCTCCATTCCCTTCTTGTGTCGTATCTATATGTCAAATTCTTGAAGAATTAGCACCCATCGTATCAGTCTTGGCTTGGCATCCTGTTTGGAAAAAAAATACTTGATAGCCGAGTGGTCAGTAAAAACAGTAGTTTTAGATAAAACCAAATAGGGCGGAATTTGTCAAAGGCATACACCACAGCTAATAATTCTTTTTTAGTGGTGGTGTAATTTTCTTGGGCTAGGTTTAGAGTCTTGCTAGCATAATATATGGGTTGAAAGTGCTTATCAACCCTTTGACCAAGGACAGCTCCTAATGCATAGTCACTAGCATCACACATGATCTCAAAAGGTAAGTTCCAATTTTGTGCAATAATGATCGGGGCATTAGTTAATTTTTCCTTTAAAAATTCAAATGCCTCTAAACATTCTTTAGTAAAATTAAATGGTGCATCTTTTAGTAATAATTGCGTTAGAGATCTAGTTATTTTGGAAAAATCGTTTATGAAACGCCGATAAAAACCCGCGTGTCCTAGAATACTCCTAATGCCCTTCACATTAGTTGGTGGGGGTAATTTGGCAATGGTGTCAATCTTTGCCCTATCCACTTCAATTCCCATTTTGGAAATCTTGTGGCCCAACACTATACCCTCCTTGACCAAAAAATGACATTTCTCCCAATTGAGGACCAAGTCGGTTTTTTCACACCTAGCAAGCATTAAGTCAAGATTAGTGAGACAATCATGGAAAGAAGATCCAAAAATGGAAAAGTCGTCCATAAAAACTTCCATGAATTTTTCCACCATATCATGGAATATAGCTGTCATACACCTTTGAAAAGTCGCGGGTGCATTGCATAACCCAAAAGGCATGCGTCTATAAGCAAAAGTCCCACTTGGGCAAGTGAATGTGGTCTTTTCTTGGTCCATTGGGTTTATGGGTATTTGAAAATAACCCGAAAATCCATCTAGAAAGCAATAATAGCTATGGCTCGATAGTCTTTCTAACATTTGATCAATAAAAGGTAAGGGAAAATGGTCTTTTTGAGTCGCATCATTTAGCTTTCGATAACCGATGCACACTCTCCAACCGGTTACCGTTCATGTCGGATTAGTTCGTTCTTTTCGTTGGTTATGACCTTCATCCCTCCTTTCTTGGGCACCACTTGGACCGGACTCACCCATGGACTGTCGGAAATGGAATAGATAATTCCCGCATCTAAGAGTTTGACCACTTCCTTCTTGACTACTTCTTGCATGTTCGGGTTTAACCTTCTTTGGGGCTGTACAACCGGCTTTGCTCCTTCTTCCAGATTGATCTTGTGGGAGCAATAAGATGGGCTGATTCCCTTGATGTTGGTGATGCTCCATGCTATCGCCCGCTTCCGCTTCTTCAACACTTGTACTAGCTCTTCCTTTTCAGAATTGGACAGGTCAACAGCTATGATTACAGGTTTTTGGTTGCCTTCCTCAAGGAAAGCATATTCCAAATGTTCTGGTAGAGTTTTGAGCTCCGTTTTTTGGTTCTGACTGATGGACTCGCCGAGTACAGGTAGGGTACTCGGCGAGTTTGTGGCCGTATTCACGAATTCTGCCTTTTCTTCAGAGGAACTCGGCGCATAGAACTATTAGTTTGTTTTACCAATTCTTCATAATCTGCTTCTTCCAGCAGTCTTTCAATTTCCATCAAGTCTTTTTCTGGATCAAATTCTTCATCATCAGTTGTGAACATGCTGGAATCTTCAGTTATGCCTTCCTCCAATAATTCGTCAAGCATATCGATTGAGAATGTCTTGTCGTCACTGTTCCTTGAATACTTCATAGCTTGGTCTACCCCAAATGTGACTGAATCTTCTCCTACCCGCAAAGTGAGCTTTGAGTCCCTCATGTCTACTATAGCACTTGCCGTGTTGAGGAAGGGCCTTCCAAGGATGATTGGCACTTGTGGATCCGCCTCCATGTCTAGAACGATAAAATCAGCGGGAAAGACGAATTTTTCCACCTTGACTAATATGTCTTCGCATATGCCTCTTGGGAAGGTAACTGTCTTGTTTGCCAAGTGTATTGCCACGCGAATTGGCCTTGGTTCCGGGAGATCCAGCTTCTTAAAGAATGAATATGGCATTAGATTCACACTTGCTCCCGAATCGGCTAAGGCATGAATGGTGGCCAAGTTGCCAAATTGGCAAGGTAAAGTCAAACTCCCCGGATCACCTTTCTTCTTTGGTAGCTTATTTAGCATGGCAGCTGAGCAGTTTTCATTGAGCACTACCTTCTTCACTTCTTCCATCTTCCTTCTATTAGTGAGAAGTTCCTTAAGGAACTTTGCATACTTGGGCATTTGCATGACGGCTTCTATGAAGGGTATGTCTATTTGAAGAGTCTTGATATGATCTAGAAACTTCTGATACTCCTCTTCCTGCTTCTCCTTCTTAGCTCGGGCTGGGTATGGCATGGGAGGCTGGTAAAGTTTTTCAGGAATCTGTTCGGTGGGATTTTGTGATGTACTCGCCGAGTCCATACGTGGTACTCGGCGAGTAGAGCTTTCAGTTTGTATGTCTTGGTTCTCTGCTTGCTTTTCTGCCTCCTCCTTCTGTGATTTCTTGGATGACTCAGTCTGAATAGGTGCCAGGGGAGTGATTATCTTCCCACTTCTTGTTGTGACTATGTTTATGTGCGCGCCTCGTGGGTTATTTTTAGTTTTGCTAGGAAGTTCGCCCGGTGACCTTTGGTTGATTTGTTGAGCAAGTTGCCCAAGCTGTGTTTCTATATTGTGGATAGATGCTTGCTGGTTCCTAAGCATGGTCCTTGTTTCTTGAATTGCAGCATCATGGTCACTATGTCTTTTTTCTGAAGCAGCTACAAATTTTGTGAGCATTTCTTCCAAGCTTGGCTTCCTTTCTTGCACCGGCTCCTCCTTTTGGTAGAACCCTCTCCCTTTTTGCCTAAACCTTTCCTCCTTGGATTTCTTGTACTCTTCATAAGGGAGCCAATCTTTCTTTTGTTTGCGCCAGTCTTCATCATATCGGTCTCCACTTGAGTAACACACTTGCGCCTTCTTGTTGCCATTCTCATCTAAATCACAGTCTCTAGTGAGGTGAGGCCCATTGCAGTTTTCACAACCCACCCGAATAGCATGGATTGTTTGATCCATCTTATCCATCCTCCTATCCATGGTTTTTAGCATAGCCATGACCGCGGATAAGTCTTCAGTAGCTCCATAAGCGGCTCCCCTAGTGACATCATGTCTAGGATTGTGGTATTCTCTAGAGTGTTTAGAGAATTCTTCAATAAATTCTTTGATCACTGGGGGCGGCTTCTTTGTGAGCGGGCCTTGCGAGTCTAGTAACTGTCTGGTTGTGACATTAACTCCATTATAGAAGATGGATACTTCTTGCTGGCTGTTTAGGTCATGGTGTGGGCAGTTTCTTAGTAAGCTCTTGTACCTCTCCCATGCTTCGTATAGCGACTCTCCAGCTTGTTGTTCAAAGTTAGCAATGGCCTTCTTCAACTTGGCTATCTTGGAAGGTGGGCAAAAGTGATCAATGAATTCTTCTTTCATCTTGGCCTAAGTGGTGACTGATCCGAGGGGAAGTGACTTGAGCCAGTCTTTTGCAGCACCTTTGAATGTCACCGGAAGCATACGAAGTAGCTGAGTCTCGCGGGGCACATTTGGAACATTGAAGTAATCAGCTACATCATTGACTTCGTCCAAATGCTTGTAGGCATCTTCATGGTCTTTTCCATAAAAAGTTATTTCTTTAAGTAAAGATAGGATATGACCCTTTAGCTCGAAGGTAGCAGTCGCGGGAATTACGGGTTGCACAAGTCCCGGGCCAGTGTCGTCTCGCATCCTCTTCTTCCATTCTCCCATGGGGATTTCATCAATGTTATCCATTATGATAGCTAACTCTTCCTCGGACTCGGTTTCGTGCTCGTATGTCGGGTCCTCTTCTTCCTCTGTCTCGTACTCAATATCTTCTTGAATTGGGTCCTCGATTGTCAAAGAGGCACTGGATGCTCCTGATTTGCTGCTCTTCTTTTTCCCAAAAACAGTCTTCAAATTGGACAAAGGTGACTTCTTTGGTGTACTTGAGCTCTCCACATCCTTTCCTTTGTTCCTTTTTAATGCGGATTCGGGATCTTCAAACGGGGGTACCAGCGGGGTGTTTGATCCTCTGGTCATGAAAGTCCTGAAATAAACAGAATAAAAGCGTAAAAAGAACAAAAAAAAATGTACTAAATCGAAAATTAACTGCTGAATACGCTTGTACTCGCCGAGTAGGTGCGACTGCACTCGGCGAGTACCAGTGTGTTTTTGAAAAAATTATAAACTTAATATTAAAACTAAAACAGAAACTAAAACCTAATTGCTAACTACTAAATTGCAATAAAGTAACTTTATGCAAGTAAACTCACACAAAGGATCGAAAAATTAGGAATTAGATTAATTATTTAGAACCGTTCCCCGGCAACGGCACCAAAAACTTGATGTGTGTAAAATGCACTTGTTTTATCCCTACTTTTTATTAATAAATTTAGCACACAAAGGCAGTGAACCTGTCTTTTAGTGATATAATTTAGTAAGTAAGGTATCGAACTCAGGGAACGGAAAATTAAACTAATAACTAATTTTAACTAAAACAATTAATGAAAGTAAAATGTTTTCTTCTAGTTTTACAAGACTAGAAACTTAAGCACACCATAAAACACTTAATTAACTAAATAACTAAAGCAAACAACTAATTCACCAAATTTGATAAAGATGTTTCTATTTAGGTTCAACCAATTCACTCCTATGGTTATTTGTATTTATGATAGATTAATTGTTATTGGCTACCAATTATAGTGGTTAGGTTCATGTTGATTACTCCTAACCCTTAGACAATTAACTAATTTGAGCGGTGATCAAGTGTTTAAACTAATTAATTCCCTAGATTAATGATTTGGATTAAATAAGATTTGTAGGGTTAATCAATTTAGTGATTCAATTAACCTCTTGTTTGATGGTTTCTCAAACAAGCTCACACATTAATCTAATTATTGTCTTATTAATCTTAGTTTCATAATCATTATTCCTAAGCATATGAATTAGTGTTCACATAGACATATGAGGTTAACAACTAAGAGATGTTCATGCAGCTTAATTGTCTTCCAATTAACAGAAAATAATTGTGATTAATGCATAAGGGTCTTTAACAAACTTAATTTAATAGATCACCAATAAACAATTAATCAAAAACTAAGAATTAAACCATAGGAGTTCCTTGGTATTCCCCAAACAGAAACAAAAACGAAATTAGCTCATAGTTGCAGTAAAATCACACACAAAAACAAGTTTAACTAGATTAGACATACTCAAATCCTAAAGCTAAGTGGAATGATTAACCTAGTTGCTTCAATTCTTCAAAAGGTTGAAGATTAGAATTCCTCAGCGTCTTCCAGGGTTCTCAATCGCAGAAGGATCTTCAAAAAGCGCCAGAAAAGTAGTCACATCGGATAAAGGCTTGGTTTTTATAGATATCTCAAAACTGGGTGTACTCGGCGAGTAGCAGACCCAACTCGCCGAGTAGACTCGTTGTTATCCGTCTTAAATCAGGAGTCGTGGCTATCTTCTGGAATATTCAGTTGGACTCGCCGAGTAGACTCGTGTACTCGCCGAGTAGTTGAACTTTTGTCCCTCAATCTTCACTCTTTGGCCTTCAATTGCTTTCCCTTGTTCCCTTTCACTCCCAAGCATGTCTTTTGGACTGAAAACAAAATTTAAACAATATTAAGTACCTTTTGTCCATATTATTCACGTAATTAGTTAAAATGAATAAAAATGTATGCTAAATAACTAACTAATTATGCACATATCAATTTCATACTGTTATAAGAAAATAAGGGATTTTCTTGGAAAACGCACGAACTTTGGAATGGCATACATTTTCTCAAAACCGCTTATGAACTCACCATCTTAATTGTTGACACTTTTTCTTTGAAATAACTTGTATTCTCAGGGAACCGCTAAACAGGTTTGGAAACCAACTTTTGGGGATTAACGCTCCGACGTTAATTACTTCTTTTGAAAGATGTTTATGTATTTATCTTTTGAACATGTAAGAAATACAATTATGTAAACATTTTGAAACCTTTTTATATATATGGTGGTGTGTACTTTCCTTACTATGAATTGTTATGATACTGAATATGACGTCCTCCGCCCCCGAACGTTTCCGCCGTTTTGGTTTGGGGGTGTGACAAAAATCGACCGCATTGGGTCAATAATCCACAAATTTGGTAGAAAATTTTTCAAACTCACCCCTAATTCGCTCATGCTTCCGATTTTCCTTCTTTACTCCCTCGCCTTGATCCTCCCTGATCAAATCAAGAAGCGGCGAATCAATATAAATCATCACACATATGCCCTTAACTGAAGAACTAGCCGACTTATCGCTCAAGTCATCAACGACAACATTCACTTTCCTCGGGTGGTACAAAATCCCGCAGCCATAATCATTGACCACATCAAGCCATATATGCTGCCTCATATTCAGATTTGGCTGGTCCATAAGATATATTAGATTCTTGTGATTCTTGTAGATGGTATATCGGAATACATATAGATAGCACCGCCAAATCTTGAGGGCAAACAACACTGCCTCCAATTCCCGATCATGCGTATGATATCAAACCTCATGCGACTTCAGCTTCCTAGAAGTATATGCAATAACTCTCCCTCGCTGCATGAGCATTGACCCCAAACTAGTGGTAAAAGCATCACAATAAACTACATAACCCTCCACACCCACTGGGAGGATCACACCAGGGCCTCATATAACTTCTCTCTTAGTGTCTCAAATGCAGCCTGCTACTCAAGCCAACAACGAAAATCCAAACCCTTTTTCTTCAAACAAGTTAGAGGTATGGAAACCTTGTAGAAATCCTAAATAAACCAATGATATTATCCTGCTAATTCCAAAAAAAAAACAAAAAAAAAAAAAAAAAAAAAAAAAAAAAAAACCTCCTGATCTCCAAAGGATATTTCAGAACCTCCCGCTACATGACATCCTCCATTTTGGCCAAATCAACTAGAATCTCATTCTGGTTAACGAGGAGTCCTAAGAACTGGACCTCCCGTAACCAAAACTCACACTTCGAGAACATGGCATAAAGCCTCTCCCTCCTCAAAACTCCCAACAGCTCTCAAAGATGCTCCCCATGGTGCTCCATGGTCTTGGAATAGACCAAGATATCATCGATAAAAACAATAACGGATCGATCAACCATTGGCCTGCAAACCTGATTCATCAAATCCATAAATTTTGTTGGTGCATTGGTGAGCCCAAACGGCATCACCATGAACTCATAATGACCATAACGAGTTCGGAACGTTGTCTTCTCCACATCCTCCTCCTCAACTCTCACCTGAAGATACCCCGACCTCAAATCGATCTTGGAGAACCAAGATGCACCCTACAACTGATCGAAGAGATCATCAATCTATGGAAGTGGGTAATGGTTCTTCACTGTCAACTTATTCAACTCCTAGTAATCAATACACATCCAGTGTGAACCATCCTTCTGCTTCACAAACAGGAACGATGCTTCCCAATGAGAACTGCTCGGTCTGATAAAATGATTACCCAAAAGCTCCTAAAGCTGATAGGACAACTCCTGCATCTCTGGCAGTGCTAAGGGATACGGCGCCTTAGCAATCGACGTTGCACCAGGGATCAGGTAACTCCACTTGCCTCGCGGAAGGCACGTCGCGTAATTCCTCTGGGAATACATTTGGGAATTCTCTGACTACACGCACATCTGAAACCGAAACCCTTTCTCTACCCTAGTATCAATCACATAAGCAATATATCCCAAACATCCATGATGAAGATACTATCGAGCCCTGCTAGTAGAAAAAAAGGTTGATCCAACCCTGGTACCCTCCCCATAAATGATCAGTTCTTCCCCACTTGGGGTTCGAACCACAACCTGCTGTCCCTCAGAGTCAATCATAGCACCAAATATGCTCAACCAATCCATCCCTACTATCACACACATATCCCTCATAGGGATAGTGATCAAATTGATCGGGTAAGACACCCTGAAAATTTCCAAGGTACAATCCTGAAAAACACACGATGTAGAAACCCCAGGCTCATTAGTGATCGAAACCTGCAATAGACACTCCAACTCTCCAAGATACATATCAAAATTCCTATTGAACAACTGAGACACAAAGGAATGTTTCACACCCGAGTCAAAAACCACAAGAGTTGGCAAGGAAGTCACTAAGAAGGTATCTAACATAAATAAAATCATAAGCATACAATAAAATAAATCAACATAACCATAAATGAAAACATACCAATAACGATGCTCGACGCTGCCATGGCCTCCTCTGTCATGAGCTAGAAAGCATGACCTCAAGCCCTCAGGGGATCTTCCCTGCCCTGGCATCCATCCGTGATCATCAAAGTAGTTGGGGCTAGTGCATGCACTGGTCTGGCGGTTAGCAAGGGACAATTAGTCTTCACATGGACAACCTGCTCATAATGGTAAAAAAATCATGATGCTCGTTAACAAGGCCTGCTTGCGACAATCTTTAGCAACATGGCCCTAACTTCCACATTTTTGGCACCCATAAGTTTATCGAAAAACACCCTCATGCGCCTTTCCACACTTGCCACAAGTGTGGCCCCTCTATCCTCATAATCTTGCATCAACGGGATTGAACTGTTTGGCTGCAGGCTATAACTGAATGGGACCTTGCCCCTGCTCCCTCGTTTGAGTCTCAATCTTTATCTCCTGTATTCGGGCGGCATCCTGAAGCTTGGAGAGGGTACGGAAACGTTGGGTAGACACAAACTGCAAAATATTAGTCTTGGGCATGGAATGAAATGCAGCCTCGGAACAGAATTATGGTGCTTGATGGGCCCTAATGGTGGAACTGGCATTTTTTGGGGGGAAGAAAGTGGCCCCCTTTTGCGGCAGAGCAGAGTAGGCAACATCACATTCCCTCGTGTAGCTATGATGTGATTCCGAACAAACACAAGAATATTCACTTTCATCATATAAATATGTGAGCAAAGAATTAGTCATAACTTTCCAATGAACAAAATTCTCATGCATCATTCAAATCAAATTGTATAACTCCAAGTTTTTAACATCCCAAAAATCACGATAAAATTTTTCATTTTTCAATTAAGTAAAATCATTGTTTCCAATCAAAACATAAGTCATAACCCAAGTATCAAATACAAATATCCCAAAATCAAAGTATCATGAAATCCCTAAAATATATCACCGAAGGATGTGTATGATCACGCCTTCGCCTTGACCCGATCATCAAAAGTACCTGAAACATAACACTTCAATTTTATAGCAAAGGTTAGTAAATTTCCCCTAAAATACCCCACATAACATAACATATACAAACATACATGCTTGGTCCACAATCATCAGACTGGATTACCCTCGGGTTCATAATTGTAGGTCTGATTACCCTCGGCCCACAGTCATCACACAATAATGCCCAGGTTTGTTGGCTTATACACATATTAGTAAAGCCTCAACCCATACCACACTATGTCGACATATGCAATGGATAAATCATATAACAACACAGATAATCATACATATTCACATAGCACTACACCATAGCACCATCCTACATCTACTCAAAATACCCAAAATGCCCCTAAGTCAAACTTGGTCAAAATTTTGGTCAAAGTCAAATTGTCAAAAGTCAAAGGAAAATCAACACAAACTGAGACACCCCGCGTACTCAGTCACTACGTCGAGTGTAATCGCGATGCATCCAAAATACGGGACCCTAAGACGCCCAGTGTACACAGCATGAATATACTTTTTCTTGTTAAGTGCTTAATCGATTAAGATTTAACGTCCAAAGTTTAGATCTCGATCCAAATATCATTCTAAGTCATAAAGTTTCCACCTTTATGACTTTCCTTGGCTAGAAGTGGTCCAAAAACAAAAACCCTAATTTAATACTCAAACCAAACACCATAACTCTTACATGGAGTTAAGAAAAGGACCAAGATCACATTTTTATGGTTCTTAACACCTAAAAACCAAAATGCATAAAACTTAAGAACTAGCAAGATCCAAGGAGAATATTCATCAAGTTTCTAACTTTATACCTACGGAAGGTTGCTTGTAAGGAGGAAGTTCCAAATCTACACTTGCTTGAAGCTTCCAAGATGAATCCACTATCTTCTTCTCCCTTCAAGAGCACAAATACACACTCACAAGCTCAAAAATGCTTACACAATGGATTAGGGTTAGCAAGGGATGTTTTGGGATGTGGACTTTGATGAAGGAAAAGGTTTTTAGGGGCTAAGGATGTTTAAATAATGCTCAAACCCGAAAATTAGGGTTTTCTCATTTATCACGTACGCCCAACGTACGCATGAGTACACCCAATGTACTCACCTGAACATGCAACTCTTTTAAAAGGGCTACACTAAGCGTACACCCCAAGTACGCTTAGCGTAAGGTCCAATTTTACAACATATTCAATCTTTTGGGTCAAAAATGAAATTACCTAGTATCTGGGCATTAAAAAGTTTATGTCCAATTGAAACATGGTGATGATATTTCTTTTGACTTGGTTAAAAATGATAATGCCACAAGTATGTTCTAGAAGAATCAAATCCACAATTAATATTGCTATTATTAGAAACATAAGCAACACTTTCATTAATTTCATTGCAAGGAAATATAAATAAGGAAACTTCATAAAACAAAACTTCATTTTTTTTATAAAAAGAAAATTAGAACTCTTCCTTACAATGCATAATATGAAAAACTATGTTTCTAAACATCGTTGAAAAGTAATGGAAATCTATTAAATTATCCTAACTCCTTGGTAGTAGCTCCAAATTCTGACCATCAAACCATGCAATAAAAGTCTAATTCTCACGATTAGATTTAGCTCACTTTCTCCAAGCTTCCTTCTTTCTTTTAGATTATGCAATACCATCAAAATTTGATCATCACAATATGTATTGAGATTCTAAGAATAGGAACTTATAGATTTAGATAATGGATGTACCTAAAGTAAAGTCACTCAAATTAACTTTACCATCTTAAATATCTTTCAGGTATTTTGGAAGCTTCTTTTCCAATGTCCCTTCAAATAGCAGTAGAAAAAAGTGGATTCAATGGGGTCAAAATATGGAACGATCTCAAAATAAACCTTTCTCTTTACCATACAATCAAATGGTTTGACCTTGGCCAATCCTTTTCGATTGAGAAGAGAAATCTTTTCTTTATCACTAATGCTACCATTGCCAATGTCCATTGAAACCTTGGGATTAGACACTATATGTAACTTCATGTTTCCTACCACTTTTGAGCCATGGATCGAAAGTCAATTGCGTAATGTTTTGGGCCTTAAAGAGGCAAAGTTTAGTCCATGTGGGAGGGGGTAGTGATAGTTAAGAGATTTTACCCTTGAATTGTGCTTTGGGCTGAAGGGTAGAAAGGGAAAAGTCATATGTTGGGTTGTTGCATGAAATATGGATTTTTTCTTCAGAATTTTTTAGTCTAATATATTTAGATAATATTGTAGAGCTTTACTACATATTTCTGTAGAGTACGCTGGGCGTACCAGGAGTACACATGGTGTGCGCGATCAGTGCCCAAACCCTATTTTCGTGGTTTGAGCCCTATTTAATCTCTTTAACTTCCCCAAACCCATTCCATTCTCAGCCTCCACCTCTCCAACACCCTTTCTTGAAACCCTAACCCTATATTAATCCCTGTAAGGAAAAAGAAGGTGTTTTAAGTGCTTTGGAGTGTTCTTGGTGCACCTTGGAGAAGAAGGAACTCATTGAAGAGGTGTTGGTTGCATTGGAGCTTGTAGATCCATACTTTGTTCACATTGATCTTTCTTTTAAAGGTATAAAGTTTAAATCTTGATGATGAAATTATTAGATCTAGCTAGTGTTGGGTGCTATGAGCTTTTGGTCACTTTAAGTGCATAAAGTTTAGATCTTCAAAGTTTATGACCTTGTTATGGACATTTGGAAACTTTATCCATCTAAACATCGTTTGATTCAAATCTGAAGGTTGGAGACTTGGACTTAATGGATTGAGTTGAAAAAGATGCGCTTCTGGGTACCTTTGAGACATAAAGACTAGATTTTTTTTTTTGTGACCATTGCAATGGATAAAGTTGGAAACCTTATCCATTATGGAGCTATTATGAACCATAAAAATGTGATATTGGCCCTTCTATCCCTTCAATGAAAGAGTTTCGATGTCTTAATGGATTAAGAATTTAGTGCTTTTAGTTTTGAGCACTTCCTAGCCATGCAAAGTTAGTCATAAAGTTGGAAACTTTATGACTTAAGACGATATTCAGGCACCAGATTTGCGTTTTCACGAAAAGACATAATGGAATAAGCCCTTAAACGGATGGATTTCACTCAGCCAACGTACTCTGGGTGTACATGAGTATACGTCGTGCGTACATAATGAGATCCCTGATTTTGGACGTTGTGTATGCTAAGCTTACAAGCTGAGTATGTTGGGTGTATAAGAGCGTACGCCGCACATACGTAATGAGAGCCCCGATTATGGACCTTGTGTACATTAAGCATACAAGCTGAGTATGTTGGGCGTACTCAACTAAGTTGAGTTGGTTGACTTTTTGACTTCTTGGACTTTGACCATGATTTGACAAATTTTAACCAAAGGGTATTTTGGGTATTTAGATATTAAGTTAATTTGGGCCATGATTTGAATAATAGGTGACGGGTAGAGCCGGTATTCGAAGTAGTGATTTATTCAACTATTTGTTCGGACTAACAGGTGAGTTTTCCTTACAGTACCGTGGGTCAAAGGCACATATGACTGATTGGTAGATTTGTATGATTATCTATATTTTTGGATATGTGTTTAAGTTTTTTTGTTACATATGTCGACATATTGTGTTGGGTTGAGGCAGTCATGCTTTGTGTTGTAGGCCAATACACCCGGGGATGACCAGATCGATTGTAGGCTCTGCGATGAGGTCCAGTCAGGCCGACGGCCCATAGAGTGGTCCAGATAGGCTGTAGGATCTACGAGGCACTCCAATCAGGCCAAATGTTCATAGAGTGGTCCAGATGGCTTGTAGGCCCTACAAGGCGGTCCAGTCAGACTGGCTGCTTATATTTGTATGCTTGTTTGCTATGTGGTGTGTTGGTACGTTTGGGGAACTCACTAAGCTTTGATATACAATTTTAGTTTATTGTTTCAGGTACTTATGAGGATCGTGGGAAAGAAAAGACGTGATCATGCACATCTTCCCGTTTTATGTCACTAGGTCTTAGGAAAAATCTGATTTTGAAATAATGTTTTTTTTTAGAAAATGACTCCTTTTGTAAACAATATTGGTTAATGGTTGATTTTGAAATTTTTTTTTTATTTTTGGATTGTTACAAGTTGGTATCAGAGCCTTGGTATGAGGAAATTGGATGAACATTTGTGTGAATCCATACTCAAACTAGGGAATTGCAAAAGTTTTTGAATGGTTTTCAAAATTATTTTGAAAATACATCCAATGAAGGATGCGATGTGTACAATCAGTCGGAGCAAGAAAGTATACCCCAAGTTACCCGCACTATTATTTTTTATGATATGGCAGAGCAACATGCTAGTTGTAGTATAGGGATCTTTAGGGATTGCATGATAGAATTTCTTCTTGTATGATGCCTTATTTCCTATTGAGTTTTCTTGCTTATTGTTGTAGGACTCTTTCTAGTGTGAATTCAATATTAGCTGGATACGTTAAGTCACATGTTGTTGTTGGATTAGGTGTCTAAGCCCACAACTATTTTGGTATGCACTTGACCCGATTATGAGCATCGTCCTTTTGGGTTTCCTTCACCATATCAACTGATAGGATGAATTAAGGAGAAAGAGGATTAATTATGATTTATTAATATATTATATGAATAATATATTAAAAGAGAAATCATGTTGTTTAATTAATATTGATCAAGAATTAATTAGAATTAATTTTGTGATCAAAAGATATTAATTAAATAAAGGGGACCGATACTGTAATTATAAGATAGTTATAGAGTTGGGCTTAGGATCCATAAGGATGCAATGGACGAATTTTATATGAGAGTGCATATAGAAATCATCCAAGGGCCTTTTGGAAGGATCAATTAGGTTGCTTAAGGCCTAAGTAGTTGGATTAGGGTTTCCAAGTAGAAAACCCTAGTAGCCCCAACTATATAAGGACCCCTAAGGCTCCCAAATTCATGGCTAATCATTCCTAAGAGGATCTTGGATGTTTTGGTGCCACTCCTCCCTCTCCTAAGTCGTCTTGTTGCTAGTAGTGTTTGTGACTCCATTAGAGGTGCAACATTTGAGGCACTAGGCTTTCAGAAAATCAAGATCAAGAAGGATTGTGATTTTTATTGCTACATAACAATCAAGGTAAACTTTCTAATGCTAATTATATGTGATTCTCATATTTGTATGCTATTCAATTAGAGTTTGTTGCTTTGGTATTCAATGTTATATTTTTACTTAGAAAAACCTAGATCAAAGCAATTAGGGTTGCATGAACACCATAGGATTGATGTTATGCTAATTACCCATCAGTGGTATCAAAGCCTAGGTCATTTTTCTAGTTGAATAGATGCAAAAGTGAACTGCCAAAGGATCAAAAAGTCGAATTTTTGTTGTCTGCGATGCCGACTCGACGTGTCCATCAGTGGACTAGGCGAGTTGCCTGAACACGGCGAGTTGCCTGAACGCGGCGAGTCCATCAGTGGACTCAGCGAGTTGCCTAAACTTGGCGAGTCCATTAGTGGACTCGGAGAGTCCAGGGTGCTATTGCCGGGATTTTCGATTTTTTGAGTAGATTTTGTTACGGATAATTACCAAAACTCGTTTTTTATTGCCTAAAATCAATTTTTTATGTTTGGAATGATTATCCTTATTAAAATTAACGGATTTGGTTAAATATGGATGATATAGGATTATTATGATTCAAATATATGACCTAGTAAGTTTTAAAAGTTTCAATTTACACTCTTCAGGTTTTATAGTTTAAATTTGAACTTAAAAGTTTTAGTTTTTGAAATTTAAATAGTTAAAGTCTAATGTTTTGAAAAGTTTCAAAATTTTTCCTCAAGTTTTGGAATTTAAAATTTAATTAAAAGGTTTTAATTTTGAAATATTAAATTCTAAAACCCTAGTATTTTGAAAAAGTTCAAATTACACCCTTATGGCTTTATTAATTAATTAAGTGTATAATTAAATAAGAGTTAATAAATCCATAATGATATGGTTTAAGTTTAATTAAATTAAAAGTATAATTTATTAAATTAGACCACCTAGTATTTTAAAAGTGTAAAATACATCCTTATACTATATAAAATTAAAAGTCTAATATTATTTATATATATATATATATATATATATATATATATATATATATATATATATATATATATATATATATATATATATGAGTAAAGAGTCAGTCTTACCGTTAGTAGGCCTCATTCATGAAGCTAGTCTATAAGGGGTGTTTAGGGAAATTGCCTATAAAATGGTGATTGAATGGGTATCCACTCTTACACACCGCACTCTTGACTAGTGGAGAGTCATTATCCAAACGGGTAGGATAGGACACAACCTTCCATTATAAGTATAATGAAATACGAAGTAACTAAACACCTTTATAAATTCCCTAATCTTAGTTACTTTAGGAAAAATGTGGAGTTGGTGCTAATCCATGAAATTGCACATTGCACCTTATTGGTTATTAATGGAGCGTGTATGGTTGACCGGCACACTAATATGGGACCAATGAAGGCTGGCAATGGGTAGCTCATAATTTATCAAAGATCAATGGAGCGTGTGTGGTTAACCGACACATTGATTAGGTGATTTGTAACATCGAGAGTACCATGCTAATTTGCATGGTTATCCACACCTTGTTTGTGATCCTCGGCATCCCAGTCGCAAACATGAAGGGCACAATCGAGAGCTAAACATGCCATTGAAAAGTTCAATGAATCTCAAAAGATCTAGGAGTTTCAATTCATTTAAAACTTACATTTCTTTTTCGTTTTTCATGGTGGAAATTGGTAAATCGTCATTTACCTACCTTCAAATATTCTTCAGTTTGGATTACGGCATCCCTCTTCCATATTGTAGAATATTGTGTTGGGTCCTAGCCTTGATATTTCATTTGGGGGTTATATTAAGGATTCTAATCAACTAACTTGAATTTCTCCCATTTTGTAGATGTCAAAGTCTATCAACTATGGTCTTCCCGAATCCTTTGGAAAAAAATTTCCACATGAAGATGACGTTCCACGATTGGATTGTGGAAATGGAAATCATGATTCACTACCTCCACCTCTTCCAATAATTCTCCCTAACCCACGTGTTCAAAGACTTGAAAAGTTCAAGGTCACTCAAGCCTTATTGGAAAAAAGACACGAAGATGGAAAGTCTGTATGTGCTCATGTCTTGGATATGAAGTTGCATATTGATAGATTGGGAATGTTAGGTGTCGATGTCTCAAGGAAGTTGGCTATTGACTTGGTTCTTCAGTCACTTCCTGAATCATATAGTAAGTTCATTAGAGAGTACTATGTGATGGACCACGACGTGACCCTCATTGATTTGACTTATTTGCTTATTGTTGTTGAATCAGCAATGATTTAGCGCACTGGTCGAGCAAATTTGTCTGATAAATCAATAACCCAACCTTCTATAGGCAATGGCAACATTGGAAGTCCAGATAAGTTCTCTCTACGCAAGAGAAAGGCCGAGTCTGAGATATTCCCGTGTACCATTCCAAAAGAATCCATATGTTTCTACTGCCAAAAGAGGGGGCATTGGTTACGAAGCTGCCCTGACTACCTGAGAGATCTACGAGATGGGAGAGTCAAGATGTATGACTCTGCTTCAGGTAAAATCCACTATCTAACTCTATTAAGTTTTCTATTTTAGATTCTAAATACATGATGTGATAACATTACATTTTGATGTTTTGTAGGATCGAAGAAAAGAAATGAAGCTTAAAGGAAGAAGTGAGTTGAGTCAGATCGTGAAGAAATGGATTTCGATCGCATGATTCAATGATCCGATTTTTGAGTTGCTACTTAAAATTATGATAGATTGCTTAGGAATATGTAATAGCATAGTTTTCATTCGAATTTGTGTTGTAAGGACAAGTTTTCTGCACCTTTTTATAAATAAAATAAATTTTGAGTTTTCTCTTATTTGTATCTCCTTTCAATGTCATTTGTGAAAATTAATGCTTGTGTGTTTCTATTATAAGCAATATTAAGTGGATGTAATTCTTAGTTATGTTATTTATGGTAGTGTCGAAAATTTCTAAGTAAGGAAAGATTCACATCGCCCAAGTTTCAATTGGACAGAAGCTTGGAATCATATGATTTGAGTCATGTGGTGTATGGAAATCTTGGTACTTCAAAAATTAAGATTAATTCCTTGTTCACATAAGTATGTGAGTCAAGTGAAAGACTAAGGAGATCTGGTACACAATGTTATACACTGGTCAAGTCCACCACAAATAACAATAAGATTATTCGTCATGATTTACTAAAAATCTAGTAAATGTGGTTATGCTTACAAGATTAAGTATAATTCAGAATCATTGGAAAGTTTCAATGAATGGCAGAACGAATAAGAAGAATCAATTAGGCAGAAAGATAAAAGTTTCTCCAATCTAAAAAGATGGGAGAGTACTTTAGTATCATGTTTTATGATCGTCTTAGTGATTTGAAACTATATCACAATTGATCCTCGAAGGACACCTTAGTGCACTAGTGTGGCTAAGAAGTGGAATAGGAAATTGTTGAAATGGTTAAATCAAAAGGTGAATCATACTTCATTCCAAAATCAAGTCTTAGAGTCATACTCCAAGATTGTGACTTGAGTGACACGTCTTAAGAATTTTTTAACACACTCATCAAATGTGGAGTAGAAAAATGTTTTTCTTACTGTTGCATGTTTGAAATTGGGAAGTTGTGATGTCTTGGATAAGACAAAGACCAACTAAGATCAATTGTATGTAGTGTTTGTCTTGATAAGAATCCTCACTAACTCCTAAATATTTGTTTGTCAATAAATGTTTCTTAACAAGAGAATCTTATATGTCAAGAGGTCAGTGGGAGTCTATATGATCTTGAAAAGGTTCAAGAACTAATCAAGAGTAAACATATTAGACACTAGCACATGACTTGAGCTTTGTAACCTATCGTGTTGACATATTCTTGTTTTTGTGCCATTCCAGTAAAGTTACTTATGCATATGAGTTCTACGAGTTCTCAATAGACTACATAAAGGCAAGCACCTTGTTCAATGAAAGTACATTGACTAGTATAGGTGAGCTGCTAAATAACTTGGAAGCAATGGTGGGACCCTTGATGGAAATAAATTAAGAATGAACAAGTTCAATCCATATGAGCTTGGATTTGTCTTAAACCTTGTCTTATGATTATGGTTATGACAATTCACATGGATAGGAACACATACACCATAAAATCTAAGTGATAAGGTTTCTCTCCGCTTCATGAAAATGATTGTGAGGAAACGCTTTCACTAAGAGAGATTTTAAGGAGATAGAAATTGTAATATTTGAATTCTCAAATTCGATTATGATTACAGCATCCCTCTACATAGTTCGAATTGTGAGAAATAGCAATAAGTCTGAATACTCGGGACTTACTATTGTAGGTTCCGAAATAGTTTAGACACACATGTGAGCTATCTAAGGAAAGGTGTATGAGTTTGAGAAGCTTAGATAAAGACATATCGTATTAGAAATATGAACTTTGGAAGGCAATAAGTATTGATTTCTAGAAGTCCAAATATTTTCTGAATACGTGTCAAAGCTAGTGGGAGCATAAGTGTTATGTTGGTAAGGATATAATTATCATGTTAGTGGGAGCAAGATTATTATGTTAAGTATTGCAAGTTATCAATATTAATTAAAGAAAACAAAAGTTTCACTTAGCAAAGTTGCAGGGGTTAACGATATGTTTTGCTATAATTAAGGGAGAGAATAGTATACTTCACTTCAAAGATCTAAAAGATTGGATCGAGAAATTTTAATTAAATTTAGTCAAAGGACATATATGAATGTTATGTTGAAAAGGTTCAACTTAAAAGAATTCTATATATGGCAATATTATAGCAAGAAACTGGTAAAGTATCATGTTTTCATGTATCGTATCCCATACACTTCGGGTATAGGATCGATTACAAAAAATGTAATATTCGACGATTCTGTCCTTTCCAAATGCCTGGGCATTAAGAGGGAAAAAAGGACCAAAACCAGATATGACTAAAATTAATTAAACAACTATCAAGGAAAATCTAAGGTTTGCCAAGGATTGGTTACATGTGGGCAGTTTGAAGTATTGTAATGGATGGACCATATCGACATTATTATGAATAGATAGGATTCTATTTAGAATCAGTTGTCATATGGCAAATATGGAAATGTTTCCATAATAGGAGTTGGATATTAAGAATCTATGTAGATTAGAAACTTTTATGCAATAAGGATGTTCAAAGGAATGTACTTTGAATGTGAGACTTCATAGAGTACTTTGTAATATCATTGGAAAAGTCTTGGTGGCTTTCGTGTTGTGACATTACAAAAGGATCGTTGCATAAAATTTTAGAATCTAACATATTCTGATAGTGGCAAGAATTTTGGTATTCTTACACTTATGATAAGGATTAGGAATTATGAAATGAGCATCATTGGAAATGTGTTCATTTGATCTATTTCAATGTAAGGACCATAGGTAAGCATAGTGTGCATGCTTGGAGCATGGGACAACTATTGTTTTTCAATTCAATTATTACATTGATTATCCGAAACATTATACAATGAATAATGTGTAATCGATATGGTGACTAAATAAAAGGTGTTTTATTTATATTCAAAAGCTTGAGACAATATTGGATTCGATTATTCTTGTGTTTCACTTCGCATGTTTTGACTTCCCGAATAATAAGATTATTCAAACCATCCATAGTCGATAAATACTTTGGAATTAGGTATTGAAGCTAGACTGTCATGAATTCGACTATAGATTGTGTAAAGAGTTTTAGACATAGCAAAAGTCTGATGTAGTGTTCATGAGTGCTCCTAAAATAAGATTTGAGTATTGGATTAAACCCACTCGCACATGAATCACTTCATGGATTTCATCACGGGTGATTAGTGACATGATAACATCATATATTCTTGAAACCAAGACATGTGAGTTGTAATTTACAATTCGGTTGCACATTGATAATATGTAAACGCGCCAGTAACTTGGTGTTATAAAACATATTGTTGTGTGTGATTTGATGAGTAGATACAAGCGAGCATTTGAGTCAAAGTTTATCCATTCCTATTACCCAAAGTGGGATAAAAGCGATATCTGTAAGCCCTTCAATGATTTAGTGATGACACCCTAAGCGCTTGGCCAAGTCGGGACTAAGTTGATGTGTTCAATTGTAGTCTGTTTTCAGTCGTCATAAATCGGAAATCGGGAAACAACACATGGACAGAGAGTATGATTAAAATCCATGTCTTAGTTCATATGATATCTAGAATGGATGAATATATGATCCCTTATCTAAAGGACACGTTTCTGATAAGATCAAAGTTGACAGCGGCTTTTGAAAGCTATGATTGTTGATCAGGTTCTGAAGTTCTATACAAAATAGTTATTAGACGTGTTCAAGTGGGAGACTGTTGGATTAGGTGTCTAAGCCCATAACTATTTTGGTATGCACTTGACCCGATTATGAGCATCATCCTTTTGGGTTGCCTTCACCATAGCAACTGATATGATGAATTAAGGAGAAATAGGATTAATTATGATTTATTAATATATTATATGAATAATATATTAAAAGACAAATCATATTGTTTAATTAATATTGATCAAGAATTAATTAGAATTAATTTTCTGATCAAAAGAGATTAATTAAATAAAGGGGACCGGTACTGTAATTATAAGATAGTTACAGAGTTGGGCTTAGGATCCATAAGGATGCAATGGAGAAATTCTATATGAGAGTGCATATAAAAATCGTCCAAGTGCCTTTTGGAAGGATCCATTGGGCTACCTAAGTAGCTGGATTAGTGTTTCCGAGTTGAAAACCCTAGTAGCCCCAACTATATAAGGACCCCTAAGGCTCTCAAATTCGTGGCTAAGCATTCCTAAGAGGAACTTGGATGTTTTGATGCCTTTTCTCCCTCTCCTAAGTCGCCTTGTTGCTAGTGGTGTTTGTGACTCCATTAGAGGTGCAACATTTGAGGCACAAGGCTTTCAGAAATCAAGATCAAGAAGGATTGTGATTGTTATTGCTACATAACAATCAAGGTAAACTTTCTAACCCTAATTATATGTGATTTTCATATTTGTATGCTAGTCAATTAGAGTTTGTTGCTTTGGTATTAAATATTGTATGTTTACTTAGAAAAAACTATATCAAAGAAATTAGGGTTGCATGAACACCATAGGATTGAGGTTATTCTCATAACCCATCAGTTGCACGGGTTAAATAATTTTTGAGTGAAGGATTTGGTCTTATGGCGCAGCTCTAATTTGAGTCCAACCATTATAGGGTTCAATATGTTAATAAAAAAATTATTAAAGTTATGTTGTATGTGATTCTATTCATGCAGTAGTTAATTAGCACCAATGGGGGTCATTTTTCCGTTGATGGTATGGTGAGGTGTGGATCATAAGAGAGCCTAGGAAGTGCTTTAGTGCGGTCGCTACGCTGTTTAGTAGGTTTTAGAAGTACTATTTTGAGTACGTAACTTAGAGGGCTCAGTGTGATTCTTGAGGAAAGTATGGATAGGTGAGGAAGGTAGTATTGGGCTCATACTATTAGAAGCACAGGATCCATACTTAGATCAAGGAAGTCACGTGGATTCTAAGGAGTTGGTTGAGGTTAGTTAGCATGGTTTGATAGCCATGAATTGTGGCAACTTTCATGTATCTTTCAATCTTTTGGTTATGGTTGTTCAGGCTAAGGATGATTCTGGTGATTGTCGTGCTTTAGATTTCATGTAAATTTGGGTTTGAATGGTGCAAAAATAAGTGAGTTAGTTTATTTTGAGGTCTCAAGAACCTTGCTCAAGTAGTGCCAGTTGGGCCGCGGGACTCAAGAAGGAAGCAGTTGTCGAGAACGGATCGAGAGTTTTGGTCGGAGGATGAATGATGTGAAGATGGATTGGAATGTCACTATCTATGGCACGGGTTATGTCCTTCCAGTTTTCCAAGTTCAGAGAAGGAGTGGGCAGGCTTGTGAATTTCAGAGTTGGGATGTAAACCCAGCATGTGACTACTTGGCTATGTTGTTTGGAGGTTGTATGATAGTGTTGGAATGCATAAGAGGATTGTTGGGGTATGGTTGCCTCGTGATGAGACCAAGGGTCTGCTTCTTGGGATATAGGCAGGTCAGGTGCTAGCTGATGGTTTCAGCCAAATCGGGAGCGAAAACTTTTGTTATCTCTGAGGTATCCCGACTATAAGAATGATGCCTTTTCGTATTTATGAACTATTTTTGCGATGAATTGAAGGTTGAGATTGCAGGCGAGGAGGGTATGTTTTTGGGTAGTAATTTGGTGTTTTGCATATGTATTTGCATGAAATCCTTAATGTTAAAGGTGGTTATGATTTGAAATTTCTGACGTCTTCATATGAGATCAAAATTTCTTAGGTTTTGCTTGGTCCTTATCTGAAAGAACATCCTATAATATTTATACATTCCCAGAGTCGGGGATGGTTTGTACCTGGTGGAGCTAGTTTGAGATATGGTTTGGTTACAACACCAGTGGGTGGTAGTTCGAACCCTAAGTGGGGGAGAACTAGGTATTCAACTAGGAGGATCATCGATATGTTCGAGTGTGTGTGGTGTCAAAAGAATGGTTCATAGGGGTCTACGGTGCGGGATATGCGGGATTTCAATTTAAGATTTGGTCAAGTCAAGGGTGTAGAGCAAGTGGCTATCGGATGTATGTGTTTAGGAAATACACGAGTTGTCTCATAGCAGGAAGCAGTTGGTAAAGGAGCTCATTGTAGCCATTGGTTCCTTTTGGGATGCCAATGAATAGACGAGGAGGCGCTAGGATCTCTCAGGTTGAGTATCGTTTGTTGAAGGACTTGTCAGCTCATTTGTATGGATTGCTACCTACAATCTAGATTGGGCAGCTTTCGATCGGCAAGTCAGTTTCAGAGAAGGGTATGTTCAGCTCCGCGTGGTTTTTGGTTCACTAGACTAGGTGTCAATGCATTCTCGATCGTTGGTCATTTCATACATCATCAAAGCGGAGTTTTTTGGATGTTTTGAACGGTATCAGTTGAAGCTCAGCGGATTCATCAACCTATCAACAAGTTCGGCTCGAGTTTGGAAGATATCCTTGGTTATTAGGAGTCTAGAATAGTAGAATTTGGGACAGTGTTGCTTAGTTTTCTAGATGGGACATTAGATCTACATGGAATATAATTTTTTTTGGCATGTCGTGCTGGCAGGGTTGGTATTTGGATGGATCCAACTAGATTCTTAGCAGCATTTCTGGATAACCTTAACAGTTTTATCAAGATAGTTACGTATTGATAGGGTTTGCTCAGTCTTAATCAAGGTGTGGGATCTTGTTTCGATAGTTCATGAGGATGTCTTCTGTTAATGATTAGGGTTCATCATTTCGTTAGAACTCTAGTACTTCTCCCATTTTGGTTAAGGTTATGGGCTCCCTAAGGGTGTGTGTTGTGGTAAGTTCATTAGATATTGTCGTGAGGGGTATATGTGGGTTGGAAAAGATAGCAATGATCACTTGGTTTGAATTATATGCATGGTTCTTATTTAGGTTATAGCCTTTGAATTGGAACAAGAGCGTGACCGTCTATCACATTATCTGGTTGTGTGCGACCATGTCTTCGTCAGATTTTACGTTGGTAACAGCTTGTACTGTGAAAGGAATTATGTGTGGTAAAAGAGTTTGGCATTGTTGCGTTTGGTTAGCGTTGATAGGGACGTTGATTGGGTTCCTGCAAGGCGGTTGAATGAGGATTAGTATCTTTAGGCCCCGTGGTGTTGGTCGTGAGTATCCAGGCGAATGATGGAATGTCGACAAGATCGGCGGAATACCAGGAGCATTCTAGACATAGGCTATGGGCCTAATGATCATGATTGTTTTTTTTTCTTTTGCATGTGGTACTTTCGGTGTTGGTGCATTGTTGGAAGCCGGGAGACTCACAAACTAGTTGGTTTCAATAAAATGAGTAGTTAAGGGTTATTAGGAGTGTCAGTCATGCATCAGAAAGTCTGTTGTGGAGTGTTTGCATTATAAATCTCATTTGCTTACGAGTTGTTATTAGGGGTTTGTAGTATAAGATGCTTTAGGGATCATCTATTTCACAAAAACTAACACCAATTCGTCGATTAAAAAAAACCTCCTAAAACCCTAAAAACTTGAAATTTAGCCCAAATTTTATGTTAAGATTCAGTATAAGGGTTACCTGATGGTAGAGTTGTCGAACGAAATGAAGGAAGGCACAAAGGGTGTGTCGTGCGTCAGAACCACTTGAAAACAAACTAGAAAAGAACAGAAGGAAGGTATGGGGAAAATTTTGAATGAATTCAAAATTCGGCTTTAATTTTGATTTGTCAATGCGCAACGCACGTATCGTATGCCCGACATGCATAATGAAATTTTTTTAAAATAACCCTTTTCATCCCCAAAAAAACCCACTAAGATACTGAAACCCTTGGGAGTTTTATTAAAAGATTAAGGGCAAGGAAGACAGATTTCCTTAAAGTAGTATAAAGATTCATTAGTAAATTTTACAAGTTGCTAGGGAAGCAACAGTGGCATGTTATAATTACACTACTAGAAAAACAGCCTTTTACGACGGTCATTGCGCGTCGTAAAATGCTCAGACGACGCGCAAATGTGCGTCAAGGAAGGCCCTATCATAAAGAGAGACGACGCGCTTTTGCGCGTTGTCTATAGACGACGCACATTTACGACGCGCAATTACGACACGCGTTTACAACACGCAATGCGTATCAAGGAAGGCCCTGTCATAAAGGATGACGACACGCATTCGCGTGTCGTAACCTTACGACGCGTGTGTTAATCAAACGCAATGCATATCAAGAAAGCCCCTATCAAGAAAGGCCATGTCATAAATGAAGATGACACACATTTTTACGTATCATAATTTTAAATGTTTAAAAAAATATTATTTATTGATTTACTAATTTTCAAATTAAATTTGTATTTAATGTGTCATAATAAAAAATAAAATATCATATACAAAAAAATAAAATCCATTGCATAAAATTTAATGTCATAAAAATAATAGATGAAAGTACATTGCTATTTCTTCTATTTATCGCTATACTATTCGAATTTCAATGTGACATTAAAGTAATCTCCCCAATGTGACATATGAGACAATTTGATTACATACAACTTGAAAAATGTGGGCATCCGACCTCAAAATTTTCTATCTTTGCAAAAATCTTGTTACGCACTCCCCATGTGCTAATTAACCTACAATTTTCCATAAAACTTACAACTTAAATGACTATATGATAAGAAACATCTAATGGAATCACAAAAGAGAAACCTCACCTCCTTATCTTTATCAGTGAGAGTTGGCAGCTCAATACATATTTGGGATACATGCAAGGTGAATAACGAACCAGATAGAGTAGCAGAATTCTTTATCAAACAAATAACATCCTCTCCTTTCACCTCGTTTAACTGTGTAATAATAAATCAAAATTTGATAATTTGCAAATCATCCATGGTTATAATTTTTCCTTACCTCCAATTACTTATAAGTTAACAGTTGACTGAAAAAAAAAACAAATGATTAGACATTATATGAAGTAGAAAGTTATAAGATTGTATATTTGTGTCTTATTAAAAATTGTTTAAAAAGTTATATAGAAGGAAATGTAGCTTATTATTATATGTCCTTGAAACACCAAGCAAGGAAATTAGGAAACAACATAGCTAAGAAGCTTTACCTGTTCAACTTGACTAGTGATGCGATTCTCAAGCTCTTCCATGACCTTACTTAGCACATATTCTACAAGCTGCACAAGCAGAATAGTATCATAGCAAACATGAGAAATTAGTTGTTGTGGTGACACAAACTTGCAAAACACCAAATTACACTTACCATGGGAACCTCATCAGGTTTCAACCAACCTAATTAGACACTCCACCACCTTCAAATTAAAAATATTGACATTTATTTACTTTTATTCCCTTTCATTTTGCAAATTGAGGAGCATTTATTTATTTAAAAAATATTAATAACTTACTGCTTTATATGCTCCAGAAGAGGCTATTAACCGACATACATTAATCTCCATTGTTATCTGGCATAGATTGGAAGCAAGAAGCAAACTGAAGAGAAGGAGCTATAAACAAAAAATTATGACATTTATTTAGTCTCCATTTATTTTCTAAACTTAGTAAAAAATGAGAAATAAAAAGAGACAAACCTTTGTTCATCTTCACCTTTCAACTAAAACCATATACCCTAACTTAGAAATAAATGAGAAATAAAATGGAACTTTATCTGTTGTTGCTCCAAAAAGGAAGAAAAATTCCTCTCCAACTTCCTCCCTGATTTCAACATTAGCCCCATCTAATGTTCCTATAATACGACATCCATTAAGTGCAAACTTCATATTACTTGTCCCACTATAGGGCATTTTGGTCATTTTTACATAATAATAGAATGAAAATGAAAGCATCACACCTCCCACAGACACACAAGTAGGTCTAGGTTAGTGACCCACTTGTCTATTTTTAACCATTTTGTTATGATCTGACTAAGTTCAGGACTACAAAATTTGAGCCAACATCTAGGAGTAATGACATTGGTCTTATTTTGAAACTTGTTTGGCCATATTGACACATAATCTGCAAATAATTCAGCCTTTAAGATGACACTGTGGAATTGTGCTACACCATTAACCTGCCAAAACAAAGAAAAACAAATGGGCTGAATTGATAGAGCCTAAATTATCCCTAAAAAAAAGCACAAAATATAAGATAAAATTAGTTGGTTTTTCCTATATTAAAGTATTCAAACACCTTACCGTATGCCCAGAAACCACACAGAAGTTTGCCATGCGGACAACCGACTTATTATGATCTAAAATCCTCATATCAAAATTGATACTATCCTGAAAAAAAAAAAAACAAAAATGAACATCAAAGAAGCAAAAAAAAAGGAAGGAATTGTGCTTTCTATTATTCTTACCCTCAAAGCAAATGCTAAAGGTGAATGTATAAATTCAACCATTCCTTTTTGAAATGTGGATTCAATTTGGTCAAACATTGTTTTGCAGGACATCTCATAAGCAGGAAGAACAGAAGCTTCCATACTACTCTTCAGTGCTTCCTGTAAAAAAAGGGTTTACAATTTAAAAAACAAAATTCATCATTTTATATTTTAGAAAGATCTATTATTGTTGTATCACATACCTGTAAAGCTTGTTTTCCAGATGTTTGAAATTGGACTTGAATTTGCCTTGAAACAGTTGCTTCAAGCTTAGTATTAACTGTTTTTCCAACTGATTTATAGCCTTATCACCTATGCCTCTCTGCAAGCAAATTTAGACTTTAAATTAGATTTTTTTTAATTTTAAATGAGAAATTGTATGTTAAAATCAGTTACCTGGAAAGCCTCTGAGATAGGTGTCAAGACTGACTTTTCGATAACTGGAGTAACAGATCGCCCAACAGCAGCTCTCACTGCAGCCATTTCCTTCTTCAAGATTTTCTTGGATGATGTAAGCATTTTTGTAAACCACCATTCCCAAGTGCCATATCTTTCTCCTAAAACTTTTATAATGCAATAGCTAAAAAATAGAACATATTAATCATGTTAGAAAGATTTTAAAGGATTACCTGCTCAGTGATTTCTTCAAGTTCATGTCCCAGTTTGTTCAAAGCACTGGAATATGCATCTTGAATATCAAGATTCCCAATGGCATTAGTCAATGCTCGCCCTTGAAGAAACTCCATGGATAAATAGTATGTTTGCTTTGGATCAACTTTGTGACAATGAAGATAGGTCTCATTCCATTGTTGAAGAAGCAGTGAAGAAAAAGGAAGCATGGTTAGCCCTCAAGAACCTCAAAAACAATAGGAGAGATAGTTGCATAATACAAGTCCCTTTGTTGAGAGTTTGGACCAAATACCTATCCATATTAGTGATTGGGAACACCATCAAAGACATTATTTTTATTAAAATAGAATAGGGAACGAAAGACTTTTGTTCCTTGAGATACTATGAAAGGTGGTTCTTTGGATATATTTAGAAAGAACAAGAATAAATGATATTAGACAAGACAGTTACCTTATCAAACACAAATGATCTATCAACCTGCATCGCACAATGACTTGAACATTAACACCTTTTTCTTTATCATGTTTACCATTCATTTGTACTTCTGGTCTGATATCTCTTACTGCCTTGGCAGTGGACCTTGGGGTGTGTGAGCGTGAGCTCAGGACCATATTTCCTCCACTTCCATGCCTATGATTATGATTATCTATCTATTCAGTAGTTAACTAGAAACAATAGGATAAGATATGTACCTTTAGTTTCTTGTATCTATAAACAGCACCCAAGATATACAACACCTGTCTTTTATATTCATGGATGCGCTTCACTTGAATGTCAAAAAGGGTATTTGGGTCAATTGTTTCGCCTGTTACTTTCGATATGTACTGTGCTAATCTCTATTTATTGGCCATTTTGGCTGAATCCCATTCAGCTTTAAGTTATGGATTGTATAAGCAATTGACCTGAGAAATTACCAACATGAAACCATTAAAACTGAAAAGAAATTTGATAGAAAAAAGTATAGTTGAGTATCAAGAATTCAAGATTATGTCCCCTTGAAATGTTGGTGCTTTTAAGCAAATCAAGAAGCATATCAGAGTTACTATAATAAAGTAACTTGTCAATAACAGATAGACACCCATAACAGATATATACGTCCACCCCAGAATCAACAACTTGTTCAGAAATGAGAAGAAAAGAAAGGGTATATCAGGGAAATTGTAAAAGTTAGCAAGAAATCAGTACAACATGATTGACAAATGATAACCAACTTGGATCAAGACATGTAATAAATCATTCCCAAATTTCTCTACAAGATCAGGATAAGTCACCAAGAAAGCTTCTTTTTCTGCAGCTAATGGATACAACGGGTAGAAGCTGAATCAACAACTTCAAAACTTCATGCATTTGATTATAATGTCCATCAATTGTTCGAGGGGAAGGGACTCCATGTGAAAGGTCATATATTGACAAGATCTCTTTCAAAATGCTACTTATATTAATATCAAAAAGTGTCTTCACAGCCACCATAAAACCAGAAGCAAGTTTAACAAGTAGTCCAATTAAACCCTACATAAAAATACACAAGAGTTCTTCAAAAAAGATTGGAAAAAAAAACAAAAATTGCTAAAAATAGAAGAAGATGGACATACAGTATGAACAGAATAAGATAGAGTGGTACGGTTGATCAGGTCTATCAGATATGCCACTTGATGAATCAATCCACGTTTAGAAAGTTCATCAAGCATTTCATTGGATTCTTGTACTCTTTCTTCTATTTTAATTAAGCATGTAGCAACATGTTCAACAAGCTGCAACCGCAAGAATATGTCAGTAAAGTACAAAAGATTATAAGAAAGACCATAATTATATTTATACCTGATTGTCTTAGCTGCAATCACAAGAATCAGAAGATGTTGAAATCAATGAGGTTTTTGAAGCTTCTAGAGCGATCTGCCTTAGCTGGCGTAAAGCCTGTCACATATTCAATTTTTTATTAATTAAGTAAAATGACATAAGGGTATATTTGGAAACGTTATGGATTTAAAATGTTGTATTACCATCATTGTTGTTTTTTTGAGCGAGAACAGTTGGAGATCATATAAAGGACGCAAGACTTTAGGTACCCTCCATGCCTAATGAATGATATAATAAAGTAATTTAGAATATAAATGGAGTTTAAATATGAATATATTTGAATCTAGATATAGTATATAGGAAAATGACATAATGATATAATAAAGTAATTTAGAATATAAATGGCTGCTTACCTCAACATTAACTTTGTCAAAAAGCTCAAGCTTAAGATCATACTTGATAAGTTAAAATAACAAACGTGAAGATCGATTAGATCTATGAAATAGGTACTGCGATGAACTCAAAACAATAAATAAGACAAGTATGGATCAAAATATGTCAATTGATTAGATCAAACAATCCTCAGCAGAGCTCGACTAAGAACTTCCGCTGTAGAGGATTTAGGGTTACAAGAACGATAATAATAAACTTCATAATATTGCTCTGATCGTTCTATTCTATTGTTTCTATCGTTAACCTAAGATGCATGCAAGCACCTATATTTATATACAACCCTATTAAACTCAAGGATGGACAGGCCCATACCGGAGATACAAAAATGGACTAGCTAACGAGCCCAATAGACGCAACACTTAATGCAAAACACGACCTAACAATCTCCCCCTTTGCGTCAAATTGGAGCGAGACTACTTCTTCTTCGGGCCAGCAGCGGGAGCCTTCTTTACATTATCAAACAGACGTGTGATAAGAGCGAGAATAGTCTGTCTGAACCGAATGTACCATTGATAATTTTCTGAGCACTCCAAGTTTCATACTGAGGTTGAGCAGCCTTCAGATAGAAATTAATTAAGTCCCGATCAACCTATGGATGAGGATGAGGGAACTCTGCAACGTTGTAAAAGGCATGAAAGATGAACGCCTTTCGGGTCAGTGGCATGTCGAACTGAGAGTCGAAAGTGTTGGAACAATCAAGAGAAATTACAGGTTCCAGCCACAAGATGCTCCGTGTGTCAATGGCTTCTTTTATCATCCTCTCGAGAGTCCAGGCAGGAAACAAAGTTTTCCTACTCTCAAGAAGGTCGTGGGCTTCTTTTTGTTTACGTTCGGCTTCTTCAGCCTCTCTTGCCACACGAGCACTGATATCAGCCTCATTGCGTCGACTTCTTCACTTCAACAAGTCGGCAATTGTTTCTTTGTCTTCTTCCTCTTCTTCCTCAACAATCTTCTTGCCTTTGTCTTTCACACCCGAACCGGAGGCTTGGCCTACTGGAGGAGGTTCGTTAGTGTAAGTTGCCTTTGAGGAAGGAGGTGGTTGGGACATAGATTCCTTCTCTCCCCCTTGTTTCGGAATGGACACGAAATCAAGTAGCCCTTCGAGTTTTCTGAGTAGGGAAAGGGCGGGAGACAGCTTCTCTGCAAGGTCACGCCTCACAGTGTAGTTAAGGATAGGATCATGTGCTTCGAGGATGTTGGATATGGCAGAGTGGACATCCGAAACACATGACTTTATCACCTCCCTTTTGGACCGAAGAGAGTCAATCTCCTGTTGAGAGTTGGAGAGTTGAACACTCTTGACCTTCAGAGCAGTGGTCTTCTTGGCAAGAACATCCATAAGAGAGTTCTCAGCAGCCAAACCTTCTTGTAGCTTCGAGAGACGCTCGTCAATTGTTGTGCGAAAGGCTGAGTTGTCATCTGAAAGCATTTGACGAAAAGAAGAGAAGGACTTCAACTCAGTGGAGACTGACGTTGCTAACTATTGAACAATTGGTTCCAACATAGTCTTGGCAGCATTTGCACTCTCCTGTAAAGACTTTAACAAGGAAGAGGCATCAGAAAATAGTTTATCGACTTTTTCGGTCGCAACCTGACAGGCTTTTGTTGAGGCATCGATGGCGGAGGTGGCAGAAGCAATGGAATCTTGCTGAGCCTTGGAGAAAGCGTCAACAATCTTCTGAACTGCATCTTCAGAAAGAGATGACTGAGAAGTGGAAGAGGAGGCGATGAGCAAGTCAACTTTGTCATGGAGCTCCTTGAGATGTCGTTTTGTGACAGGAGCATCGTCATCGTCATCACTCTGTATTTGAAACAGACTATAGTAGACCAAGTCAAATGTCATATCTTCCCCTCCAAGGAAAGGTTCGTCTCCCTCTGAAGCATGACCAGGAGAAGGTGGTAGTGGTGAAGCTGGTGGTGTAGTAGTATGGGTAGGTTTGGGTTGAGTTGTTTCCGGGTATAGGTGTAGGTTCGGGTGCTTTTCTGGTTTCGGGTACTGGAGTGGTTTCGGGAGCATCAGTATGAACCCCTGTATCAGATACGTTGGCTCTAACATCTGCAGTGGATGTTGTGGTTGCATCGGTGAATATTGGTGTTGGTATTGGGATGGAAGTGGGTGGTGTTGAAGTAGTGGAAGTTATGGGGGGAATAGAAATAGGAATGGTTTTAGGTGGAGAATTAATGGGAGAAGTAGAGGCATGAACTTCTGGGGTAGGAGATCTGGGTGGGTTGTTGCCACGTGGAGAGTCATCAGAATCTGAACTCTCACCCTCAGACTCGCTTGAGGAGGAAGCGATGATCAGCTTTCGCCTCGGTTGAGTTTTTCGTCTCTTTTGCTGCGGAGACTGAGCAGCCTTGGATGGTTTCCTCTTCTTTGGAGACGGGCCTTTAGCTCCTTTTGCCACTTGTTTCCCCTTATCAGCCTTCTTGCCTCTTAGAGCAGGCTTTTCGGCGTCATGAATGGACTTCAACATCTCCGGAGTAAGATCCCTCGGACCAGAACGCTTGAATTCCTTATATGTTCTGATAATCCGGCTATCAGCAGGAACATCGCCATACATAGTTTCTAGAATTGAACCGTTGAACGGAAACTTGGAAGCGTCCGAGACAATGATCTTCGTGGTATGGAAGGTACCAATCGAAGACATTGGAGCACCAGCGACAATGGGGACGTGGTACTTGTCCATCACCCATTTCGTGATCAGAGTCCAGAACCTAGCGTATGAAATTTCGGAATGTCTGGAGGTAGAGGAGAGACTCTGGATGAGTTGTTGCCATAAAACAGACCCATAATCCATGTTGATGCCATTGTAGATACCATACATTATGGACAGAAATAACCGACTGGCACCATCAGATACAGCACTTCTTTCAGATAACCCTTTGAATAGAACAGTGAACATCCCGTTCCACTGTGGAGGTAGGCACGACTTCTTGAACTTCGTGACCGTAGTAAGCACCTCCGTATAACCCATATTATAAAACATGTTGAACAAGTTCCCCATTGGAATCGTTTCAGGGTTAACCCTCGTAGAATAAGGTTCAAACCCTAACAGCTAGCAAAACCTTTTCTTTGAAACTGATGCCTTGTGCTCAAAGACATCAAAAAAGATTATGTCAACGACCTTGTCGTAGTGAGCAGTCGCAAAGATCTGTGACAAGAACCCCATCGGAACAGTTTCAGCTCTTGTAAGTGCAGGAGCAATCGGAGAAAACTTCAAACACTCGATAATGGGGAACATGAAGACGTCGTAAGCATGAGGGGTTAAATCGATGATTAAACTTTCTAGTGGGCGAATGGGGAAAATGTGGGATGTTGCGTGAACAGAAGATGAATCCGCCATTGCTTGAAGAAAGTAGAGAAGATGATGAACAGTGAAGGTTTAGGGATTTCTTGCGCTCTGGGAATTTTAATTGCAGTAAAGAGGTAAACGGTGGAGGATGTTGCCTTTTATACTGTGGGGTAAGGAGAGAGAAAGATCTTCCCAAATCTTCTATCGAAAAACGAAGGGTTTTTCCAGAGTTGACTGATGTGTGACAGTTGGGGTTGCCGATGATCACGCATGAGAGAGAATGTCAGGTCCCTAATTACACGCCTTCCCATCAGGCGGCGTTTGGAGACGAGACGGTTTAGATTCACACGCGCCCCTCTTACGTCGTTTGAAGATTAAACGGTTCCGATTCGCACGCTTTCCCTTTTAGCGCCGTTTGAAATCAAATCGATTAGACTCCCGCCTGAGTCAGCATGTCTTCATCTTATCCCTTTAAATTGTAACGGTATCTTTTGAAAAATACCCCCACGTGGATTAAAATCAACCACAGCTTTTAATCGACTGCCAATCCAAGTAAAATGCCTTGTAATTAATAGAACCTAAATTTAGGAAAATCAAAGATTTTCGTGCTTAGGGTGTAAAAGAAAAGAAATAAAGCAATATTTTTGGGAAAATATGTGATGTCAATTAAGACACGAAACAAATGATCCCGGACACGAATCTCTTCCTTCAAAGTCAAGAGAGACCTTAAAGTGTTTGTGTGGTTTCCCGTTGAATAACAATCAAACACTTATTAAGAAGTGTTGAAAGGCTTCTTTTAACTAGGCTTATTAGGGTGGCTTTCGCTTCGATTCAAAATTTCTAATCTTGATATAAGACAGAAATCGAACGAAGTACTTGTCAGACCGGTGTAGTCTATTGAACAAGTAGGTTGGAGATAATTTAATTTGGCTAGGAAATTTATATAAAATCTCAATAAAAAGTTAAAACTGGATCCCAAGGGAAGAAATGTTATGGGTGTTAACAATTTCATAGGAATCACACAAAAAGAAAATTTTGAGATTTCAAGGAGGTACGTCCGTCAATGCATTAGTGAAAACTAGAGCAAATTAATTGTTCACCGTCAATTCGTATTGGGTATTGAATTTTGGGTTTCACTTAGATCATAGTGGCACGAAACTAAGATCATAAACACAGAAATTGTGTAACCATAAACCTCAGTGGTAATTTCTGAGAGTCTCAAGGGTTACGTTTGTGAAGCGAATATGATGGAGAAATGCAATGTAGATGGTGTAAGAAATCAAAGTACCTCTGCTATTAAAAAATAGGACCAAGCAGAAAACTCATATCTCATGTGAGAAGAGAGTTAGGTAGCTCATGATTAGAACAAATAAGAAAGCCTAATTGGGAAGACAAGGTTTGTTTATACCAAGTCAGTAAGGCCTATTATTCAGAATCAGGTGAGGCTTTGGACACATACAGCAGCATGCTTCTAGGGACACTTAGCTAATTCAATAATTTCCCCATAAACGAACACACAAATAAAATTAAAGCCAAAAAGAAAATAAAGAACAAAATATTTTTGGAGTTTTTGAATTAATTGAAAAAAAATATTTTTGGAGTTTTTGAATTAATTAAAAAAAATATTTTTGGAATTTTTGATAATAAAAAATTAAAATGAAATAAAAATAAGTCATAAAAAAAATTCAGAGAGAAAAAAAATTTTGGAACCGAACCCGAGCGTTCGGTTTATTTCGGTTGTGAAAAACTTTGGAACCGAACCCGAGCGTTCGGTCTATTTCGGGTGAGAAAAATTTTTGAACCGAACCCGAGCGTTCGGTATATTTTGGTTACCAAAGAAAATAGGTTTTAAAAAGAGAATAACTTTGATAATAAGATAAATGCAATTGGAGCAATTATACATAAGATCTACAACCAAGCAAACTACCTTTGACTGATGAGCGAAAAGCAGATTATTCAACCGAACCCGAGCGTTCGGTACATTAGTACAAGACCCGAACCCGAACGTTCGGTCTATTTCGCTTCTTACTTTTGAGTTTGAGAGGTAATGTTTGGTACTGACTCTGATTCCATCATACCTAGCCCTTGTAGAATTTTGTTGAACGATGCTTCAGGAAGAGCTTTGGTGAAGATGTCAGCCAGTTGATTAGTGGTTCGAACAAAATGAATTTCGATGTTCCCATCTTCCACATGATCCTTAATGAAGTGATACCTCAGTGCTATGTGCTTAGTCTTCGAGTGTTGCACTGGGTTATGACAGATCCTAATTGCACTTTCAAAGTCGCAATATAGTGGGATCTTTTTCATATTGAGTCCATAGTCCCGGAGCTGACTTTGGATCCAAATCACTTGAGAAGTACAGGAGGCAGCTGCGATGTATTCTGCTTCAGCAGTGGACAGAGACACACAGGTCTGTTTCTTTGATTGCCAACTGACCAACTTCCCGTCTAGGAATTGGCAGCATCCCGTGGTGCTTTTCCTATCTAGTCCACAACCTCCAAGGTCTGCATCTGAGTAGGCTTGAACGAAGAAGCCTGAGTTGGATGGATACCATAGGCCTAAAGAGGTAGTTCGCTTGAGATAACGGAGTATGTTCTTCACTGCAAGCATATGAGGTTCACGTGGATTCGCCTAAAATCTAGCACAGTAACAAACAGAGAACATAATATCAGGCCTGCTAGCAGTAAGATACATCAGACAACCAATCATCTGGCGATATAGCGTAATATCAACTGCTAGCTTATCCAATGATGGAGTAAGCTTGGTGCCGAACGCCATTGGAACTTCAACCTTTGAATCTCCCATCATGCCAAATTTTGCAAGGAGAGTCTTCGTGTAAGCTTCCTGATTAATAAAGATGCCTTCGGGTCCCTGTCTAATGTTTAAACCAAGGAAAAAGTTAATTGGACCCATTGAGCTCATTTCAAATTTAGTCTCCATCAGCTTTCTAAGTTCAGCCGTTAAGCTAGGATTCGTTGAGCCAAAGATGATATCATCGACATAAATTTGAACAATCATAAGGTGGTTACCTTCCTTCTTACGAAAGAAGGTTGGGTCAACCGAACCTTGTTTGAATTTTGACATCTTTAAAAACTTGGTTAGCGTTTCATACCAGGCCCTCAGAGCTTGTTTCAGTCCATATACGGCTTTGTCCAAAATGTAACAGTGATTGGGGTAACTTTCATTGACGAATCTAGGAGGTTGCTCCACGTACACCGTTTCTTCAAGTTCTCCATTTAGAAATGCGCACTTGACATCCATTTGGTAGACTTCAAAGTTTTTGTGTGCAGCATAGGCGAGAAATATTCTAACGGATTCCAGCCTAGCTACAGGAGCGAAAGTTTCTTCATAGTCGATTCCTTCCTCCTGACAGTATCCTTTCACCACCAGACGGGCTTTGTTTCGTATCACGTTGCCTTCCTTGTCCATCTTATTTCTGAAGACCCACTTGAGACCAACAACTGAGGCATCTTGAGGAGTTGGAATGAGACGCCAAACTTTATTCCTTTCGAATTCATTCAGTTCGTCTTGCATAGCTTGAACCCAATCGGAGTGATCAAGAGCAGTGTTAACTGTCTTTGGTTCAACTTTTGAGACGAAGGAGTTAAACATACAGAATTCTACTTTTGAAAGTAAGGAAGTTTGTTTTGCCTTTAGTTGTGATCGGGTCAGGACCTTTTCAGAGACATTACCGACAACCTGGGAAACAGGATGATCTCTGGTCCATTTGATAAGAGGAGGGTAATTTGGATCATAAGATGGATCCAATTCAGCGTTTACCATCTCTTCTAGTTCAGATTGACTATCATCGTCATAAATCATATCAGCATTCTCCCCCTCGACAGATAAGCTTTCAGGTGTGGACGCACCTTCGGGTGTTGTATCACTTTCGGGTGTTATAGCACCTTCGGGTGCAGCTTGAGAACTGTTCTCCCCCTCAACATGTGAGCTCGGCTGTGATGACAAAGATGTGTCCTCCCCCTCAACTGAAGTATCGTGCTGTGGAGGTTCGTTAGAACTTGATCCTCCTTCATTCATTCTCTTTGCAGTATCTTCGATGAGTTGCTTCAGATGATCTACTTTGTTGTCTGCTGCACTAGCTTCTGAGAGAGTTGCCTTCTCTGGTTCATCGAATAACTCAACGAACTTCTCAAATAGGTTTGCGATCGAGGCTGTGACTTGGCCTATGTGAGAAAAGATTTCTCCAACTGTGTCTTCATTGGCCTTTAGCTTTTTGACATAGCTATCATCAAAAGTCACATAATAAGTTTCTTCTATTTTCCTTGAGCGCTTGTTTAATACCCTGTAGGCTTTAGAAGTGAGAGAATAGCCCAGAAATATCCCTTCATCGGCTTTGACATCGAACTTGTTACGATGTTCTTTAGAATTCAAGATGAAACACCGTGAGCCGAATACATGAAAAATTTTGACATTTGGCTTCCTGTTGTTGATGATCTCATAAGGAGTGAGAGTGAATCGCTTATTGAGATATGACCTGTTCTGCATAAAGCATGCTGCAGCAATACCATCAGCCCAAAAATATAAAGGTAAAGAAGCAAAAGTTAGCATGCTTCGGGCCGCCTCACACAAAGATCGGTTTCGTCTTTCGACAATCCCGTTTTGTTGAGGGGTGTAGGGAGCTGAGAAGTTGTGACTGGTTCCTTTTTCAGCCAAGAATTCTTCGAATTCTTTATTTTTGAATTCCA
The DNA here is from genome assembly GCF_002870075.4 of Lactuca sativa. Classification (NCBI taxonomy): domain Eukaryota; kingdom Viridiplantae; phylum Streptophyta; class Magnoliopsida; order Asterales; family Asteraceae; genus Lactuca; species Lactuca sativa. The sequence continues at coordinate 47,972,446 of NC_056629.2, read as the reverse complement.
GCCCATTGTCGCTCCTGATGTTGCGAACGACTTTCTTCAGCTGTACTTCAACCTGCTTGATAAACATATTTAGCTTGAGAGTTGCTTCAGATTTGTGCTTCAGAAAGAACACCCATGTAAAACGTGAAAAGTCATCAACAATAACAAGAATATACTTGCAACCGCCGATGCTTTCGATAGATGATGGACCACACAAGTCAATGTGAATTAACTCTAATGGTTCAACAACTTTAGTGTTTACAATCGATGGGTGACTTTGACGACTCTGCTTCCCCATTTCACACGCAGCACATAAATGTTCTCGATCGAATTTGAGCAGTGGAAGACCTCGAACATGACCACCTGTGACAAGTTTGTTGATATCCTTCAAGTTGAGATGATAGAGCCTTCGGTGCCACAGCCAGCTTTCGTTAGATTGTGCTTTGGATAACAGGCAGATAGCTGGATTCCCTTTGATGGGTTTGAGGTTCAGGGGAAACATTTCGCCTTTGCACTCCGATTTGAGAATTACTCTTTTCGTTTTCTTTTAAATTATTTCTGAACCCTCATCATCGAATGAGACCTTGAGACTGGTACCTCCAACAAGCTGAGATACACTGATGAGGTTCTGCTGTAGTCCTTCAACATATGCGACCTTCCTAATCGTAAAATCACCATTTGTTATCATTCCATAGCCTTTTATTGTGCCGAATGAGTTGTTCCCGAACTTGACATTTCCACCGTTTGAAAGAGACCGAAATTCCCTCCGCTCTTCCTTCCTTCCTGTCATGTGACGCGAGCAGCCACTGTCAATGTACCATTCTTCGTCAAACTGCTCGTCACTGATAACCTGCAAAAATTAAGCAGATTTAGGAACCCAAAATTTCTTGGGTCCACGTGAGCCTTTCACGGGAACGGGAATAGTAAGAGAGATGTCAACAAGATATGTTCTTTTTATTAAAGTTGTTTCATCTTTCTTTTTAATGGTGAAAACCTTAATTTTATTGGGATTTGTTACAGTCGGTTTGGATTCAGGTTTAGGCATTGGGACACTGGAATGCTTTTGATCGATTTTGACTGAGGAAACCTTCGATTTTCCTTTCAAATCTGTTGAAGATTTTGGATTTTGAGTATTTACAGAATTGGATTTAGAATGAGGTTGAAAGGAATTAGAAGGATTAGAAGAAGTAGAACGAGAGAATTTAGACTGAGATGTTTTCTTGACTTGAGGTTCTAAGTGAACCTTTTGTTTTTGATCATTAGTGGTACCAAACTTAGAACTTTGGTTGCTTTTGCTCTCAGAACCGAACTTATGCTTTCGGTAGCTTGTGTTTTCTGAACCGAACCTTTGCCTTCGGTTATTATAATTTTCAGAACCGAACGTGTCCTTTCGGTTGTTATGACCCTCAGAACCGAACTTCTCCCTTCGGTTGTTATTACTTTCTTGCGATCTAATAGTACTTTTCTCTAACTTTGAATTTCTATCATGATAAGAGAAATGGGCGTTTTGAGATTGCCAAAACTGTTTTCGTTCTGAGAGATTCTTCTTGTATCTCATATTCCTTTGCTGCTTCTGATTCTTTACTTGCTTCGGCTGTCGATGGATATTTTCTTTTTGCTTTTGCCTTTTATCAGCCGGTTCACTCTGAACTAATGAAGTTTCGCTTGAAGGAGTGACTTCTTTTGCAGGATCTCCTTTTTCTTCAGGAACATCTTTTGTACCACTAGTACTTGTCATGTCAAAGTTATCGGGCTTGTTCAGAGGCTCTGGTACATATATGCCTTTGGTTTTCCAGGACGTCCGCTCAGACAGACCAACAGTTTCGTCAGCATTGTCGATAGGAGCGGACCAGAAGAACTCATCACAACCATCAGCATTGTCTTCGTTTACAATGGCTGTGAGTTCGGCTATCTGATGTTCGGTTACTCCTGTGACCTTATACACTTGATTTGGAGTCGTCCTTACCTTTTGGTATACAACAGCCTTTTCTTCAAGGATCGGGGACTTTTGTTGGGACAAACGAGCAAACTCCACAGAATTTTCTGAAATAAGATTTTTGTGGTTTTCGGGTTCGCTCTTGACAAACTCAGAACAGTCAACTTCATCATCTACAGAAATTTCACTCATATCATCATCCTCATTAAGCTCGGATGCATTTTCAACATCAATTTTATTTTCTGAGCTCAAGTTGGCATTCAATGAGTCAAACTTTTGTATGGTTTCGGTCCTTAGTTTCAATTTATCATTTTCATCCAAAAGGTTTTTCAGCATGTCCTTATGGTCCTTGGACTTTATAAAAGATTTGATTTTGTCTAGTCCATACATATAAGTCGGATTTACATCTTTAGACGAAACTACACTTTCGTAATTATATGCTTCAGCGTCGATTTCATCCTCCTTAAACTCAAGGAAGGGCAAAATCATGCGATGAATTTTCTGCCCTATTTCACAGTTTAAATGAAGGTGTGTGATATTAGTGTAAAGACGCTTAGCAATTAAACAAAAGACATTTCTCTGTTTAAAAAGTTTCAAATTGTGTCTTTGTAAATAAATGTTTTCGTCCTTGGATTTAATTAACTCCGACTCCTTCAGCTCGATCCACATCCTCCGTTCCTCACTTTTTGAAGATGCCCTGCTTAATTGGTCAGTTAGGTTAGAATTGGTGACCCGTGTTTGAGTTAAACTGCTGTCTAGATGCGAGATTCTTGAATTTACATTTTTTAATTCTTTTTCATATGAGCTTTGTGGGACTTTGAATGAAACAAAAATAGATTGTACCTTCTTTATTAACTCATCAAGCTCGTTAAACTACATGCTGAGAGGTTTTGCTGTGAAGCACAAGTCCTCTCGCTCCTTTGTGTCTTCATTCCCACCGTCTGTGTTGTATCCCCTCATTTGAGACACATCCGACACCATCAAGCACTTTCCACCGCTTCCTTCATCCTTCGCAACATAAGCCTTTCCATGAGATGGCTTCCCTACTTCATCATCCTCAGAGTCGGTTGACCAGACTTCCACGCCACCGAACTCATCATCTGCTACCGAACCCTGCACAATTAAAGCATTCATTGAAGGGTTAGTGACAACTTTCTTTTTCTTGATCTCTTCTAGCTTTTTCATTAACACAGCTTCTTCATCTTTCTCCTCATCCTTTTCTGCTATTTTCTTGAGGACACAATATTTGGCATAGTGGTTCTTTCCTCCATAATAGTAGCAGTTCACACCCGAATCTCCTTCAGCTTTCAGTTCCTTCTTTGGTTCTTCTGCTTTCGGTTCTTCCCTGACCTTTTCAGAACTATAACTTCCCTGCCAATTTCGGTTCTTATTGGTAGGGAACCTTTTCTTGATGAACCTCTTTGGGTTTGACACCATCATTGCATAGTCTTCAGAGGTAAGTTCATAATCCTCTAAGTTAAGGTCTTCATCTTCCATCACAGCTTTGCTTTTGGACAGAAGGACCAATGATCCCAAGCTTGAAACCACATTTTTATCCTGCAATACAATCTTTTCTTGGGATTTCAAAATCCCTACCAGCTTTGCCAATGAGTAAGATTTGAATTGCTCATGTGCTTTAACGGTTGACACAACCGCTCTCCACTCGGATCTAAGACCGTTTAAAAACGTAACCTTTTGTTCAATCAACTTCCTTTCAATATCATGTTTAATCATCTTACTAAGAAGATGATTGAAGCGATCGAACGTTTGAGTTACAGTTTCTTCAGGACTCTGCTTGAATTCACCAAACTCGGACAAAAGTAAGGTTTGAATGGAATGCTCGAGATCTTCATCTGTGGAATATAACTCTCGCAGCCTATCCCATATCTCTTTAGCAGTGCTGCACGAACTCACTAGCCTGAAAGTATCAGATTGAAGAGCGAATCTGATCAGTCTCAATGCTTTAATATTGCACTGAAATTTATCTTTTTCGTCTTGGGCAACATCTTTTACATCTTTCAACAGATCATTATACTCTTTCTGAGTTTTAAAGATTCTTGATGTTGCTGAATGAGCGAATGGTCCAAACACGATTGCTTCCCAAATAAGATATATGTTGTCCTCAGATCCAACGACATAATCTTCAAAGTGATGTGCCCAGACTTCATAATCATGGGTGTAAAGGATGGGAATCTTCGTCGTTGATCCGATGCTGTTTGAGATGTTAATTGGATTTGACTGAGACTCGTCCATGCTTGATCAAATAACCTGTTTAAAAGATCAGACTTGTAATATATTAAATTAGGGCAACACGAATAAATGCTGAGTTACGTCAATTATGGGATGACGGCTCAATAAATATTAGTTAATGCGGAATAACCCTAATCGCAACCTTTTTCACAGAAAAGATGTGTATGAATTACACAGCCTCCTGCTCTGATACCAATTGATAACTTAAAATAACAAACGTGAAGATCGATTAGATCTATGAAACAGGTATTGCGATGAACTCAAAACAATAAATAAGACAAGTATGGATCAAAATATGTCGAATGATTAAATCAAACAATCCTCAACAGAGCTCGACTAAGAACTTCCGCTGTAGAGGATTTAGGGTTACAAGAACGATAATAATAAACTTCTAAATATTGCTCTGATCGTTGTATTCTATCGTTTCTATCGTTAACCTAAGATGCATGCAAGCACCTATATTTATATACAACCCTATTAAACTCACGGATGGACAGGCCCATACCGGAGATACAAAAATGGACTAGCTAACGAGCCCAATAGACGCAACACTTAATGCAAAACACGACCCAACAATACTCATGCTGACCAGCTGAAGCAGATAATGTAAAAACACCTTCTGGAGCAAGATTCACTTTTGCATCTTTTGTATCCGCCAATAAAACTGTGATATAAACTTTATCCTCTCTCTGAGCCCACTTAATTTCTGGATGACGACTACAAATCTCAATATATTTTTGAATTTATTAGGATACACCAATCATTGAACAAAGCACAAGCAAGCATAAATATGTAAAACTAATAAATCAACTGTTTTCTAATTCTCACCGTTGCAACACAGAGAACCCAATTCTTGTGCCCTGAATAGATATGTAAAAATATAACAATTTGTTTGGCTTTTGTGATTATGAAGTTATGATAACAACCATCATATTCACTACAGGGAACTTGGCTTCAGTGAAATTGTATACCACTTACGATTGTGAGCTGAAAGAGTAGAATCTGTAACTGCAAATTGAGTAGAAAGAATAACAGATATTTTATGAATCAAAATTGTGTTTACAAAAGACAGAAGCAGTATAAGAAGAAGAAACCAAAATAAAATTGTACCTAAGTGTTAAGGAGTGAGCCACTGACCGAAGAAACCGCCTGAAGGGGCTACCAACGCTGTGAGATGATAGAATTGACAGATGACGTGATTCTCTCATCTATATGAACTCAAAAAGAAAAAAACGTTACCTTTGTTTTACATTTTCCAAACCAAACATTGTGGATTCGTCATTGGATCAATCGAAGTGCACATACACAACTTTTATGAAAAAACCCTAAGCCGTCGGTGTCTTAGTCGATAACTTGTACCAAAAAACCCTAAATCGCTATGAGAGAGGAGTGAGTCCTGAATCACTTTCATTGAGATGGGATATCTTGAAGCAGAGATGTATAGCGGTCTGATAGGGTGGGGATACTTTACTCATGCGGCACAACCGGACGAATCAAGGGTATCGAGCTAACCCACAGGAAATCGATTGAAGCAATTGCTTTCGAATTTCGATATGGTTGAAATTGAAATTTTGGAAATTGGAAGAACTGTGAAAGAAGTTGAGAAATTAGCACTGGTTTCCGTTTATTTGGCCTTTTTACAAGCAACTCAAAGGCTTATTTGGGCTAGAGGATCGACGGGAGGGGACAGAGGAAGGAAAAGGGGAAATACAACGATTAGGGGTTTTATAGGGTTACTGCATCGTTCTTTGCTCTCTGCATTTTTCATATTTAGAAGAATGCTTTGGAGTAGAATCCTTGGCGTTCATTTTTTGAGTGTTAGGGTTTATTGCATCGTTCATTTTTTGAGTGTTAGGGTATCTAGAGGTTGGTCGAGAGGGCCTGAACATCATCGTCGTGTGACGCCTGAAGAGTCGGTGTGGGTTGGAGGTGGTGGAGGTGGGTGAGGGGCGGAGACGAAGGAGAGGACATGTTAGAGAACGATACCAATGTAGGAGAAGAAAGAGAGGTTTAAAATTTTTAGGGATTTCATTTTCCCTCTAAGAAGAGAAATGTGCGCTTCATAAAAAAAATATAAAACGACATTCACAGAGGACGCACATTTTAGATAAAGTGCCCTCCGTGTTTTTAATTTTTTTTATATGAGACACTAGTTTAAGGGCACGCAATAATGCGTGTCCACTATCCTTAAATTTTTTCAAGAGATAACACTTTTTTAATGTCACTCTCTTTTGCGTAACATAAATCAACGAGTGTCAAGGTTTGGGCGTCGTAAAAGGGTCTTTTTCTTGTAGTGTTAGTAAATTTTATAGGTTGCTAGGGAAGCAACAGTAGCATGTTATAATTAGTAAATTATATAGGTTGTTAGGGAAGCAACAATAGCATTTCAATCATCAGTAAATTTTTCAAAGGGCTTTCCCTTTATCGTCATCATCGCTATCATAGTTTCTATCATCGTCGCTAAAGCTCCTCCACTTTCCTCCTTCCTTTGCTAACGCTCCTCCCTTTGACCAAAAACACAAAAGACGGTGCATGAGGGAGAGAAGGATGTTGCTCTCATACCAGATGCTTTGAGCAAACTAGCCTATCTCTCGACAGGATCGTGTGCCCAAACTGTCATTTCATTCGAGGCGAGATCGGAGTAAGGGGCGAAGTCTCGAGCATCAGTACTTGCAGCCTTTAGGTTTAGGTAATAGTCATATTTCCAAATCCGATAGGCCTTCACGCCCTGACCCTCAGATGCAGGGTTCACTGAGCAAAGGAGTCGGTAGATGTTACATTTTTTTAGACTCCACCTTCACGAAACTACTACATTAGTTACATTTATATATGAAAAATCAAGATCTAGTGATATAACGCAAGGTCTTCCAAAAGTGGAATAGGTGTTAGAAGTGTGTTCGATTGATTCAATATCGATGAATCTAAAAAAGAGGCTGAAGCGAGTAGAGAAAACATAAGAGTATATCACACTCACTTCATCTAAATCATTTTTTTGACAAAAAAAATCTAAAATAAAGAAAGATTCCCTGTTGTCTATCTGTCACGCCATAGGTTTTTCTAAGGCTCAAAGTCCAGAGTTCTTTGATGTTCATCGACGGTCTGTGAAGGGTCTGGGAGGTTACCAATATCGAGGCCCTTCCTGCCCGAGGCTATTCTATACCCAGGAAAAGGTGAAATCCAACCCCTTCTCTGCTCCTTTCCTGACCCTTTCTAAGCTCTTGGATCCTGCCCTGCGCCTCTCTAGGCTTCGCTATCGCTCATGACTGGTATATGGATCTCTTTATGTAGTGGTCGGCCTTCTAGAAGCTTCGCCAGAAGCGGCTAGTCGCTTCCCAAATGCCCCTTTCCTTCGCTACTAGGGATTTTGTAAAAGATTGGAAATCTTTCAATCTAAAATTGAAATAAAGATTATATTATAATGGTCGAAGCAAGACTTCCCGATTCGCTTCTACTGCTAATGTCTACTGATTGGGTCTTGAATTTCATTGAATTCATTCTATTGAAGCGTAACATTTCATTTCTTGTTGCATTTCTTTGGTTTGGAAGTTCTAGAATGTGGCTCGTCCGTGCTTTTCTATTCCACTTTGCCGCCTATTATATTAATATAGTCCCATTCAGTCCGCCTTTATTCATCTATACCAGCTGCCACGTACGAGCCCATAGAAAGGATTTCAGCGCCCCTCTCTATATAAGAAGCAGAACGCACCATCACCTACAACACTTTCCTCTGTCGGGGACTTCCACGAAATGAAAACGGGCGGCATCGTCGTATGCTCCACTTTTGTTGCCCTGATTTATATCCCGGAGTACTCATATGGCCGATCTGTCACCCAACCTACTGGGAAGGGTCGAACCATGGGAACGAATCTACAGGGCTATCGCCTTCTTTGGCCAGATCTTCCAACCTTTTCACAATTACAGTTCATAGCACCATTGACTTAACTAATCTAATAGAAAGTCAAGGGGCTTGAAAGCTTACCTGATTATTAGAGAAAGGTTTGGAACCCTAGTTTTGGAGTTTTCGCCCGGTTAGCCACCGGAGGCAAGCGTTAGACCGTAGCTTGCTGCTGAAAAATTTAATAGGCTAGAGAACCCTCGGGAATATTCAGAGACTCGGCTAATGCTTCTAGGCCCACATTCGGAGAAAGACCAAACACCTCTATTACCCACTCACTATCTAATAAACCGGACTGGCTTATTATCTGAATAAGATCGGAAAGAGAGGAGGTAGCCCAAATCTTCCTATAGGCTGCACTCGTGTCGGTTTGATTTCAGTCTGTTATAAACATGATTTGGATCTATGACCGAATTTACCTCATTAAAAAGAAATAAAATGGATAAATACTCAATTCTTTGAGTTCTAGGTCATTAAGAGAGCAATGATGTCATAATAAGAACAGAAATAACAAAAGATACCAATAAAGTCTTTAATTATCAAAGTGATAAGAAGACGGGTTGCTAGGAGAGCAACTGTAGTACCCTACAAATAGAAAAATAGTGTTAACCCCTTAGGAACACCAAATAACTTTCTTTCCATTGTTTCAGGACAATAACCTGCTATGTTAACCTTGGTTGACCCAACCCCCATTCACACCATGATTCAACGTTAAGTTTATGATGCATTAGGAAATCTCAGAGCTAACAAGGATGAAGGAAGACATAAGGAAAGTAGTCTACTAGCAACAACCTATCAGGGTTTTCTCAACAGTAAGTTGAGATCATTATATGGAGATAGAGGAGTAGATAGTGTGATCTATTGGGTGAGAGAGATAGAAAGCAAGTGTGCTAGTGAACATAGGGTCAAGTTCGCACCTTGCATGTTCATGGGAAGAGCTATCATTTGGTGGAGTATCCAGTTCAAGGCTTTAGGAGTAGACGAAGCCTATGCAACCCCATGGGAAGAGTTGAAGAAGCAGAGGATTAGAGAATTTCGTTCTGGCAGAGACGTGGCACGATCCGAACAGGAATTCAATCATCTGAGCACCAAAGAGTCAGGCTTGGCTTTCTATACGGTCCACTTTGAGTACCTAGTCACCATATGTCCTAAATTGGTCAACTTGGAGATCCAAAGCATCAATGCATATCTCCAAGGTTTAGCTCTATTGGATTAGTGTCTAAGCTTGTAACTATATTTGGTAAGTACTTGACCCGGTTGTACATGGTCCTTTTGAGTTGCCTTCACCATAGCAACTTGACATGATGATTTGTTAAGAGATAAGAGATATTATTGTTTTTATATTATGAGAATAATATATTAAAGGAATAATATTGTTATTTGATTAATATAAGTCATATATTAATTAAGAATTAATTTGGTGACTTAAAGAGGTTAATTGAATAAAGGGGCATAAACTGTCAAATGTATGATAGTTGTGTTTTGGGCTATGTATCCTTATGGATATGAGGGTGGACGAAATTTAGGGTTTGGGAACCTTAAAATCGTCCAAGCCTAGTATCTAGGAGGATCTTGGATTGCTTAGGGCCTAAGTTATTCAATTAGGGTTAAAGGTGAAACCCTAGTAGCTCATAGTATAAATAGGACCCTAGGGTGAGGGAAATCGGCATTCATGCAAGGCAAGAAACCCTAGGGCTGATTTATCACCCTCCTTTCTCTCTCTTAAATCATCTTCTTGCTAGTTGGTGTTTGTAAGCCATTAGAGGAGTGACAATTGTGACTCTAAGCTCCAAGAAGAAGAAGTATCAAGCAAGTAATCCAAGGTACTGTACTAGATCCTAATTCATATGATTAGAATCACTTGTTTACATTAGATCTAGTATTGTAAGTCTTGGATTCAATGCATGTTCAATTAGAGAAACCTAGATCCAAGCAATTAGGGTTTGCATGTGCACATAGGAAAGTTCTTGTTGCTCAAACCCATCAATGGTATCAGAGCTTTGGTTGATTTCTATTGAATTGATGCATTGATTGATTGCTTGTTACTTAAAAAATTTGATTTTTGGTCCTCTGCCTGATGTACTCGGCGAGTTCCACTATGGACTCGGCGAGTTCGAGCGTCAGAAAGAGGGAGTTTCGAGATTCTTGTTGTTTTACTTGAGAAAACTTGTCTTAACTGTTTTAGGTCATTAAAATCCGATTTTAACCATATATATGAGTATATTCTTGACCAAACAAAAGATAATTACCAATTAGTTGAATAATAATTTCCTTATGTGATAATAATTGATTATTTGAATTGAATTGGTGAATTGTTTTGCAAGTAATATTGAATAAGATCAAATTGAGATAATCTAATTGTTGATTTACATTATTTGCTATTTGATCCTTATGTTTTGAAAAGTTTAAAACTTGTCCTCAAGTTTTGAAATTTAGTTTTGTGATTAAAAGTGTAAATAATTTAAATTTCAAACCCTAGAATTTTACAAGTTTAAAATTCAACCTATACTAATATATTATTACAAGCTTATATATATATATATATATATATATATATATATATATATATATATATATATATATATATATATGTATGATTAAATATGCTAGTCTTACCGTTAATAGGCCTCATTCACGAAGTCAGTCTATAAGGTGGGTATAAAGTTGATGCCTATAAAATGGCGCTTAATGGGTGTACACTCACACCCACCGCTTGCTTGACTGGTGGAGGGTCGTTAGTCGAACGGGTAGGATAGGGAAAACCTCCTCTCATTAATAAGTATAATGAATCTATTTAAAGTAACTAAACTATTTTATAAAATTCCCAATCTTAGTTACTTTAGGAAAAGTGAATTGATGCAATCCCATGAAATTACACTTTGCACCCTTATTTAAATGTTAGTGGAGCGTGTGTGGCTAACCAACACACTAATTGGTTCTAAGCAAAGGTGGCAAAGGGTGATTCATTGTTTGTCATAGTTCGATGGAGCGTGTGTGGTTTACCGGCACATCGAATAGGTGATTGTAACAATGAAGGCACCATGTAGATTTGCATGGCTATTCACACCCGCTTTGTGATCCTCGGTATCCCAGTCACAAACTAGAGGGGCATATCGAGATTTAAACATGCCGTTGAAAAGTTCAATGAATCTCAAAATCTAGGAATTCTCAATACATTTAAAACATAAAGATTATGTTTTTCGTGGTGAAGAATTAGTGAATCGTCATTCACTTACCTCCAAATTATTTGCATGTTGGATTACGGTATCCCTTTTCTAATGACGGTATCCCTTTTCTAATGTGTAAATAATGTTGTTGGGTCCTAGCCCTAAATTTCCATTTTGGGTGTAAATTAGGGACTTAACTCTAATAAACTTTGTTCCTTTCTATTTGTAGATGTCTAACACAAACAACGTTGCTGCTAGCTCATTCACGCTAATGAGCCTTTGTCAAAAAGATGCAAAGGTATGTCGATCGTCTTCGCAAGTTGAATGTCAACTTTGGGAAAGATTTGGCTATCGACATTGTTCTTCATTCCTTGCCCTCATGCTACAATCAATTTAGGATGACCTACCACGTGAACAAGGAAGAGGTCACCCTAAGCAAACTCAAAGGTCTCCTAAGGACTGTTGAGAGCAACCTAAAGGACAAGTTTGTTGCACCATCTCCCACTCCGTCTGTTGCTCCTGTTTTGGCTATTAGGCAGGGAAGGGGCAAGAAGAGGAAGGTTTCTTCAAAGAACCACCGCAAGGGAAAGTCTCAAGATGGTTCCTCTTCTAGTGGGACCAAGGTTGATCCTGCTAAGCCCAACCCTAACCCAAAAGAGGCAGAGTGCCATCATTGCCACAAAATAGGGCATTGGAAGAGAAGCTGCCCGAAATATCTGCAAGCCATCAAGGATGGAAAGATCAAGCTGTCTTTTGCAGGTATATACACAATTAAATCTAATGATTCATCCCATGCTATTTCTTGGGTTCTTGATACAGGGTGTGGTTACCACATTTGTTCTGATTTGCAGGGACTAAGAAGAAATAGGGATGTGGACCTTGGAAGAATAAGTCTAATCATGGGGAACAGAAGATCGTCGCCTGTTACCAAGATTGGAGTGTATTCTTTAGTGCTTAGTAATGGATTGAATTTAGATTTAAATAATTGTTTCTACTCTCCAGATATGGCAAGAAACATCATTTCTTTTCATGATTTGTTTAAACAAGGATTAGATATTCGTTTAATAATGAGAATGGTTCGATTTATGCTTATCTAAATGGTGTTTTATATTTTGAAGCAATACCTTGTAATGGAATTTATGAAACTGTTATGGTTGTAGATAACCTAGGAAATGATGTGTTGTGTATGGATTCTTCCAATAGTATGGATAAAGCATCCTTTTGGCATTGTTGTCTTGGACATGTCAACAAGAAGCGCATAGCCAAACTCCAAAAGGATGGAGTGTTGGAGTCATTCGACCTTAGGGAAGATGACACGTGCGAATCTTGTTTGCTTGGAAAGACGACCAAGTCACCCTTCACTAGCACTTGTGAGAGGGGTGATGGTTTATTGGATCTCATACATACCGATGTATGTGGGCCCTTTAGATCCACCATAAAGGATGGGAACCGTTTCTACGTGACTTTCACCGATGATTATAGTAGATATGGGTATATCTACTTAATCAAGCACAAGTCAGAAACGTTTGAAAAGTTCAAAGAATTCAAACATGAAGTGGAGAATCAATTGTGCAGGAAAATCAAGATGCTTCAATCCGATCGAGGAGGAGAGTACCTAAGTCTTGAATTCCACGACTATCTCAAGGAATGCAGAATAGTTTCGCAATTGACGCCACCTAGGACACCGTAGTTGAATGGTGTGGCAGAAAGGTGTAATCGAACCCTGTTAGACATGGTCCGTTCTATGATGATTCGTGCTTCACTACCTATCTCATTCTGGGGGTATGCCTTAGAGACTGCTGCCCATATCCTTAACCGAGTCCCTACAAAGAAGGTTGCCAAAACACCTCACGAGATGTGGACAGGGAAAGCTCCCTCGTTGGAACATATCAAGGTTTGGGGCTGTGAGGTTTTCGTAAGACGAGAGACTCACGACAAGCTCGAACCTTGAAGTGAGCGATGTATTTTCATCGGCTACCCGCAGAAATCCTTTGGATATCTCTTTTATAGACCAAGTGACAATGTTGTCTTCGTTGCAAGGAGAGGGGTTTTCCAAGAGCGAGAACTCATAAGCCAAGGAGACAGTGAGAGGCAAATCGATCTTGAAGAGATTCAAGAGTCGAGCGATGAAGGAACCTCTAACGTTGGCGCTCAACCCGAGGAGGAAACTCCGGTTGAACCAATTGACGAGTCCTTACCTCTTAGACGTTCCGAAAGAGTTAGAGTTAAACCCCAGTTCTATGGTTTTCATATTACTACCGAAGGGGATACGTATATTAGTGATGGTACACTAATAAATCTAGATGAACCTAATAGCTATAAGGAAGCCATTGCAAGCCCAGAGTCTGTAAAATGGAAAGAGGCAATGGACAGCGAGATTCAGTCCATGTATGACAACCAAGTTTGGAATTTGGTTGACAATGTGCCCGGACGTAAGACGGTTGGGTGAAAATGGATCTTCAAGAAGAAGACCGACGTGGATGGGAAAGTGCACACGTATCAGGCACGACTAGTGGCAAAGGGCTTTACTCAAACTCCCGGAGTTGACTATGATGAGACCTTCTCACCAGTTGCTAAGATAAAATCTATTAGGGTGATGCTAGTCATTGCTGCATTTCATGATTATGAGATATGGCAGATGGATGTCAAGACCGCTTTCCTTAATGGGAAGTTGGTTGAGGATGTTTACATGGCTCAGCAAGAGGGTTTCATCGATCTGAAGCATCCTAATAGAGTGTGCAAGCTTAAGAAGTCCATTTATGGACTTAAGCAAGCGTCTTGCAGATGGAATCTTTGCTTCGATGAGAAAGTCAAAGAGTTTGGATTTGTACGAAATGAAGATGAATCATGTGTATATGTCAAGGCCAGTGGGAGTATAGTTAGCTTCCTCGTTTTGTATGTCGATGACATACTGCTCATAGGAAACGACGTCCCGACTTTGCAGGAGGTTAAGTCCTGGCTCGGGAAGTGCTTCTCTATGAAGGACCTCGGAGAGGCTTCCTATATTTTGGGAATAAGGATAGTGAGAGAAAGAAGTAAGAGACTAATAGGACTTAGTCAGAATACTTATTTGGATAAGGTACTAAAACGTTTTAGTATGGAAAACTCAAAGAAAGGAGAACTACCGATACAAAGTAATGCCAAGTTGAGTAAGACTCAAAGTCCGAGTACCAAAGCCGAGATAGCTGAGATGAGCCGAGTACCCTACGCTTCCGCAGTAGGCTCAATCATGTATGATATGACTTGTACTCGCCCTGATGTGGTCTTTGCTTTGAGCATGGTCAGTAGATATCAAGGGAACCCTGGCAGAGCTCACTGGATTGCAGTCAAGAACATACTTAAGTACCTTCGGAGGAACAAAGAATGGTTCTTAGTTCTTGGAGGGAGTGATGAATTAAAAGTGCGAGGGTATAGTGACGCCAGTTTCCAGACCGACAGGGACAACTACCGTTCGCAGTAACTTGGAAAAGTTCCAAACAAGAGACCGTAGCTGATTCAACATGAGAATTAGAGTACATTGCAGTGAGCGAAGCGTCAAAGGAGGTGATGCGGTTGAAGAACTTCATTAGTGACCTTGGACTTGTGCCTGCCATAAAGGAGCCTATGGAAATTTTCTGTGATAATGAAGGAGCGGTTGCCTTGACCAAGGAACCAAGGGATCATGGTAGATCTCGGCATATCGACAGCAAATATCACTTTATTAGACAGTGAGTAGAAGAAGGACACCTCGTAGTGAAGAGGGTATCGTCAGAAGATAACCCAGCAGATCCGCTTACGAAGGGACTGAGTAGGGTTAAGCATATGCAGCACGCTAGGAGCATTAGGCTGAAAAACGATATTAGTTTAGACTAGATAGTTTTGAAACATGTAATAGATAAATGTAATTGACATTTGATGATTAAATAAAAGAGTATTATTTATGAGTAAAGATAATGTCTTATGTTAATTGTTTAACTATTGTTTCACTTTGCATGTTTTGACTTCCTGAATAATCAAGTTAGTAAGAATAATTGAATTATTCAAATGGTCCACAATCGTTCATATGTTGGAAGTAGGTATGAATGAAGATTGTCATGAATTGGTGTGTAGATTGTCTAAAAGGGTATTAAACATAGCAAAGGTTTGCTACAACGTTCACAAGTGCTTATGAACAAGTTTTGAGCATTGGAATAAACCCGCGCTTGCTGGAATCACTTTATGGAATGTGACACAAGTGATCGCAAGACGATAATATCATATGGTCTTAAAACCAAGATATATGGTTTGTTGTTTATTAATTGGTTGTGCATTGATAATGCGAAACCACATCAGTAAATTGATGTTATAAAACGCATTGTTGTGTATAGTTGATTAGTAGATAGTAAATGCATATAAGTCGAAGTTTATCTATTACTTTTATCCTAAGAGAATAAAAGTGATATCACGGCCGCTCGATGATTTCATTTGACTTATGTGTCGGGTGCGGTCAGGACTGAATTGATGTGTTCAATTAAGTTCTATGTCAAATAAATCTGAGATCGAGAAACCAACTGCTGGAAAATAAGTTCCATAAGATTGTCCACATAATATCTAAACAGAGGACTGTACGATCCCTTATCTAAAGGACAAAAGATTGATAAGATCATATTTGGAAGCGTCTTTGAGAGCTACGATTGCTAATCGGTTTGTATTTGCATATATATACTTACTAGACTTATCCAAGTTGGAGACTGTTGGATTAGTGTCTAAGGCTGTAACTATATTTGGTAAGTACTTGACCCGGTTGTGCATGGTCCTTTTGGGTTGCCTTCACTATAGCAACTTGACATGATGATTTGTTAAGAGATAAGAGATATTATTGTTTTTATATTATGAGAATAATATATTAAAGGAATAATATTGTTATTTGATTAATATAAGTCATGTATTAATTAAGAATTAATTTGGTGACTTAAAGAGGTTAATTGAATAAAGGGGCATAAACTATCAAATGTATGATAGTTGTGTTTTGGGCTATGTATCCTTATGGATATGAGGGTGGACGAAATTTAGGGTTTGGGAACCTTAAAATCGTCCAAGCCTAGTATCTAGGAGGATCGTGGATTGCTTAGGGCCTAAGTTATTCAATTGGGGTTAAAGGTGAAACCCTAGTAGCTCATAGTATAAATAGGACCCTAGGGTGAGGGAAATCGGCATTCATGCAAGGCAAGAAACCCTATGGCCGATTTCTCACCCTCCTTTCTCTCTCTCAAATCATCTTCTTGCTAGTTGGTGTTTGTAAGCCATTAGAGGAGTGACAATTGTGACTCTAAGCTCCAAGAAGAAGAAGTATCAAGCAAGTAATCCAAGGTACTGTTCTAGATCCTAATTCATATTATTAGAATCACTTGTTTACATTAGATCTAGTATTGTAAGTCTTGGATTCAATGCATGTTCAATTAGAGAAACCTAGATCCAAGCAATTAGGGTTTGCATGTGCACATAGGAAAGTTCTTGTTGCTCAAACCCATCAAGCTCCCCGTATCAGATTCGAACTATAGTCACACCAGCCCAATACCTATGAGGAAGATAAATATTTAGCCTTCAGTCTCAAGGATCATGTACCCCAGAACCCAAGAGGGGGTAGGAAGAAGTCCAAAAAGCTTAAGAACAAGTAGGGAGGAATCGTCAAGGGCAAGTTTAGTCGACCTTTGTGGAAGGAAAAAGAGGAAAAAGGAAGCCTCATGATAGATCACCCACTTCACTAAGGGGATACTTGGGAAGATTCCCTTTGTGCAGTAACTGTAGACTTCATTATTTGGGCAAATGTGAGAAGTTTAGGTGTAACAACTATGGAAGGCCAAGGGCACATCGCCAACGTCTGCAACAGTCAACCAGGCCGGTAGAAGCAAATATTGGATATTAGAATAAGGAGATTTAGGAAAAAGCTCCATAGGAATAATTATGTAATGGTTAAGCAAGGGGATTGGAAACCCTTAAAAATTGTACTCAAGATTACTATATATGAAGGTATAATTTTAGTACATTATTGTGATAGGCAAATAAAAATAGAAATCCTTCCAGAAATCCACACCAATATCAAGATAAGAGATTTAGGTTTCTTATTGGTGTAAAATAAGGATAAGATCAAATAGGATTTCAAAAGACAAATATTAGATGTTAATGATACAGTTAAAGAATTAGAAGTAGAGAACTAAAAAAGAAATTTAGTTATCCCAATAAGTAGGAAAAAGGAATCGACATCCTGGTTAAGAAGTCAGTCTCCCCTAATAAGATTACCTTAAGGTCCGAACTTCGTTGATGAAATTCCTAAAAGATGAGGAGAATGTAACAATTGGGAATTTTCCCGACACCAATTATTACTAAAGATTAGCATCAACCAATGATAGAACTTTTCATATTAAAGGAAAATATGATCAGTTAAATGATAATAATAGGATCAAAATGAGTGACCAAAAATTTATGCCACTTTTCAGGATGGTTAGTATATTTGAAAAGTACACAACAAAGTGATCCCGAGGATACAAACGTTGTAAAAATCTGACTCCGATTGGAGGAGTTATGAATTTATCAGGATAAGAAGCAACTACGTTAATAACACTATTAGCGTCAAAATAACATAAAGAGATCGGTTAAGTTTTGGCTAATGTCATAAAAAGGAGCATCGTAGTAACCCGTGAGATAAGGAATTTTAAAAGGAAAAATGTCAAAAACGAATTTCTTATGAATGAGATACGATTTTTAGAAAAATATAAAATAAGGGTAAAAAATGAAAGTCAAAATTTGGCAACGCGGCCTTAAGGAAAATTATAGTACTAGAAGTGGGCTACACAAATATATAAAGAGGGTAAGAAACAAGATTCATATAAAGAAGATATGAATTTTTATAAAAGATTTAGGGGTGCACACAGGTTCACGTCATGACCGACGTGCATACCTGACACCCAGATTCGTCGAACATTAGGGAGACATAGACAATCAAAAGTGTGACACGTGGCAAGCTCTGGATGGAGCCATGAAGCGAGTGCACGCCGCACATGAAGTGTGACGCGTGCATAACCCCTATAAGTAGAGGTGCTCACTTTCTGATTTTTCTCATCCCAAATACTCTTCCAAACACTCTCTCTATACCTCTCAAGCTATTTCAGAGACCCTCTCGATGGCGCGAAGTTTCGTATGCAATGGCTCGGATGCTTCAGAATACACTACTAGAATGAGTATACGACCTCTATTTTACTATTTTAAATGTTTTAGTGGAGGGATACATGTTTATTAAATGATTTTATTAAAATATATTTATAGTATAAATATCAAATCGTTTTATAAAGCTTAAAGCCTTAAGTTAATGTAGTTGTAGATACTATGCCAAGTGTTAAACTATGATATTATGCCTAGGAGATATGATGCTCGATATTCTAGGAAGAGATGATACCTAGATGTTATAATGATCAAAACCATATGATAACATAGTACCTAGAAGTTATCTTGGTCAAAATATAAGGATATGTAATGTACTTAGTTGTTACTTGCCGAAATATCCTATTTTCAAATAACCATAATTAGGGTATATAGATATGTATCGCAAAATAGAATATATACATATTATATACAAAATTATAAGATCAAATGTGATCATTATCAAATATAAGATAAAAGATTTATATTTTGATAGTTATACGAGATCCCTAAGAAGGATTAAGATAAAAGATAAAAAGATAAATACATCAGGTCAATGCATTAGCGACCTGTTAATTCATCCAAAGGCCTTGATTAAATTCAGCATTCCTCAGATACCTATAATCGTTAATCTTGTGAGAGCTAGAAATATATGTATACATATATACGGGGATTAACAATCATACCTGCGATTGCTAGCTACAATCCCAACATGATAACTTTCTTATTATTCACTCTTCAACGTCTGATGAAGCGTCGTGGCGGGCACAATTGTTAGTCAAACAACGTCGATTATGGGGGCTCATGGTAATACATTAGATCACCTTAGAGTATGACTACCATTAGGGACACCTTAGAATCGTCGGTTATCCTGTAAAGATAGTAAATTAGGATAAATAAATATATTTTAAAAATATAATAAGATAGGATCGTCAGATATCCTAGAGATAATAAGAAATGATCATCAGATATCTTATAAAGATAGTAAATTATGATAAATAAATATATTTTAAAAAGATAATAAGATATGATCGTTAGATATCCTATAGATAATAATAAATGATCGTCAGATATCCTGAAAAGATTGTAAATTATTATTAATAAATATATCCTAAAAAGATAATAAGATAGAAACGTTAAATATCTTAAAAGATAGTAAGCAAGAGTTGATAAAATTCTTTAGGAAATGTTTTTCTAAAAGAAAAATGATTCTTAAAATAATACAGCCTAATAAAAGTTGAAAACTATAAAAACATATGCACTAACCAACAATATGTTGACGTTTTCAAAAATCGCATGTGCTCCTAGGATGAAATAGAGATCTAATCAATGAATGGTTATCGACATGAAGACTTGTAGACTTTTGTTAGATATGTATTTATAATTGGCACTCTATGATTTGAGAGATCTTTATACGGTCACCACTCGGCATTTTTCGCTATCGGGCGGGGACGGTGTGACAAATATAAATTTATTTTTATTACATATCTCGTTTGTTCTAGTAGATGCATGTGTCTTGACTTTTGACGCCTAGTCAAAATGTAGAGGCAATTGA
This sequence comes from Lactuca sativa, assembly GCF_002870075.4. Classification (NCBI taxonomy): domain Eukaryota; kingdom Viridiplantae; phylum Streptophyta; class Magnoliopsida; order Asterales; family Asteraceae; genus Lactuca; species Lactuca sativa. The sequence goes on along the minus strand of NC_056629.2, from coordinate 47,952,509 downwards.
CTATAGAAGTTTCTAATTAGACTCCTAAATATATTATACGACGATCTAAACAAATATAATTATGTGTAAGGGTTTTATTAGACCCAATAAACTTCATTGGTCGAACCAAGTTGGCCTTTAAATGATAAATTTATACACATCTACACTAATCAAAACTTTTTTTATGTAATACATAATACATAACAAAAGATGATAACAATAAAGTACACTATAAATATAATAAAAACGGTAAATCACAAAATACGCACATACCATGAACATTTAACACAATACTCAAATTATAACTCAAAATCGTATTTATTGGTTTTTAACTTTTTTTAAGAGAACTTCTCTAATAAGAGTTTTTAGACCAGTTTCGTGCAACAACTAAATTCCACTTGCGAACATTAGGCTGTGTTCTCTCAAAATCGCTACTAACACAACTAAAAATCACTAGAGCAAAACTCAATGGTCATGGGGATTGAATAGTAGTTTTCAGCCTTCTATTGTTAAATGAACATGCACTAATAAAATATTATTTTAATTGGTAATAGAACATATATTATCTTTTTCAGCATTAGCAGTTCGACGGATATATATTATCTATGATAATGACATTTTAAGGAGAATTGCAAGGAAATTATATGAAAATTGACCACATAACTAAAATGCATTAAATAATTGATAGGCTGATCGTCTACAACCTAACATCGATACGAACGTCCCCACTATGTGGCAATAAGCCAAAATCCTTTGGAAAAGTCAATAGTCAACGAGTAGGTTTTATTAATTGATTAAAATAAAAATAAAAATCTTGATCACAAAAATCTTTAGCGGTGAACAGTATTGGAAGCAGACTCCTGCCGATAGGCGGCGATATCGTCGAAAAGATGGATCCGAGCATATAAGGTGCTGCCTGAAGAAGCTTCATATGGTTGTGGAACCCGCCTCCAACGGATATAGTTTCAAAAAAAAAAATCATTTTACACGGTTATAAATTCTCTTATACTCTTTTTTTTTCAATTCCAATTCATTTCCTCTTTAGATTTCATTCTCATTTCAATTCAAATTTTTTTTAAAATTGTTGTTATTCTTAAGCTAGTCACATGATCCGAAATCGAAAAAGTAGAGTTGGTCAGCACCGACATTTTTGAAAATAGGCAGGTTACTCAACACAGATCGTCATATTTTTAACGATTTGTTCTAGATATTTTTAAACAGCAACTTGGGTGTTTAGATCGTTCAACAAATCAAATTACTGCCAAATGGAAAGATATACAGAAAGTGAAAGACTTTTTAGTGTTATTTTCACTCACAATATGAATACCCAGGAGGCTAGAGTTTCCGACGAAAATGTATTAAACATAACAAATTATTAGTATTGCAAATACCATAACATAAAATATTTTTGTTACGAGGCAGCATAAAATATTTAAAAATCATTATTGTTTTAAGAATTTAAGTATTTCTTTTAGTTTATCGTTCCTCATTCGTAATACTTGTAGTATTTCTTTTTATCATACTTGTCGTTTTAGATGTAATTTTTGTTTTATTGTACTATGTTTTTTAATTGAATTTTATTTTAATATTATTTTATAATTTTTTTTTATTTTAAATTAGTAAAAGTTTATTTTGAAGAATAAAAAATATGTTAAAGTGGTTGAATAAATTAGAAGAGAGAAGTTTACATGTGATGCCAGATAAGAAAGATAGAAAAAAAATGATATTGAGTTGATGTGATTAGTAGATAATTGGGATGAATGGATACTAAAGAAGAAACTGACATATCCGATTTGGTTTGTTTAAATAACAAACAAACGTCTCATTTTAAAAATTTTACATGTAAAAGAAAATTGTAAGAACAATATTCGTATTCTTAGACAAATTTTCACAAATGGTCCTTATGGTTTTGATTTTATCCCCAAAACATCATTTTGAAACTTTTTTTTGCATGAATAGCTTCTTTGAACAAAATTTTACATATCAAATAGTCCTTATTGTAGATGTCGGCTTGATGGAACCATTAAGTTGATGTAATTTTAAAAAATGTTTCTTACATTTTGTAAAATTTCATCTGATGACCATTTATCAAACTCCGTCTAAGGACTATTCTAAAATTTAGTTATATAAATATTACATTTTTAAGTTTTAGTTTTTTTTTTATTTGATTTATTAAATACTACAAATATATTTTAATTTCATATATATATATATATATATATATATATATATATATATATATATATATATATATATATATATATATATATATATATTTGGATTGTCGAAAATTTATCTAAATTATTTAAACTACAATATATCATTAAATATTTTTTTCTATTTTTTATCTAAAAATATTTAAAATATAAAAAACATCATTTTATCTATTTTAATTTTAATGTGATACTATTTTCAAGATGAATCTTTATTTTTTATATAAATATATTTATTTTTATAAAACAAATATGATACAATATTATTTCTAAAATACAAACATTTAAAACATATAAAATATTTTTATTTTTCTTTAAAGAAAATGACTTGAATGAAATATATTTAAATTTTAATAAAGCTAAATAATTTTATTAAATTAAATATCAAAAGTTTATATCGAACTAATACAAAATTTAATATATGTTATTCAGATTTAATTTTTATCCAAACCAATTAAGCCAATTAAATTGAATTTCATTTGGTTCTACTTCAATTAATATTTTTAAAGTTAAAACAATTCATTAATTGTTAACTTTTAGTTTTAATTGGAGACAACAACATACTTATATTATGAAACTAAAACGGAAACATATTTTTACTTTTAAGTATAACAATATACTTATATTTAAAAAAAATAATAACGGCAAACTATTATTTTTATAATAACATTTTTTTATGATAACACATTGTATTTTTTTCGTAAAAGTAAATATATTTTTATAAGAAAAATAAAGATAAACATTGAAATCACATCACCTAAAAACTAAAAATTAATAAGATGATGTTTTATATTTCAAATGTTTTTAGAAAAAAAAATAATAAAAGAAAAAGAAAATATTTAATGATGTATTGTAATTTAAATATTTTAGATAAAGTTTAATAACAAAAATTATTTATATATTAAATAAAATGTGTAACACCCGTTTCATGCTATTTCATTTAAACCCTTGGCAATTTAAAATTTTAGCATTTAACCCCCTTACGTCAGGCGTACCAGCCTTGTACGTCGGGCGTATGCCAGGATAAGGATCGTGGTGGTGGAGGAGTACGTTGGGCGTATATATGGGTATGTCGGGTGTACTCGTGCAATTTCCAAAACCCTAAAATTTAGGGTTGTGTCACTTATTTAAGCATTTTAATCCCCTTATACCTCCTTATGACCAACCTTCATTTCCTCCAAACCCTAAAATCGAAACCTTAGCTCTTATGAGTGAGATTTGAAGCTTGAGAGTGATCATTGAGTATTCTTGATAGAGAAGGAAGATTATTCAAGAGGTGGTGGTGCAGTCTAGTCTTTGGATCCAGAGTCTACATCTCCTTGTTCACCTTTTTAAGGTATAAACTTCAAACCTTAGAGCTTGTTTTGATAGATCTAGTCTAGACTTTTTTTAAGTTCATTTTGTCCCAAAAACTTGATCTTTGTGAGTTGGGAAAACTCCAGAGCATATGAGTTGTCCTTTCAGACATTTTAGGGTGCTTAGAGTCATATAAATGTTAGCTTGGTCCCTTCCTATCTTCCACGAATGAGCTATGGAGATTTTGGTGAAGTGAAATGTTAGGGTTTTAGGATTAAGCTCTCTTTATCCATGCAAAGGCATAAAGTAAGAGACTTTATGCATTAGTACATCCTTTAAGGATCAGATTTGAGGTTGGAGTAAATTTCTTAATATTAAGACATTAAAAATTGAATTTTGGGTAATGGTCGCGAACGTTGAGCGTAATCTTGGCTACGTCCAGTGTAGCTAGTTGTGAACCCGAATCCTCCTGCCTTACACTCAACGCTCGGCGTAGAGATTTGTACGTCGCACATACGACCATCGTTGACTTTCATTGACTTTTGACCAAGGGTGCCTTTGTTAATTTGTGAGGGTTTTGGATCTTGGGAGGGACAAAATGGTCTTTTGCCTTAATTTATGGATTAGACTTGGCTTGGGATTAGTGAAGTATGAAGATTACCTTAAGTATTAATTAGGGTTAATTGGTGTAATTAATAGGTGGAGTCTAATTCCAGCAGTTCGGGTGTGAGTTCTATCAGTCATTTGTGCAAGGTGGGTCTCCTCACTTATTCTTACCTATATGGTAGAATAGATTCATATATGTGATGACCAGTTGGGTCTATGCTATTAATGTGATATGTGTTACTTTACGTGTGCTGAGACTTCGGGTAGTCTCCAGGGTTGCTGATAACCCACAGGGCGTTCTGTTTACCCACTGAGACTTCGGGTAGTCTCTAGGGTGCTGATAACCCATAACTATTTATTTTGTGATGTATTGTATGTGGTATTTTGGGTAACTCACTAAGCTTCATGCTTACAATTATTGATTAAATGTGTTTCAAGTACTTCTGAGGATCACGGGTAAGCGAAGGCTTGATTGTACACATTCTCCTATAGTTTATGATATTTTAGGACACTCTGATAATTTGATGATGATTTGTAGTTGACACTGTGATTTTCTTGTGCTGGTTTTTATGAAAAATGTCTTTATATGAAATTAAAAATGAAAATTGTGGTTGCAAAACTGAATGTTACAAGTTGGTATCAAAGCCCTGGTTTGAGGGATTTGGATGAACACTCGTGGGATTCCAAACTCAAACTAAGGATCTGAGGATTTTCATAAAAACTTTTCAAAAGAAACAAAGGATTTCAAAGGAGAAAACTCGATGAAGCATTGTGTACAATCAGCCAGAGCTCGAGTGATAGTTTCCCAAAATATCTCTACTTATTCTATGTGTAGTGTTGAGCTGTTATCTTATGAATTGATGGAACTGCATGCTAGGTGATAGGCTAAGGATCCTTAAGGAAGAGTGTGCTAGGGTTTCCTAATTTGAGATGCCTTTAGCTTAAGAGATTTCTTCTACAAGATTGAACCTATCCATGCTATTTTCTTTGTGTATGATGCATAATTTTACATAGTTAGGATTTTATAGCCTTAGAATGTCTGATTTAGCCTTTCTTCATGTTCCTTGTTTGGTTGTAGACTTAAGGTAGAATCATTTATTCGACTGTCTATCTAGTCCAATATTATGTATGATTGGCATGCGGGAAGCAAATGGCGAGGATAACGGAGATCTTTACAAGGTGGAGTGGTGCTAGAGGAGTAGTCTAGGATGAGTACCTATATGCTTAGTAGTGGTTCCGGGGAACCTGCATGGTGACTGTAGATCTATTCTTGATAAATAAAGTTCTTGTGACTTAGGGTCTTCAGAAGACGACTTGAGGAAATACGAATTGTTGTGGAAGGTAGTATTAGGGTCGTACTATTGAAAGCACTGGATCCATACACGACTCAAAAAGGAATCTTAGAGTACTAATGAGCTTGCAGGAGTGTATAAGTGGTTGTGTATGCGCTTTAGCCTATTTCCGATGGTTTTCTTGTGTGTTTCAGTATGGTGGTTACCCGAGGTTTAGGCTCAAGCCACCCCGAGAGGCCGAGTGCCAGTGATGATGAGATCTATCGGATCATTGTCGCCGAGGTGGCCGTGGCGATTAGAGAAGTCATACCAGAGATGTTCGGGTCTATTAAGACCATGATGATCAAGATTTAGATGAGCGTTATGTCATCGTCATTGAGGCAATTGTTTCCACAGCTACTATAGTTGTTGTTGCTACGAGACCGCATGGGGGTGATTCATTGTGGTATCGGGAGCACAACAACACGAAGCCACCATAGTTTGATGGGACCCAAGACCCAATTGCCATGATGATATGTATTTCAGACGTTGAGGATTGTTTCTACACTTTCTCCTGTCCAGAGAATTTGAGGGTTCGCTTTGCGTTGAACCTAATTCGCTTGGGAGCGAAGGATTGGTGGAAGTTTGTGATGGCTGACTATTCTCTTGTCGAGCATTCTACAGTGAAATGGGAGAAATTTACCAAGATGTTCAAAGATGAGTTTGTGTCAGTGGTTGAGAGAAAGAGAGAGAGATGTTGGCCCAGGAGTTCCTATCTCTCAAGCAGAAGACAGAGACGGTGACTAAGATCATAAGGATGTTCCATAAGAGGGCCCTATTCTTCCATGAGCACGTCTCATCAGAGAAGGCACATGTTAGTCAGTATCTAAGTATCCTGAGGAGGGATATCCGTAAGTTCGTGCTGAAAACTTCATATTGGAAATTGGATGATTTGCAGACCAATGTCGGGAGGAGGGAGATTGAGCTGGAGACTCAGGCGTGAGAGGAGAGGGAGACTCAGGGGAGAGATAAGAAGCTAGTGCAGTCGTAGCCAGCAAATAAGAGGATCAAACCTGCTGACTCGAGAGTTGAAGGCTAGAAGGGATGCACTTGCAGCAAGTGTGGCAAAAGGCTTGAGGGACCTTGTCGTTCAGGGACTATCTACTACATGTATGGTAAGGAAGGGCATAGGGCAAAGGATTTCCCCAAGAGATTTCTGGTTTGCTTCAATTCCAACCAGATGGGTCATATGAGGTCCGATTGTCCATATCTTGCATCAAGGACAGTTCAGGCTCCTGCTCCTACTACCCTGCATATTAATGATGGTCGGCAGGGGAAGGCCGAGGATCCGAGGGTTCAAGGGAGAGCATTACTGCTGATGACAGAGGAGGTCCGATCAGCACTGGGTGTCATGGCCGGTATGTGTTTCTATATTATTTTTGTTGTATTGTTTTATGTTTGCTTATGATATTGCTCCTGTTAGGTACTTTCCTTGTGAATTCTATACCTGCTCTAGCGTTGTTTAACTCGGGTGCGAGTCAAACTTTTATGTCATCATCCTTTTGCCATGATTTTAGCATTGCACGTGAGGCTTTGAGTAGACCATTGAGGATTTCCATATTGTGATGGGAGATGTATCCGTTGCTGTAGGTTTGGATTGGCTGAGAAGTTTGGGGATCTGATTGACTGTGAGCGGAAATTGGTGACAGTTCGAGATCCTAATGGGAGAGGTCTTACCATTTACGGTGAGGGTACCAGGTCAGGATCGGCTTTATGCTATGCCACCAGGGCGAGGCAATGTTTTCATCATGGGTGCATGGGTTATTTGGCATATGTGGTGGATACCAGGATTGATGAGAATAGATCGAGTTACATCTTTGATGTTCCTATTGTGTGTGATTTCCGCGATATTTTTCCGGAGACGTTTCCAGGTGTGCCTCCCAAGATGCAGGTGGAGTTTCAGATCGACCTGATCCCTGGTGCGACACCAATTGCCAAAGCACCATATCGCCTTCCGCCACCCAAGATGCAAGAGCTATCCTCTTAGCTTCTAGAGTTGTTAGGGAAGGAGTTTATTCAGCCAATTAGTTCACCGTGGGGAGCATCAATCCTATTCGTCAAAAGGAAGAACGGTTCGCATCGGATGTGTATTGAATATAGAGAATGAACAAGATGACAGTGAAGAACTGTTATCCGTTGTCGAGGATTGATGATCTTTTCGATTAGTTATAGGGGGCATCTTGGTTTTCCAAGATCGATATGAGGTCTGGTTACCATCAGATGAGGGTGCGAAAGGAGGATATTCATAAGACGGGCTTCCGAACTCGTTATGGGCATTACAAGTTCATGCTGATGCATTTTGGGCTCACCAATGCACCGACAACATTCATGGATCTCATAAACTGGGTGTGTAGGCCCATGTTGGACCGGTTAGTGATTGTCTTCATTAATGACATCTTGGTCTATTCGAAGACCAGGGAGCAGCATGAGGAGCATTCACACGAGATTCTTAGGGTTTTGAGTATGGAGAGGCTATATGCCAAATTCTCCAAGTATGAGTTCTAGTTGCACGAGGTTCAGCATCTAGGACACCTCATCAATCATAATGGTATTTTGGTTGACTCTGCTAAGATAGAGTTGTTTATGCGATGAGAGGTTCTGAAGTCTCCATCTGAGATTCGGAGTTTCCTCGGTTTGGCGAGATATTATCAGAGATTCATTCGAGACTTCTCCAAGATTGTAGTCATTCTCACTAAGTTGATGAGGAAGGATGTTGTTTTTAGATAGGCCTAACCAGCATGCATCATTTGAGACCCTTTGATAGAGACTTTGTGAGGCGCAGTTACTTGCCCTCCCTGAGGGAGTTGATGATTGTGTGGTCTGTTGTGACACATCCATCTCAATATTGGGTGTTGTGCTAATGCAAAGAGGGTATGTGATTGCATACGCTTCGAGGCAACTGAAGCCTCATGAGGCAAAGTATCCTACCCATGATCTGAAGTTGGGGGCAGTGGTTTTCGCCCTCAAGATTTGGCATCACCGTCTTTATGGGGTTCGGTGTACTATCTACACTGAAAAAAGTTAATTATATTAATCAATTAAATAATTAATCAAGTCAAATATTGATCTCCTAATTTATAGGCTTTTATTTAATTATCAAATATGTTGCGAATTCGAATTTGGTAGGCAAAGACACAGATAATTACCAAATAAAAGGCATGTAAAACAGATTAGGCAGATAAAATCGAAATTTTCGAATTTGATAGATGTCACATCGTAAGCATAAACTCTCATTGCATGAGATCCAGAAAATTGAAAAACCTTGTTTGATCGATTCACCAATGTGCAATTAGATGAAAGATAACCATGGAAGCAAGCACTACAAGTGTCATGCCTCTGATGTTTCACACCCAACCCTAGAAGCTAAAGAGGATCTATGTCTTTCATGTAACGGAAACATACTATGAACTATCAAACTACAAAACCCTAGTGAAATCTAAATTCATAACGAAGATTACATACCTTGTTAATTGTTGTAAAAAACAATCAAGAATCCTTTCTTCAAAGCTTTTGGAAGCAAGCACTACAAGTGTTGTGCCTCTGATGGTTCACACCCAACCCTAGAGGCTAGAATACTTGAAAAGAGAGGAGAGTGGTGAGCAAAATTTGAGCTTTCTCTAGGGAAGCAGGAGTTGCCAAATTTTGAAGACAATAGGACCCTTTATATAGCTGAATGAAACTTGGGGCCAAAGCTAGGGTTTTTAGGATAAGGCCTAGATTAATTAGTATAATAATCAAACTACCTTATCTTCTTATCCAAGCACCCTTGGACGAAAATTCTAGATGATCTCTAGCCAATTTTTGTCCATTCCATCCCATGGGGTTCTAGAGCCTTCCTGCTTAAAATTTCAACAAATAACCAAACAGTCCATGCACTTTTAATTAACCCAATTAATCCCAAAATTAATTCTAATTAATTTTTGATTAATTATTAAATTAAATAATATGATTTATAAATAATATATTATTTTATAACATATTAATAAATTCATTTTGTTTCTAATTAATTTATTAATCATACAATAAATTAATAAATTAGTCTCTCTCTCTCTCTCTCTAAAAGTCATCCTATTCAATTACCAAGTTTGAGGACAACTCAAAAGGAATTTGCTAATAATTCAAGTATATACTAATTCAGTTATTAGCTTAGACACCTAATCTAACAGTCACCCACTTGGATAAGTATATAAGTGCAATTACCAATATAACTTCTAAATTAAACAACAAAGAGTGCTTCCATAGCAACTCCCGAACTCTGAAATAAACAGACATTGGTCCTAAGATAAGTGATCCAATATTCCTTCGTCCTATAGATATCATACGGACACTAGACATGGATTATAATCAATTTCATTGTCCAAGTTTTGTTTCCTGATCTCCCGATTTGTTATGACGACATAAGACTTCAAATTGAACACATCAATTGAGTCTTGGTTGGGCCTAACACTATAAGTCAACACCAAATCACCGAGGGGCCTAAAGATATCGCTTTTCCCGTTAGGGAAAAAAGGAACGAATAAACTTTGACTCATATGATTGTATCCTTTACTCATCAAATCATACACGACATTGCGTTTTATAACATCTTGTTACTGATGTGTTTTTGCAACACCAACGCATAACCGACTTGTAAATTACAACTCATATATCTCCATTTCAAGAATATAAGATATTATCGTCTCATAATTACTCATGATGTAACCCATGAAGTAATTCTCTGAGTGTGGGTTTATCTAATACTTAAATCTCCATTTCTAAGTACTCATGAATGTTGTAGCGATACAATTGCTATGCCTAACTCCTTAGACAATCTACAATACAATTCATGATAGTCTTAATTGATTACTTACTTCCCAATGTATGATTAACCGTGGAGTTTGAATAATTAAATTATTCGGGAAGTAAAACATGTAAAATAAAACACAAGAATAAATAATTGACAAAAGCAGGAAACAAAATTATAAATAATCTTTATTATTTAATCACAAAAATTCAATTATATTTATTTTGTTACAAGTTTCAAACTAATCATCTAACAACTAAAACTAACATCATCTATTAATCCAATGCTCATAGCATGATGTCTATGCTTAATCCTACTCAGAGCCTCTATGAGAGGAAATATAGAATTATCTTCTGATGAAACTCTGTTCACTATAAGATGATCTTCTTCAACTCTATGTCTAACATAGTGGTACTTTCTATCGATATGTCTTTATTTACAATGATCTCTTGGTTATTTGGTCAAAGCAACTACTCCTTCATTATCGTAGAAGAGTTTCATTGGTTCCTGAATGGTTGGGACAACTCCAACATCTCCAATGAAGTTCTTCAACCATGCTACTTCTTTTGATGCTCCACTCACTGCTATGTACTCTAATTCACACGTAGAATCAGCCATAGTGCCTTTCTTGGAAATTTTCCAAGTAACAGCTCCTCCATTTAATGTAAATACCCAACCATATCTTCAACGGTTCTGGCCGTGAACCCTTCATAAGATCTTGAGCCGTGAACCACCCTAGGCCGTGAACTCCCCCTTGTTTGGCCGTGATCACTTTCCAGCCTTCCGGTTTCGATTCCAACACCTTATTGCAAGTGATCCCTACTTCCTAAGGTCGTTTAATCTGCATATTAGTTGTTATAGACACTAATTGCATGAATATATATGTTGTTATATGCTATATAGGATCCTTTGGTGCTTCAGGACTTCATTTGTGAATTCAAGCATCCTATATCGATCTTTCATTCGAATCACTCACTATAGGTGAGTTCATACCCCCATGATCTATCTTTTAAATAGTTTCAAATGCCTTTAGGGGGGGGGGGAATACAAGTTGAGCACAATTATATTGTGTTAATATTTACCTGTGATAACCATCACACAAAAGGAAATTCTTATGTTTTTATAAGTTATTCAATCAATTCAAAAGCTCTTTTTAAAAGATGCTAGATTGTTGCTTATCCAACCCTATTTCAAAGTACATGCTCAGCTCAGTTACTAATTGAGTCTTTTCTACAAATCAGTGGCAGTTCAAACAAAGGTAATAGTAAAGTATAATAGGTATAGTTTAGAGGTTCATTACATACTATTTCTAGAACAGAGAAACATACATGAGTAAGTACATTCATAATATTGTTATACATTACAACACATACTATAACCAGAACAGAAAGGAACAAACATACTATAACGAGAACAAGATAAATATAATGTAAAACCACTACTTCATGGCATAGAAATATACTTGTTATGTTGCATTTTGTAACCAGACTCTCCTAGAGGGAGTGTGTGAGTTTGTGTATAGATTTATACGGGATTAACCATCCTACACCTTGCTGCTAGCTACAGTGGGACATGCAGGTCTACGGGTGACAAATGTCATACCATTTTCAATGTCTGTTGAATGTCGTGTTTCATACTTGTCAATCAAGCATGGTTACAACCACATCACACTTTAACCTTAATAACCAACTTGGTTTTAAGGTAGTTAGTGCTTCAGTAGTTATTTTATATAGCACTACTGTACACTTTCAATTTTCCATTACATTCATGTAGTGATACTCTCACTTTGAGAAATGCAAACTATTTTCTAGTTAACATGAACATACAGTTTGAAAGGGGCCTATAATGCTAACTTTATGATTCCTCGGTAGATACATTAGGGTTATATATTAATCAGATCCGGCGGGCAGTAGGATGTGTGCTTTCCACTTCATTTCCTATTCCTTATTGGGTTGTGGGCTTAGAGCAGATTCACACAATCTACTATCTGTTCGATCTTAATTTATATATATATATATATATATATATATATATATATATATATATATATATATATATATATATATATATATATATATATATATAACTCATATACACCAAGTAATAATCATAGGGAGTAACAGGTATGGGTCAGGTCATAACATACAAACACAACATACTACTTTGTTTTGTTTGCTTGTGGCTTAGAGCAGTATAACATATAGGACCTTGAATGGTTAATCCTATAGTACTTTAATTTATACATCAGGGTTATATATAATTAATATCCGATAGGCAGTGAAATGTGTGTTTTCCGCCTTACTTCCTGTTCCTTGTTTGGTTGTAGGCTTAGAGCAGATTCACACATTTAACTGTCCGTTCGATATTAGATTATATATAGCTAGTATAAACTAAGTGATTATAGAAGGATCATATAGCTTCATGTCTTTGTTTTGTTATCTACACTTGGAGTAATCTTTTGTGGATCAAATACATGTAAATACTTTAATATTTATACAATGGTTGTGGTTGCTTGTTTTACTATTCTACATTTGTTGTGATACTGAGCATTACGTCCTCCGCCCCAAACGTTTCCGTCATTCCGGTTTGGGGTTGTGGCAGATTGGTATCAGAGCATTGTTTATATTGAACTAAGTATATCAACCTATAAAAGATATACAACTATAAATACAATGGGGCCGAAGTGCTCTGACTAAAAGTATAATTTTAAAATATAGCAATAATTTTATGAAAGTATACATACCCGCATATATATATATATATATATATATATATATATATATATATATATATATATATATATATATATATATATGTATATATATACCTTCTAGAACAAGTATCACAAGAAGAACGAAACAGAAGTATTTAAATGTTGGACCCCGCGGTCAAGCTTGGACAGTTATGTAATCATATATGGGATCAATATAGCCTGATCAACTATATTTATTTGAGATATGACCAACATGTGTTTGGGAGTGATGTGGTGTTGCAATAGACTTAAAACTTACCTAACTATATGTACAAGGGATTACTAGAACAGAACATAAAAGTTAAAATACTATAGGAGTATTTTATGATAGTATAAGATAACAACAAGTATATAACTTACTAAGTTCATACCATTAGAATACTATAGGAGAATTGTAGGCACTAAGTAACATATGTGAAAATTAAAAAGACCTTTACTAGTAGGTCTATAATTTCGTAGTGTATACTTCCAATGTTTTATATAATTGAGATTTTATAGACTTAGAATTTGTGATTTATGCTCTACTTCTTGTTCCTTGTTTGGTTGTTGTTTTAGAGTAGGATCACTTATTCGAAGGTCTATTTAATCTTAAATTATATACAACTTGTGTACACTACGCAATTATAGGAGGACTCGGTAAGGATCACCCCATAATGATTCACTTAATCTCATAGATTCTTTAGACACTTCCATTCTCGCATGACAAACCTAGATAGAGGTAACCACTCCATCATGGTAGTTAGCAGAGGAGTCAAGGAAGAACAAGAAGAGATTCATGAAGAGTTTTCCAAGGAGGGACCAAATGAAGAAACCAAACGTCTTATGCGTCAAACCAATAACTAATAACCTAAAATGACTTAGTGAGCTAGTGAATACACTACTCACACTATGTGTTGGGATTAATTCATCTTTCGTGAACAACTTGTGTCAGTGATTCAAATTCATAGAAATTCATTCGAGAGTAGTCGCTATTGATTCATAAAGTCTATTTTATATAGACTCCCATTATGAATTGTTTTTCATAACCTTATGAAAGGCAGAACCTGATACACTCAGAACTAGGATAACTTACTCAGTCAGCATTCGACTTATAACCATTGGTAAAGACTTATCGCCATTTCACTTTGTATTCATTTTAGAAAAAGATGCCTCGTTGTAGACCTGAAAGGCGCATAGTCAATTACACAACAGAGAACCCACCACCACAACATGATACCCACAGATTTCCAAGCAATGGTAACAGCCCAGATCCACGCAAGTGGTACCAGTGGATCTGGTAGCGGTACCCACCTACGGAGTTACCCACGGACACCCACGGGAGTGTTCCTATAAGGACTTCATGAACTGCAAACCCAAATCCTTTAATGGAATTAGGGGAGTCATCGCTCTAATGCGGTGGATCGAGAAAACAGATTCGGTTTTCGAACTCTGTTTGTGCCCGGAAGGGAGCAAAGTGAAGTTTGCTACCTGCACTTTCTCCGACAGAGCCCTATCATGGTGGAATGGCCATGTTAAGTCACTGACCCTGACAGTGGGTAACTCGATGGGTTGGGAGAACCTGAAAGAAAGGATGAGGGAAGAATATTGCCTAAGAGGCGAAATTCAAAAGTTGGAGCAAGAGTTATGGGATCATACCATGGCTGACTCAGATATAGTAGCCTACACTGACAGGTTTAGCGACTGGCAGCGCTATGTCCCGGGATGGTTACCCCGGAGAGTAAGAAGATAGAAAGGTACATTTGGGGCTTAACTACCCTGATTCAGGGGGATGTACTGTCTTCTAATCCAACTACCTTCGATAACGCCAAACACTTGGCTCAAAGACTCATTGACCATGGAGTCCGCCATGGCATGGTGGTCCCCGTTCCCGAGCCATCAAATGGAGGGGACTATAAATGAAAGTCGGGGAACAAGAGGAAGGAGCGAACAACACAGGAACCCCCGCAGGAGCAACAATTGGTTACTGTACACGCCGCCACAACACCTGACACTCCAGCGTCTGTCAGTCGATATGTTGGAACCCTCCCGAAGTGTGGCAAGTGTAACTACCACCACACCGGAGTTTGCCGGGAAATGCAGTGCATGAATTGCCGCATGAAGGGGCACACTGCTCGTTTATGTAGGGTGTCGGCACAACCAATCTCCCAAGTCCCCATAGTAGAAGTAAACAAGGCCTGTTATGGTTGTGGTGAGAATGTGCACTACAAGAAGGACTGCCCGATAATGAAGAACTCAGACGCAGATGGACGAATTCTGATGATCACCACATGAGAAGCTGCCCCAGAGCCACCAGCGAACAGCAGTACGCCTTCTAAATAAAAATTACCTCAAAGATTTAAGTTTATATTAATATTAATATTAAAACTTGGGGAAAATTCAAAAGTAATTATAAATTATTAACTCGTCTGAACAAGTCACAGCATTCGTGAGAACACTAAAGATCCATTCAGGTGAGCTATGATGGCTTAGTATGTACATCAGGGTTGTGCATAAGTTAAGATTTTGCAGACTTAGAGTGAGTGATTTTGTCTTATTTCCTGTTCCTTGTCTGGTTGTGGATTTAGGGCAGAGTCACTCAGTCGACCATCTGATTCATCTTAATTATACATAACTTGTATATGCCAAGCGATCATAGAGGTACCGAGGAGGATCATAATATAAAGTATCGACACTAGTTATCAAAGCACTTTCACTATTAGTACTCGCTTATCGCGGTACAATTTATGGCAGTGGTAATATCAAGGAGAAAACTGAAAGCATTAGAAAGTCTTCACAGAATACATTTGTCGAGTACACTAGGGATACACCATCGTATAACAAACGTTTCTTTCAAATCGGCCTAACATTTGTCTTTATAAGGAATTCCCATCTTATCATTCGTCATAGATTGGCGTGGTCCTCACCATATCAATTTCATGTGCTATAAAAATTTCTGTCGTAACCGAACGACTAACAAAACCCTCGTCACTCGTAACGACAACCCGAATCAGACCTCAGAATCGTCTCTCTCATATTCTCAACCCCGAAGTACTCATGTGAGGAGTACCTTGCCCTCCGAAACCCTTCCGATGTATACTCAGTAAACCTTCCAGAACTACCACTCATCCAACAGGTCAAGTTCGAGCATAAAGGCTAAGGACGAATACGGTTAATCTATCACTACTAAGTGTATACGCGAGAGTAGTACATAATCAAGATTTTGCGGACTGAGAATGTGTGCTTCCGCCCTATCTCCTATTCCTTATTTTGTTGTGGACCTGGGGCAGAGTCGCACATCCTATCGTCTTACTAATCTTAATTATATACGACTTGTATACCCGAGGTAATGATAGATGGACCAGGTATGAATCATATCATGAACTTCAGGGCAAAGTTGCCCAGGTCTACAAGAGGGTATTCTAACATTCAAAAGAACACTAACCCAAGAGTACTGATGAGAAAGCTAATTTCAGGACGAAATTCCATCTATCTTGAGAAGTCAATCAATGCAATCAAAATTCAAACTTGTTTCTGTTACCTTTATGCTATGTTAAGGGTCTGTTTGAGAGTTTATAAGCCTAGTACACTTGAGGATTAGATGTTGAGAAGTGTTAGCTTGGGATTAGAGGAATGCAATCGAACCAGAAAACTCATCAAAGGGTGTTCACGGCCGTAAACTAGGTTCACGGTCGTGAACCCCTCTCCATATATATATATATATATTTCCATCATGTATTCCCCATTTCTTCCATCTTTGGCCGAAAACCTCTCAAGTATCATCCAACAAAGGCTCTCATTTCACCCCTAAAACGTAAGTATCTTGTCCCTTTTCTTGTTCATGCTTAGAAACCCCTTTAATCAAGCTTTGATTCATCATGTTTCATCACCATCTTCAAGATCTTCAAGGGTTTCTGGTCGTGAACCCTTCATAAGATCTTGAGCCGTGAACCACCCTAGGCCGTGATCACTTTCCAGCCTTCTAGTTTCGATTCCAACACCTTATTGCAAGTGATCCCTACTTCCTAAGGTCGTTTAATCTGCATATTAGTTGTTATAGACACTAATTGCAAGAATATATATGTTATTATATGCTATATAGGATCCTTTGGTTCTTCGGGACTTCATTTGTGAACTCAACCATCCTATATTGATCTTTCATTCGAATCACTCACTATAGGTGAGTTCATACCCCTATAATCTATCTTTTAAACAGTTTCAAATGCTTTTAGGGGGGGGGGGGGGGGGGGGGAATACAAGTTTAGCACAATTATATTGTGTTAATATTTACCTGTGATAACCATCACACAAAAGGAAATTCTTACGTTTTTATAAGTTATTCAATCAATTCAAAAGCTCTTTTTAAAAGATGCTAGATTGTTGTTTATACAGCCCTATTTCAAAGTACATGCTTAGCTCAGTTTCTAATTGAGTGATTTCTACAAATTAGTGGCAGTTCAAACAAAGGTACTAGTAAACTATAATAGGTATAGTTTAGAGGTTCATTACATACTATTTCTAGAACAGAGAAGCATACATGAGTCAGTACATTCATAATATTGCTATACATTACAACACATACTATAACCAGAACAGAAAGGGACAAGCATACTATAACGAGAACAAGATAAAAATAATGTGAAACCACTACTTCACGGCATAGAAATATACTTGTTATGTTGCATTTTGTAACCAGACTCTCCTAGAGGGAGGGCGTGAGTTTGTGTATAGATCTATACGAGATTGACCATCCTACACCTTGCTACTAGCTACAGTGGGACCTGCAGGTCTACGGGTGACAAATGTCATACCATTTTCAATGTCTGTTGAACGTCGTGTTTCATACTTGTCAATCAAGCATGGTTACGACCACATCACACTTTAACCTTAATTAACAACTTGGTTTTAAGGTATTTAGTGCTTCAGTAGTTATATTATACAACACTATTGTACACTTTCATTTTTCCATTACATTCATGTAATGATACTCTCACTTTGAGAAATGCAAACTATTTTCTAGTTAACATGAACATACAGTTTGAAAGGGGCCTATAATGCTAACTTTATGATTCCTCGGTAGATACATTAGGGTTATATATTAATCTGATCCGACGGGCAGTAGGATGTGTTCTTTCCGCTTCATTTCCTGTTCCTTATTTGGTTGTGGGCTTAGAGCAGATTCACACAATCTACTATCTGTTCAATCTTAGTTATATATATAACTCGTATACACCAAGTAATCATAGGGAGTAACAGGTATGGGTCAGGTCAAAACATACAAACACAGCATACTACTTTCTAGTACAAAAACATACTTTTCGGATAGAACATTAAGTAGGTGAAACTAGAAGCTTATATGTAAAAGGTTTAATTCGTATTATTAAACCAGTATAACATAAAGGACCTTGAATGGTTAATCCTATAATTCTTTAATTTATACATCAAAGTTATATATAATTAATATCTGATAGGCAGTGGAATGTGTGCTTTCCGCCTTACTTCCTGTTCCTTTTTTGGTTGTGGGTTTAGGGCAGATTCACACATTTAACTGTCCGTTCGATATTAGATTATATATAGCTAGTATAAACTAAGTGATTATAGAAGGAACTATTATGGTTACGATTTTTACTAAAGGAAATATATGATTTTCTTAAGGAATGTTTTCATCAAATATAAAAGAAATATTACAGTTAACTTCGTAAGCACCTAGTGAATACACCAGGGTTATATATAATGAAGATCTAACCAACAATGGGATGTGTGACTTCCGCCTCATTTCCTGTTCCTTGTTTGGTTGTGGGCTTAGGGCAGATTCACACAATCGAGTGTCCACTTGATCCGGATTTTATATAACCTGTACTCATTAAGTACTCATAGACGGAATTGTAGAGTCATTTTTACTTATCATTCATCATATCAGGAAATATAGGATTTTTCTGGAGGAACAGACGAAATTTTCTAAAGAACTTATAGTATACATTTTGTAACTAAATAATTTTGAACCCACCAACTTAAATGTTGATCTACGCTTTCACAATAACTTGTATTCTCAGGAAACTAGTAGATAGGTACGCGCTCAGGGATTCATAAGATGGAGCATATAGCTTCATGTCTTTGTTTTGTTATCTACTTTTGTAGTAATCTTTTGTGGATCGAATACATGTAAACACTTTAATATTTATACAATGGTTGTGGTTTCTTGTTTTACTATTCTACATTTGTTGTGACACTGAGCATGACGTCCTCCGCCCTCGAACGTTTCCGCCGTTCTGGTTTGGGGGTGTGACAACATACAATACTAGAAAAGTTACTATACTCTCACTAGCTTTGACATACACACAAGACTCATCCTCACTTCTAGAAAAAACAAATTCTTTGACTCTTTCATGGAAGCTTAGATTCCAGCTGCGAGACGTTTGTTTCAATCCATAAATGAATTTCTCAAGCTTACACACTCTCTTAGGAAACTTTGCATCAACAAAACCCTCTGGTTGACTCATGTAAACATCCTTAGCCAACTTCCCATTAAGGAAAGAGATTTTGACATCCATCTGCCAAATTTCATAATCATGAAAGGCATTTATGGCGAGCATTATCCTAATAGATTTTATTTTAGCCACTGGTAAGAAGGTCTCATCATAGTCAATCCTTGGGGTTTGAGTAAAGCCCTTTGCAACCAGTCGTGCCTTGATGTGTGCACATTACTATCCATGTCGTACTTCTTCTTAAAGATCCATTTGCAACCAACTGTCTTTCGACCAGGTTCTTCATCGACCAAATTCCAAACTTGGTTGTCGTACATGGAGTTGATCTCGTTGTCCATTACGTCTTTCCATTTAGCAGCCTCAGGGCCTGTCATCGCTTCCTCATAATTAGCCGGTTCTTACAAATTTATCATTGTTTGATCACTGATAAATGTATCACCTTCTGCAGTTATATGGAAACCATAAATCTGAGGTGGCACGCTAACTCTACCGGAACGATGAAGAGGTAATGAATTGTCAACTGGATCAACTGGAACTTCTACCTCCGATTGAGTTCTAGGTTCTTCTAAGCTTCCTTCATTAGTTCGCTCTTGAATCTCTTCAAGGTCAATTTTTCTCTCACTATCCTCTTTGCATATGAGCTCTCTCTTGCGAAAGATTCCTCTTCATGCTACAAAGAACATATCTTCACTAGGTTTGTAGAATAAATATCCAAAAGAGTTTTGTGGATAGCCAATGAAAATACATCTCCCACTTCTAGGTTCTAGCTTGTCATGAGTCTCTCATTAACGAAAGTTTCACAACCCCAGACCTTGATATGTGATAACGAGGGAACTTTCCATGTCCACATCTTGTAAGGTGTTTTGGCAACCTTTTTAGTAGGGACAAGACTGAGGATATGGTCATCCGTATCTAAGGCATACCCCTAGAAGGAAATGGGAAGAGTGGCTCAAATCATCATGGAACGAACTATGTCCAACAAGGCTCAATTACGCCTCTCAGCTACACCATTAAGTTGTGGTGTCCTAGGAGGAATCAGTTGTGAAACTATTCCACATTCCTTGAGGTAGTTGTGGAACTCGATACTAAGATACTCTCCTCCTCTATCAGATCGTAGTATTTTTATCTTCCTGCCTAATTGATTAGCTTGGTTTGACTTATTAAATATGAAATCTGAATCGTTAAAGTATCGAGACTGTTGTCTGGTAGTGATTTCATTGGAGCTTCCTCGTTGTGAAATCTAATCATGTGAACAAAAAAAAAGTGAAGAATTTTATTTTCTTTTTATTCTAAATTATTTTTATGTCATCTACATCTTTCCACCTGTATAATGTTTTATTCTTTTTCTTACTTGAGGACAAGTAAGGTTTAAGCTTGGGAAGAATTGTTAGATGCCATTTTATGCATATTTTAGGGCAGTTTTTATAAGCATTTAGCATCATATTTTGTATATTTGCATGTGATTTATTTAAATAATGTTCAGCTCATATATTCTATTAGAACTCTCGTACTACTCATTTTTGTTATGTCAATTTTACATAGTTCGAGTAGAACAATGCTTTGGGAGCAGTTGGATGCGTGTTTGGAGCTTAAAATTGAGTAATAACTTATGAAGGATTCTGAGGAATGCTTGGACTTGTTTTGGTCAAGAAACATTCGATCGAATTGATCGTACGAAGATAGATTCTACAATATGAAGCTAAAGGATGTTGCTGACAGCTTTGACCCCTATTAGTATTTTGACCATATCTCATGAACCGTAACTCCGATTGAAGAGATTCAAAATGTTCTGAAAACTAGATGAAATTCCGGACGACTTAGGCAAAACATGCGATCGCAAATCTTGTCCATGCGATCGCAACTTGGCTCCATGAGATTGCATGTATGCTCGCAACTTGTCTTCGAGGTTTTTTCATGCCAAAAGTTCATCTGGGAGAAAAAAATGAAAAAATGTGATCACAACTACCCTTCATGCGATCGCAACTTTGCCAAAAAGTTCTAAAATAGCATTCTACTTCATTAAAAAGGCCTAAGAAGTGTTTTCTTCAATACATGCGATCGCAACTTAGATACATGTGATCACATGCTATCATATTCTTGCTCCGGAAGCTTCCACCTTGAGTATATATACAACCCTCATCATCAGTTGTAAGGTTTTGACGATTGCAGACGAAGAAAACCACTTTATAAGGCAATTTTTGAATTCTTTCAGCAACTTTTGAAGATTCAAAGACTGCGAATCATCTCACACGTTTAGTTTAGAAGAATTATCTGTAAATGTTTCTTTTATCTAGTTTAATTTCGTTTTTAGCCATGTCTGCCTAAATGTCAGTTTTCGGTTCTACATAGACTAGTACTTTCATGTGATTAGTTTTCAAATCTGATTTTCGTTTTGTGTTTCTATCTAAATTTTTCAGTTTTGAGCTTAATGAATGTTTGGTTTCAAATTTTGTTACTCTAATCACCTGGCTAGGGTTTTATCATTCCAGTTAATCAGTTAATAGAATATGTAATTGTTCTTGTCAACTGGTAAAAGTAACAAGTATCAGATTGGTTCTGTGTTTGGGATTTAACTCTAATATAAACTGTAAAAATCATATTTTTACGCTTCCGAGCTTGTAAGAAGTATTGGGTATTGCTAGGAATTTTACACAGATCATAAGTTATTTTTTTGATTTAATTAAGAGTTTGTTTCTGAACAGAAAAAAGTTAGGGTTAATTCAAAGAGCTTATTTTGATTAACTATTTTAGGTAAAATAGATTATACTAGATCTTGTTACTTTTTCTCAGCACCACTTTAGATAGAACGCATCTCAAATAATCAGATATGGGCTAGTTGCATGATTAGGAAAGTCGCAGCAAAAGTTAAACCGTTTTTAATATTGATTTTTGTTTAATTTTAATATCAATTCAAATTTTAGTTTTTGGTTTAATTCAACCCCCCCCCCCCCCCCCTTTTATATTTATGTTTCTTGTCTAGATTGTGCCTGATGCAAAAAGACATTGACTTTTAGGCTATATCCCTGAGGATTCGACCTTACTTCCATGTGCTATATTTTTAGTGCAACCAACAGTGATAAATTTAATTTGCTTAATACGCGTGCGACAGCGTGTTAACATCACCCAATTGCACTTCAGTACTGCTTATCATCTACAGATAGACGGGCAAAGCGAGCGGACTATTCAAATGCTTGAGGATATACCTTCCTTTGGTTGAGTTTTCTTACAACAATAGCCATTATTCCAACATTGGCATGCCTCCCTTTAAGCTCATGTATGGGAGGAAGTTTCTGACTCCTATTTGTTGGGGCGAGGTCGGACAGAGAGTCATGGGAGCACTGAGATAGTGTTCAAGACGAAAGAGCTTATTCAACAGGTCAAATAGAGATTGCTAATGACCCAGAGCTGCCAAAAGAGTTATGCGGACCTGCGACGCTCTGAGAAGGAGTTTCAGGTTGGAGATTTGGTTCTCCTGAAGGTATCACATTGGAAAGGTGTTATATGATTCAGGAAGAGGGGCAAGTTGGGCCCCAGTTTTATTGGCCCTTTCAGAGTGATAACTCGAGTACGCAAGGTGGCATACCGGTTAGAGCTTCCTACGGAGTTGAGCCAGATTCACGACACCTTCCATGTTTCTCAGTTGAGGAAGTGTGTAGTCGATGAGACAATAGTGGTTCCTTTGGAGGACATTTAGGTCAATGGTCGCCTGAATTAAGTCGAGAGGTCGGTGGCGATTTTGGATAGGAAGGTGAAGACCTTGAGGAACAAGGTAGTGAAGTTGGTCAAAGTTCAGTGGTAGCATCGGGAAGGCTCTGAGTGGACTTGGGAGATCGAGGATGAGATGCGTCAGCATTATCCTGACCTGTTCGTGGAGGCTGACTTCAAAGACGAAGTTTGATTCTACTGGGGAGAATTGTAATACTCGTTTCTAGGTATTTCCATTTAAACCCTTGTGCAGCTTCCAAAACCCTAAAATTTAGAGTTGTGTCCCCTATTTAAGCATCTTAATCCCCTTGGACCTCCTTATGACCAACCTCCATTTCCTCCAAACCCTAAAATCGAAACCCTAGCTATTGTGAGTGAGATTTGAAGCTTGAGAGCGATCCTTGAGTATTCTTGATAGAGAAGGAAAATCATTCTAGAGGTGGTGGCGCATTCTAGTTTTTGGATCCTGAGTCTACATCTCCTTGTTCACCTTTTCAAGGTATAAAGTTCAAACCTTGGCGCTTGTTTTAATAGATCTACTTTAGACTTGGTTTTAAGTTCATTTTGTCCAAAAACCTTGATCTTTGTGAGTTGGGAACACTCCATAGCATATGAGCTATCTTTTTCAGACATTTTAGGGTGCTTAGAGTCATAAAAATGTTAGCTTGGTCACTTCCTATCTTCCACGCATAAGTTATGGAGATTTTGGTGAAGTGAAATGTTAGGGTTTTGTGATTAAGCTCTCTTTAGCCATGAAAAGGCATAAAGTCAGATACTTTATGGATTAGGACATCCTTTAAGAATCAGATATGAGGTTAGAGTAAATGTCTTAATGATTAAGACATTAAAATTTGGATTTTGAGTCAAGGCCGCGTACGGTGAGCATAATCTTGGCTATGCCCGACGTAGCCAGTTGCGAACCTGAATCCTCCTGCCCTACACTCTACCCCAGCGCAGAGATGTGTATGTCGCGCGTACGGCCGTCGTTGACTTTCGTTGACTTTTGACCAAGGGTGCCTTTTTGACAATTTGTGAGGTTTTGGATCTTGGGATGGGAAAAATGGTCTTTTACCCAATTTATGGATTAGACTTGGCTTGGTATTAGTGAAGTATGAACATTACCTTAATTATTAGGGTTAATTGGTGTAATTATTAGGTGGAGTCTAGTTTCGGATGTGAGTTCTATCAGTCGTCTGTGCGAGGTGAGTCTCCTCACTTATTCTTACATGTGTGGTAGAATAGATTCATATATGTGATGGCCAACTGGGTCTATGTGTTATTATTGTAATATGTGTTACTTTACATGTGCTGAGACTTCGGTAGTCTCCAGGGTTATTGATAACCCACAGTTGTTGTTGATAACTGTAAGCACGAAGCTTTTTGGGGAACTCACTAAGCTTCGTGCTTACCGTTGTTGATTAAATGTGTTTTAGGTACTTCTGAGAATCGCGAGAAAGCGAAGACTTGATTGTACACATTCGTTTGCGGTTTATGATACCGGATATATTGGGACACTGATAATTTGATGATGATTTATAGTTGACACTGTGATTTTCTTCTAATGATTTTTATGAGCAATGTTTTTACATGAAATTAAGAAAATTTTGATTGAAAATTTTGAATGTTACAAAAGTATCTATATGATGATTAAAGTTTAAATTAGTAAGTTTTGTATTTTAGTTATATAAATATTATATTTTTTATATTTTACTTTTTTACCTTTCTATTTGATATATGATAATTAATACAAAATTTAATAGGCTTCTTTTAAATTTAATGAACCAAATAAAAAAGGTAATAAACTAAAATATAGAAAATGGAATATTTATATAACTAAATGTTAGAAATGGTCATTAGCGAAGTTTCACAAATGGTTTTTAGGTGAATTTCACAAAATCTCAAAAATGAAATTTATCTAAGTTTCACAAATGGTTTTTAGGTGAATTTCACAAAATCTCAAAAATGACATTTATCTAAAATTCACTCAACTTAATAAGCACAAATGATTTTTAGGTGAATTTCACAAAATCTCAAAACATTTATCTAAAATTCACTCCATCAAAACGGACATCCACAATAAGAATCACTAGAGCGCAATGTTTTGTCCAAAGAGACCATTCATGTAATTTTTTTCATAAGCACTGTTTTGGGGCAAAATTAAAACCATAAAGATCATTTGTGAAATTTTATCTAATTTTTATTATTTTACATGGATATTTTTTATAATAAACTCTTATATTTCTTTAACAACATAAAAAAAATAATGACTTTCTTAACAAAGCATGTATTTATTTTTGGGATGCTTTCCATAAATACATATTACAAAATAGCTATCATTTTCAGAAAATGACCCGTTATAAGTTGTGAACTCCTAAAATTGTACGAATTTCACAAAACAAAAACAAGTTCGAATATTGTTTCTTTGCAACTCCATAATATTTCCCTATAAATGGTTTTACATATGAATAAAAGATTCGAAATTTGAAGAAGTTGGCATAATGGAAGTAAGCTCTTCTCTCCATCTATCAGGCTTATTAAATTATAATTATTTTTTTAAGTTTGAAACTCATAAATAATGAAGAACATATTCAAAATCGAAGGAAAACACATTTGAAACCGATATACATTCTAGTTAATTCAACTATTATACATGCCTTTAAAATGAATATATAACTTATTTTGGGCCTATCTACGTTCTATTTGAAATTATACAAACAAATAACATACCATTCTAGTTCAAAACACATAGCCAATGAATAACATGTTCCTGAATTCATTGGAAGCACATGTTTGTAAGTTGTAACTCATACGACGAACATGTTCGAATATCATAGGAAGAACATGTTCGAAATTCATAGGTTATATAATTTTTCTTCATTTAAAATTTAGTTAGTTGTTAATCTTGTTTTCATAAAAAAAAATAATAGATTGTTGATGTTTGAGTTATCATCAAACAAGAGGAAATGAAGAAGACCACAAAGGTATACGTGTCTACTAAATGGAAACCTAAATGATCTTAGTTGCCACCACCCATGAGAGTTGAAGTTGACGACTAAATGTATGCAAGGTTCTACAAGGGCGTGAGGTATGGAACCTTAAGTTTAACGAGTCATGACGTTTTTCAAAGCCATAAGTAGTTTTTAGAAATGTTATATTAATAACTAATAACAAAAAAGTTAACAAAAAAAAACACAATATTTGTATGTCCGATTAAAAAGGGCATAAACATAATAATAATAATTAAAAAAAAAAAAGAAAAAAAAACGTTTCTCAAACGAAAAAAAAACACGCCATATCACGCCTAGCCAAACGTCACGCCTGACAGCAACATTATGGGGCTTTCCGTAACGGTGAAGTTGCGTCTAACGCCATGGCACGCCTTTTAGAACACTGGATGTATGTATGCATCATTTGTTAGTGATTTTAGTGTTACCATGTCATTTTATGTAATTGGAACTAACATGTGAGCTAAGGGGTTTCATAATTTGTACTCTAATATATGTATGGGTTTGTGCGGAATGTACGCATGTATAAGATCGAATTAGAAGCCGATTTGACGACAAGTCGGGGGTTCGGGGGTAGTGCCCCTTTGGCAGGGTCTAGGGGCAGCGCCCCTAGCGAGATCCAAGGGGCAGAGCCAGTGGTTGGTAAATTCAAATTCTTGAGGGTAATTATGATAAAACTAACGAAATTCGTTAGTTTTGGAAACCTTAAATCCTCATTAAATTTTGGATTTTCTGACTTGCTTCTAAAGCAACCCATGACGGCCAACCCTAATGAAACTCTAATCTCGTTTATTATATAAACGGTTATTCTCTTTGAAAAGAGAGACATGAAAATTATTAGCTCTCGTTTTCTTCAAACAAACACAGAATCCTTCTAGTAAAAAAAAAAATTGACTTACGATTTTTGTGCGTAGAATCGTAAATGTCTTCTTAGATTATCTTAGGCTGAATTCCTTGCAACTCAGGTGAAGGGTAGAAATATCAATTTGAAAAGTGTTCACACGATCCAAGTGGTATTCATATCTCCAACGTAAATCCTAATACATCGAACATCCTTCACCTAGTCTATGGTGTTGGGAGTACACCGTAACAATGATTTGGAACATATGGCGAAAGGTCCTTGTTGTTTTCAGACGTTATTTTCAGATGGAATGATTAGTCTCTTTTCGGTGCTTAAATCTACAAAAGTTGTTGCTAACTGAAGCCTATTTGTTCCACATATCCATATGTGTTTATCTACATATTTTTTATAATAATTTGGATGAAAGTGTGTCGGGGACTTATCATTCTCGTGACTTATTATCTACCAAAGAAGTGGATACACATACACATTCCTAGTTTTTTTTTTTTTTTTGGGATAGTAGGATAGGGTGTGTGTGTGTGTTTCTTGTTTTGTTGACAACCTGACGATCACAATTTACAAGTTGTTTTTTTTTGGTCTTTATGTTATCTTCCAAATGCGGCTCAAATCGTTAGTAAGAATCAACCTACGAGGCTATTAAAACAATCGTTAAAAACAAGTTTCACCCACTCAGACGCCACTTTTTAACATGCCATGAAATAAGCATTGCACATCGATATTTTGTCTTCCAAGTTCCACCACATTCAAAGAAATTCGAAAGTAGGAACACATTGTGCATTTATAACAATATAAATCTAAATCGAAGTTCAAATTTTTTGTCAAGTTCGATATTTCGAACTATTTCTTTCTCCGTAAAGTAGGTTCGACAATCATTATCAAGTTTGGAAATTCAGGTTTTATGATAGAAGTTATTTTCCATACTTGTTTCTTTTCAGAAAAAATAAGTTAACAACTCACAATCGAGTTTGAAAATGTATATTTTCGAACATAATATCTATTTTGGCTTTTTCTAAAAACAATGATTATTGGGTGATACTTATGTATAGAAAAAGCGATCATTTTCATGTTATTTTCTAATTATAGATGTGAACGCCTCTATTGCATCACGCTATTCTCGTTGTTGTATTCTTTTTGCCATTAACCACCCATGCTACTTACAAACTGAATTTAGAAATGAATAAAAGCACTACCATATGTTTAACAAACGGACAAGATTTTAAAAACCTTCATTCTTTATAATCAATTCAGCTCCTTTTAATCTTGTATAAAAAAACTAGTAGCAATCTCAAAACAATTATGTTTTCTTTTATTCTAAAAATACGTTTACTTTTATTTAATATATCAATATCATCATTATAAAATTAAATGCAATAATATGTTGTTATCTTATCGTCACTTTCTTTCGTATCGTGTATTATTTATCAACCCTGCCTGTAAAAATACCATATTTGCTTTGGAAAATATCGTATTTTCACATAAAAGCCTGTAAATAAACCAAATTCACATCCTAGATTTTGCAAAAATATGGTATTTTTAGCTGTCTTCCCACAAAAAATGGTATTTTTGTAAGAAGGTCGACAAAAAAATATATATATATACATATATATATATATATATATATATATATATATATATATATATATATATATATATATATATATATATATATATATATAATGTTTTCCTAATTTTTGTCGTGCAAATGTTAAATCTATGTGAAAATACCAAAGAACCTTACATTTCAAAACGTTTTTTTGTTCCACTGAAAATAGAAAATGAAAAATAAGAATTATTATTTTTTAGGGGATTAAATAGTTATGAGACTTGTCTAAATTTATCTTTTTTCTTTTTATAAAACTCATCAATAGTTGTGTTTATT
This sequence comes from Lactuca sativa, assembly GCF_002870075.4. Taxonomy (NCBI): domain Eukaryota; kingdom Viridiplantae; phylum Streptophyta; class Magnoliopsida; order Asterales; family Asteraceae; genus Lactuca; species Lactuca sativa. The sequence goes on along the minus strand of NC_056629.2, from coordinate 47,923,637 downwards.
GCAATATCTTATTCAGTGAGCCCATTAAAGCACTTTATAAGTTAGAATTTTAAAAAGCTATTTGAAAAACTTATTAATAAGCTCCATGGGTATTTTTTTCACAAATTTTCCAAATATACTCTCATATTTTCATTTCTCCATATATCTACATGCCTTTTTTTATGTCATTTTACAATTGGCATCTAGCTCATCAGCTACTTTTTTATAAAACTCTATTGTTTTATCAACTATCAGTTAGTTAGTTAGTTATGTGATAGTTACTGATTGAGTTTGACTGAGTTTGACTGACTGAGTCATGAGTCAAGGCATGACTGAGTCATGGTGAAGATACATGGTGCTTTTTATCTTTTCCCCTAAAAAGCTAAAACCTATATACACTAATATATATATATATATATATATATATATATCAAACAGAAGAAAAACACATCTCATACCTATAATGGGACCTCAAACTAATTGTGGTGGAACAAAAGTTGCAATTTTTTTGTCTAATGATCTAATCCAAAAAGTAGAAATGAGGCTTTCCCCAATAAGTCTTTAAACTTTTTAACAAATTTCCCCTCATTAATGAAAACTAAAAGGAATGTAAAAAAGAAAACATGAACTTATCAAACTCAGATTCTAGATGAATACCACACAATTATGGAGTTATAAGAACACGAGTGATTGATATTGGGTAAATCTGCATAAACAACTGAAAGTGAACCAACATGCTGATTTCAATTTCCAGCAACAAGGTAACATACGATTATGGATTATAAGGATTCATATATATATACGGTAGAAAAAAAAAGTAACACACTTCATTAAGAGTCATGATCATAAATACTTCACTATATAGCTCAAGTTTAGGCATGGCATACCCGAAATTTGCATTCTTCAAGGCATTGAATTTGCAGAATCAGAATCATCTATCCAACCACCATTTACACCGGTGTCTCCACCATCAACAGCTACCCCATTCACACGCCAATTTGGCCAACTCGGTGTCTGTGTCTCTAAGCCATTCTCCTGTCCGGAATCAGGTAGCACATCGACTTCAACAGTTTGCCCGATGTGAGTCAAGGGAAACATAACGTCAGGGTCGAACTCTGAATGCATGTATTGGTGCTGAAGATTGCTGAATCCAATTCCCAACATTGCTTCATCATCAACATCTTCCATCAAATCCCCCAATCTCAAAACCCTAGACCTGGACCTCCTTCGTGCTTTCACATCCCCGTTAACCGGTTCTCTTGGCAACTGGAACCGACATACAGGACACGAGTTATGATTCGAAAGCCATGGAAGTATACAATCTGGATGGTACATATGCTTACAAGGCAACTGCTTGGTCTCGTCATCAATTACAAACTGATCCTTACAAACAGCACAGAGGACGATCGGATCGATGTCAAGGAACGCGGAAGTGATCTTAACCAAAGGGATCGCTTCGATGGCAGACTTCGATGTAGGGGAGTGATGGAGAGATGTTGTGACGGTCGTTGTGGAAGGTGACGAGTCACTGGAATTAGTAAGATGGTTGATTAAGCGGTGGAGGTAAGGGCTGTCGAGGAGGAAGTTGTCGTCGGAAGCCGTGACGGAGGGGAAGGGGAAAGTCCTGGAGGAATCGGCGGTTGTTGTCGGTATAGATGGATCAAAGGATGGAAATGATAATTGAGAAGAATGTTGATTTGGGTAATTAGGGTTAGGGTTATTGTTGGAAATGACTTGTTCGAGGCAGTCACAGTTGCAGTTAGGGCAGAGGAGAGAGGTTGTGGAGATGGTTGTGGCGGAGGAGGAGGAGGAGGAGGATGGTGAAGGGGATACGTCGCAGTTGCAACAATGGCAGCGGTAGGTCAGGCGTTCCATGAAAGCGGTAGTTGCGGTGGTGGTGGTGGTGGTGGTGGTTGGAGAAGCCATATAAGATTTGGGGAATTAGGCGAGTGTTGTTTTTGAGGATCGTGAGGAGAGAGAAAGTGGCATAGGCTATGCCGCTATGGGTGATTGGTTTTTTCTGTTTATTTTTATTATTATTTGTTTTTTCAAGTAAGACTGAGAGTATCTCCCATCATTTATTTCATCGATAGTTTTATTTTTTTATTTTTTTTTTTTTTTTTTAGATCTCAACTAAAATAACTTTTTTTTAGAACGGCCGCATATATTAACTAAAATAACTTATTGATTAACGAGAAATTTTAAAAAGTTTATAAAATTATTTATTTTATAAAGCTCGAGATTTAATTTGTTAATTTTAAATATATGTAAATTTATAAAATTAAAAACTACTTTACAATAATATTAAATAAAGATAATGTATTACAAAAATGAAATCTAAAGAATATATTACAATAATGGAATGTTTTTAAATTTTACAAAAATATAATAAAACTTTTGTATTTATAATTTTAAAAATAAAAAATCATATGGTTATTACTAATTTAATTTTTAATATTGAAAATTAAAATTATATAAAATACTAATAAAAATATAATAAGATTTCAAGATTAAAAAGTATATTCATCATCAATAGTTATTTTTCGATCCCAACTAAAAAAATTTAATAATTTGAATAATCTTCAACTATCGAAAATCTTTAAATTTTTTTTATAAAATTAATTACTTTATTTTTATGATATCTTTTTATAAAACTCCTTATATATTTTTTAATTTTAAATATATGTAATATTATAAAATTAAAAAGTACTTTACAATATTATTAAATAAAATTAATATATTACATAATTACAATTATAAGAATATACTACATTATTGCATTTCTTATTAAAATATATAATAATGTTATTATGTTTATAGTTCGAAAAGTAAATAATAATATAATAATTATAAATATAACATTCAATATTTGCGATTAAAATTATATAAAAATAATTGATAAAAAAATAACTAAATGAGGTATCGTTAAATTGGTGTTTTTTAGCCAAATGTTGAGGTAAGTCTCATCGGAGATAATGTGCAGATTAAATAAAATAGTTGGTTTTCAGTAATTGTTCATAAAATATAGTAAAAAATAATAAAAATTTAAATGATAAATAATATAAAAGGAGTAAAATAAAATGTTATCAAATGGAGAGGATTAATTGTAGCAAACATAAAAGGGAAATTTTCGATAAAGTCCTAATATTTGTGGACAGTTTACAGTTTAATCTTAACTTTTATTTTTTAAACCGAATAGTTTTCAATATTTTATATTTTGTCCAAATTAAAAAAAAAAACAATCTTTATTTTTTTCAACATAAATGACTAATTATTGTATAAAATTAGATACTCGGGATTTTTCAGTTTAAAAAACAAATATTTGAATTAAACCATAAACTAACACAAAATATTAACATCTTATCGAAGATTTCCCAACATAATATCCAAAAACGAACTATTTAGTAAATCTAACCATTCTGACACAAAAAGCAATTCTTAAAAAAAAGTCATATTTGATATCATAAAAGAGATAACATTGAAGATCGACTATTATATACTTTTAAAAATACGTTACCAAAATACATTTTGGAAGGAAAAAAATAAAAGAAAGTCATGGGTGGTAAACGTGAGTGTATGGTAGAGGATTATATAACTTTACTTAGGTGCTCTTTGTTTTTCTTAAAAAACATCTTCAAAACTTTTATTGCTGCGCGGCGCAGCATACGCGCAACACTTTTTGTCCCGCAGCAGTTTGTTTTTCGGAAGTCTTTGGAGCTTAAAACCTCTGCGTGTGTGCTTCTTGGGTAAGCACTTGTTATACCTCTTCCCACCCCTTCAAACCTAAACCTAAAAAAATTCATTCCAAAAAACCATCAGTTTCTTTTTTTTCCAAAAATTGAACGTCTTTAATATTACATTTTGTAGTGGTCCTCCATGAAGTATATTTAATATTACATTTATGGTCCTTTACTTATATATTAAATTCTATTTTCATCCCTTTAACATTTAATACATTAAATTTATATCCCTTTAACTCTTTTCTCCCATTTAATTTACATAAGTTAATTAATTTTAATGTTGTTTTTTAAATAAGTATCTAGAATTTCATTTTTTATTTTCTTTTTAAATAAGTGTCTATTATTTTGTTTTAATGATGAAATAAAAAATAAAATGGAAAAACAGATTGTAACAAAACATATAACATATTATATTTTATTATTTCAATGTTTTAAGACTACAATTATTAAATTTTCTGTGTTTAAAAACAATTTTCGGTTTATTAAATTAGTTTATTTTAATTTTTTAATGTCTGCATATGTTAACAAAAACAAACGCGCTTCTTATTACAGTCTGTAGTCGTTTGGTCCACCTATTCTGCTGCAGAGGTTTGTAAAGGTGGTCCGCAGACTTTTTGAATTTTTGCTTCGAAAAAACAAACAGCACCTTACTAAACTCTACACTACATTAAACTCCATAATATATATATATATATATATATATATATATATATATATATATATATATATATATATATATATAGAGAGAGAGAGAGAGAGCGAGAGCGAAAAAACTTAATATACATTACATCCCCACCTAAGCTTGGGTACTAAACCTCATGAAACAACATCATTTTATTATCTAAATATTACGATTAGAGGATTCACGATTAACACTGAAGCTGCAGATTCAAGATTGAAGCAATCATTTTGATAAGAAAGCAAGAATATTGATTATCTTCGAACTTTGTGATAATGAAAAATTGTATGGGGTGAAGTAATAAACGTTGAGCGTATTGGCTCGAGGGTTAGCCGCGGAGGTACCCGTGTGCATTGGTCGTACCATATCTAAGACTTAGACGTGATAGCTTAACCGTTTAAGCGCTTAATGGTGAAGGTGGTCAATTGTGTCGTACGTTGGGCGTACCCAGCTCGTACGTCGGCCGTACTTAACAACCTTGACTTCGGTTGACTTTCACAGTTTCGGCCACTTTAGGATAAAAGAGTTTTAGGCTATATTGGTCCATTAGCCTTCTGATTTTTGGGCTATTTCTAGGCCTTGGGTCTTCTTGGATATAAGTCCATGATGGGTTTTGGGCCTAACTAGGACGTTGGACCATACTAGGCTTTTGGTGCTAGTGGATTGGGCCTCAGATTTGGGACATGTGAGGAAAGGTTAAAATGGACTTTTATCATGAGGGTTGGACAATCGGACTAGGATTCCATCTATAGGATGTGAACCAATTATTAATTGGGTATTATTTGATGATACTAGCACGATAATTTTTCCGGATCGCCAATCCGAGCTTTATCTGAGCTATTCGGCAGCTTGAGGTGAGATTCCTCATTGTGTATAGCGGTTCGAAGGCACCAATGTCGGCCCATAGTTTATTATGATTAGGATGCTAGTTGTCTGCGTGACTCGTTCATGTATGATATTTGATATGTATACCGGGTGGGGCCCGATGCCAGGCAGGGCCTAATGACTATATTGTATGCAATTTATCTTTGTGATTCTTGCATGTGTTTATGTATTTGTATGTATATCAGGCGGGGCCTGATGAATGTGATGAGGCGGGGCCGATCTCATGTTACTGACAGATCTATTCCGAGTGGGACTCGATGTCGGGTGGGGCCCATTACATGTATGATATGTATGATATGTAGTGTTTTGGAAAACTCACTAAGCTTCGTGTTTACGGTTTCCAGTTTATGTTTCAGGTACTTCCGGATCCAAGGGGAAGAGCTCGGGGTGATCGCATCGCGCACACCATATCGCTATGCTTTTTATTTGACTCTAATGTATTTGGATGTTTCGATCATACTCTGATTTTATCATGGTTTTATGAACATGCTCTGAATGATGTTTGTTATTTTAAAAATGAAAATTTTTTGTCTTAATTTTTGGGACGTTTCATATTTACTAAGTTAAAATGATACAATTTAGTGGTTTAGTATCTAAGTTTAGACGGAGCTATAATGTATATTCTCTATCCTCATATATATATATATATATATATATATATATATATATATATATATATATATATATATATATATATATATATATATATATAGGTCATAAAAATTGTTTGGTCATAGCTCGGCGGTTAACTGAGGACAAGCGATTAATCGGTTTGGTGGGGATCAATCGGGGACCCTAAATTAGTAATAAAACTATTTTAAAACTTAATATATCCAAAAAAAAATATTTAAAATTTTAAAATTGTTACATTGTTAAATTTTAAAATATTTGTTATCATATTTGAAAATTTGACTATTTAAAAATTTACAATTTTATAAATTTTGGTGTAATCAGTTGCAAACCACCTAGATCGATATTTACAACACTGATATATATATATATATATATATATATATATATATATATATATATATATATATATTTATATATATATATATATATATATATATATATATATATATATAAATGTGTGTGTGTTTGAGAGAGAGAGAGAGAGAGAGAGATATGAGAGAGTGTAGAGTTCAGGGATCAAATTAACCATTTTATTGTTAGAGGGATTAGGGTTTATGTTGGAAATCTGGATACCCCTTGGATCGTGTAAACGCTTTTTGAACTGATATTTCTATCCTATGTCTGGGTTGCAAGAAATTCAGCCTAGGATAATCCAAGAGAACACTTACAAAATCTAGGCACAGAAAACGTAAGCCAAATTGATAAAAGGATTTTGTGTTCGTTTGAAGAAAAAGAAAGTTAATAATTTATGTGTGTCTCTTCTTAAAGAGAAGAGTCATTTATATAATAAACGAGATTAGGATTTTTCTTAGGGTTGGCCGTCATGGGTTGCTTTGGAAGCAAGTAAGGGAAATTTGGATTTTTAATGAGGATTTTGGGTTTCCAAAACTAACAAATTTCGTTAGTTTTACCATACTCACCTTCAAGAATGTGAATTTCCCACTATGGTCTCATATGTAAAATTCGGAGACCCTTAGGGGCACTGCCCCCAAACCCCACGAGACCCCAGCCAAGGGCTCTTCCCCTTGGACCCCGCTAGGGGCGCTGCCCCTAGACCCCACGACATCGCCCCTTTGGAAGCCCCGTACCCATGGGCACTGCCCCCAGACGGCCGGACCCCCGAATTGTCGTCAAACCGACTTCTAATTTGATCTTATATATGTGTGTACTCCGCACAAAATCATACATATATTAGAGTACAAATTTGTAGCACCTGGTTCATGGTACGTACTCCTTGTAATTAACATTTTAAAATAATGCATTTTTGCCTTGGACTCGGCGAGTTGATGGACCAACTCGCCGAGTAGGAGCGGGTTAAGACGCGGGGACTAAACTTTGGACTCGGCGAGTAGACCATGTTTGGGCAAAACCCTAATCCGGGTGTTTGCACCCTATTTAAATGCTCTAACTTGGCCTCCTTTGTCCCTAACACTTCCAGAGAGCTGAAGAGCGAAACCCTAGCCCCCATTTTGTTCTTGAGCGTGATTTTGGCTTTGTGAAGAACGTTTGGAGCTTAGAAGAAGAAGAAGAAGAAAGAGGTTGTAGTGTGCAAGGAGGGGAGGTAGATCCGGAATCTACACTGCAAGAGGCTTCCATTCAGGTAGAAAAGCCCCTACCTTGATCACTAGTTCTTTAGATTCCCCTTTTGTCCCTAAAATGGTGGTTTTCAAGCCCTAAAACACCATACTCCTTGTGTTTATGCTTAATGATCCGAAAGGACTTCAGATCTAGACCTTATGGACGTATTAGAAGTATAAAGTTTATGTAGTTAGAGTGATTGAGGTCCCCATGGAGTGTATGACCTCATAAAAAGCTTGGATTTGCCTTTTGGAGCTTGTAGGGCCATGCATGCACGTAAAGTTTGCAACTTTACGTGATAAGCATGCCCTAGGAACATGGATCTATGGTTTTGAAGCGTTGCATGTCTCAGATTTAGTCTATATGGGAAATGGGTCAAGGGAATCGGCAAGTCCCAAAGTGGAACTCGGCGAGTTCTATGAAGATGGCCTTAGACTCGGCGAGTTGGACGAACAACTCGGCGAGTCCTATGAAGATTGACTGGTACTCGACGAGTTGTTCTTCAAACTCGGCGAGTCAGATGAATTGTTACTGAGTGAGAGGGGTTTAAGTGTTGGAGGTCCAACCCTTCGTATCTGCACGCGAAATTAGCAATTTAGCGTGTAGCAATAGTCCCAGAAACCCAAATCCTCAAAAAGGATGCTCTGGTGAGGATTTGGAAGCGAGTAGGAGATCTGCTCGTGGGGAATCGGCGAGTCGGGTCGCGAGTCGGTTCAATCGTCCCAAGTAGTGAGCCAAGGGTGACTCAGTGAGTGGGAAGAGGGTCTTTTCGAGTAAGACCGGGTTAGTAGGAGGAGGACTCGACGAATCTATGCCATGACTCGGCGAGTCCAGTCAACTGGAAGTTGACTTTGACCAAGGAGTTGACCTTGGACCAGGGGAGGGTCAGTCATTTGACCTAAGGGTATTTATGAGTGTCTAATCTATGTTCATGATTTATAGCCGGAGGATTACCGGTTCAGCAGTCAGGCGCTCAGCAAGCAAACTTTCAACAGCTACTTTCGAGGTGAGTTGCCTTCCAGTAGCAGTGGGTCTATGGCCACAATGTCGGCCCACCAGTAGGAGTTGTATGATTAGATGATTGTCTCTGTGATATTTATCTAGGGTTGCTACTACATGTGATATGTTTATGTGCTAGTATGATATGATGCTATGTGCTAGTGACAGTAGGGGATAGTCCCCGGTTTACCGGTCGATAGGGCCGAAGGGGCAGTCATGCCCAACTATGCTAGATAGATTATGTGATATGTGTTATATGGTAGTAGTAGGGTGAAATAGTCCCCAACATCCAGTCGAGAGGACCGAAGGGGAGACCAGCACCCAAATATGCTAGTCAGTATCCGGTCGAGAGGACCGAAGGGGAGGCCAGCACCCATATATGCTAGCTAATATCCGGTCGAGAGGACCGAAGGGGTAGGTCGGGCACCCGTATATGCCTGCAATATATGTATGATATGTGGTTATATGGTATGTCGTACAGTGGGGGAACTCACTAAGCTTCGTGCTTACGGTTTTTAGTTGTTGTTTCAGGTACCTCTTCAGCCAAGGGGAAGGAGCTGGCGCGGTAGCGGCATATCACATACACGCTCTTGTTTTTCCGCACTATGAGACATTCTGGGATTTGTACTCTGACATTATTATGATTTACGTTTTGGTTTACAGACACGAGACATGTTTTATTAAATGATATGGTCGAATGATATTTTGTTACAAACGTTTTGCAAATCACTTAATTAAAAATGAAAATTTTGGCCCGTATTTTCGGGCGTTACAAAATTATGAAGCCCTTTAGCTCACATGTTAGTTTCAATTACATAAAATGACATGGTGACACTAAAATCACCAACATTTATTGAGTGCCATGTAATTAATCCACAATGAGGATTTTGAGTTTAATGACATTCAACTTCCCATTCAATTCTTTATGCAACTCCCATTGGAGACGGCCTATGATGTATGAGACTTGAATTTCCGTCACTTTTTTGTTTGTGGTTTCGATGTCTTTTCAATGTATTTATCAATCAACAGATGATAATGACGATGGAACCAAGTGTTGTAAGGGATAGAAAGTGAAGGAATATTTAGGGAGAATGTGGGTTTTTTCTGAGAATAGCTTCAAACTCTGGATCTGTTGATCACCAATGAAAACTAGGCATGGTCGTAATCTAGGGGTGTAGCATGTGATTATGCTCTGACACTCAAGTTAAAATGTTGAAGTGAGAAAAGCTAAAGCAAAAGTTTTATAGCTAGAATTGCTTACTCATACATCTGAGTTGAAGATAATTATAGTGCTTGTGGCTATCAAGTTAGTCGTAACGTGTGCTATGTGCTTTTTGGTGGTGATTGTGGGCGTGATCTTATGTTGAGTACAAATTCTCCAACAAAATTGTGACTTGTTGGATTATGACCGGACCTTTTGGCGCTTCGGCCTCATACTCACTTCGGATGTGTTAGAGCTTGGCCCGACTTCGGATGTTAGGGTCTTTATCCAAAGCAGGGCCGTTCCAAGTCAATTTGTGGCCCAAGGCAAAATCGAAAATGAGGCCCCTTTTTGACCTTCAAAATGGATAGAATACGTAAGGGCAGTTTAAAACAATTAGAAAATAATCCCATTTTTTCTTTCATCATCAAAGCACATAGTATAAGCTTACACACCAGTTTAAAAAGAATTATATTTATTCAAACTTTATTGTTGTCCATCATTTATATCAAAAAGTTTCATCTATGACAAACAAAATCATATTATTTTGGTTTTTAGAACTAATGTATATGAAAATTGGCAAAGTAAAGTGGGCATAATCATCAATTACCAATCGTAAGTTTAGTAGTTCAAAACTCATCCATCTTCCCATCTTGTTATTTACTTTTTCTCTTTCAATTTACCTACAATAAAATGAGGAAAAAAAATGGAACACGTAAATCTATTAAAAAAAAATTACAAACAACAAATATAAAAAGGGCTGATGCATTTAAGAGAAACAAAATATTACATAGTAGATATTATATAAACAACAGTCGAAAGCTAGAAATAAACAAAGCAACTTACAACAAAGGAAAAAGAAAATTAAAAGCTACAAACCAAAGTTAAAAACAACAAACAATAAGCCAAAAGAGAACAAAAAAAACATTTATATGACTTTATCTATAAGCACCATGAAAACAGCAAGCAATCAAAAAACAATGAGTAAGGCCGACAATAGGGAAAAAAAACCACAGCAGGTGCAAAATTGGAGCAAGTGGCACAACTGTCCAAAATGGCAAAAAAAAATCTAATAGTCATGGTATAGATCATCCCAAAATAAAGATCAAAATCATATAAACCCTTCCACATCATGAGCAAAACATTGGGGAGACACACAAACCACATCTGGAGCCAAATGGTGGCAGGGGCAAAACCGTGTACGTGGGGAAAAAAATCCATCAACAGGATAAAGAACAACCAAATCTTAAGAACATGAAAATATAATCACCGAACCACCCTTTAAACAAATAGAGAAACAATATGGCAGCTTTTCGGTCTCTTTCTCACCCATTTAAGTTTTTGTCTTCTTGAAAATTGTTGTGTGAAGCTGTGTAGTATGATGAGACATTGATTGCTTATTGAAAATTGAAGCGTCCTCTCTTGGAATACGTTGTTGGGCCTTTAGCCTTTAATAGATTAATAAGTAAAATAAGTAAAAGTTAAAATAAATTTACCAAAACAACGAACTAACACGAGACTTCACAAACCTAAACTTATGCATGTCAGCCGCCTTAACCAATATTGCTTTTGTTTTTCTTTGCATATTATATCTTATATAAACTACATGTATATATAAAAAAATCGAAATTTTGGGAGCCCAAAGATTTGGCGAGGTCCGGGACGATCGCCCCAGCTTTGCCCATACTCTATGCCCAACCCTGATCCAAAGCGGAGTCTTGTTGGGATGGTAAACCACTATTTGTTATTTGTTAATATTAACCAAATTTTAAGATTTGCTGGTTTTAACGGTTAAATATTAAAACCAAAAACAAATTCGCAATTATTAGAGGATTAATTAAACAAAAGTTGAGGTTCTAACATTTAAATTAATTTATCTCATATATTTGTATTTTTCCGAACATGCCATTATATAAAATATTATTTTCCTAAACAAAGAGTACGAGCAACAAAATGACAGCTAATAGTGCCACCGTCAGATCTAAGAACTCTCAGATATCTTCGCCGCTTCTAAATCAGCTGCTTTTTTCAGAAAACTCTGATCATCATCTTCCACCGCCATCTGAATCGGCGAAGACCCCAACCCATCGGCAATGGCGAGCATGATCTTCTTCATCTCCGACCTAAACTCCTCCAGATCAACGGTGCCGTTCTGGTCTTCATCGAAGCCCAGAAACACAGAATCGTAGAGACGGGTAAGCTCCTCCGGGGGCAAGGCGGTGTCAACTCCGAAGTGAGCTTCCAGCAACCTCATGGACTCAAAAGCCTTACGCATCTCGGATCTGGATAGAACGCCGTCGTTGTTGACATCGAGGGAATCGAACTGGGCGTCGACGCTGGTTTTGAACTGAGTTTCGTCGTTCACGAAGGCTCGTACGGTGGACCCGTCGATGATTATTACACCCATATCTGTATGTTTGAGAGAGAGAGAGAGAGAGAGAGAGAGAGAGAGAGAGAGAGAGAGAGTTGGTGAAACGTGTTTGCAGCACACAGAGTTGAGTGGTGACGAAGATATTTTATATACATGTACGGTAGAGATAGAGATAGATACACACGACGCATGTACTGTTGAGTGATGGATAATTGGAGATATAATTTACTATAAATTTATGTAAAGTTTTTTCTTTTTTCTCCCTTTTTAAGAAAGTATTCTTATAAGACCTTTTTTTTATTAGATAATAAAAAGGATTTTAAAGTTTCTTGAGGTCGACGGACTCATTTAAGTGTTTGTATATTTTTTTATAGTTTTATTTATACTATTTCTTTTAGTTATATTTTTATTTCTTATGATTTAAAATACATTAAAAAATCATTATATTTTGTTTAAGTTATGCTTTAACGTCTTACAAATTAGTTTTATTTGGCTATTAGGTATGGGAAGCAATTCTCCGAATACCTTTCTTATATTGGATTTGATTAATAACAATAGTTGGATTTATTATTTTTCGGCTTGTTTCCGTTTGATATTACTAACTAATATATATATATATATATATATATATATATATATATATATATATATATATATATATATATATATATATATATATATATATATATATATATATATATATAAGTTCATAATACTTATTGTCGTATTGTTTGTTTGTCAATTTTGAAGTACAACATAATAATTCTACTTATTAGATATCCAACTTGAATCTAAATACTATTCTAGAACCAAAGGATATCTCAAAGTAACTCGAGCCATTTTTTATTGTTCCTTTGGGATACTTGAATACTTGATTACTTTTTGAACTGCTTCTCATTGTTGAGTATTATGATTAGTAGTATACCTACTTAACCTTTCCATAATATAATCAAAGTCAAGTCTATTGTTCATGGAACATCAAGAAACCAATATCTTTTGAATAATCTAATTATGATCAATGTAACGTCTCATTTTAATAACAAACAATTTTCATTTTAATTAAGGTAAAATTTCACAGTTATAAAATCCATTTTAAGAAGAACCATTTGTTCCAATTTATATTTGTAAACAAAAATTAGAGCAATATAATAAACATGAAATCCTCAATGATGTTAATGAGTGTGTATAGTCACGTCTCCGCCTTCCCACAATCACCGATAGTACCTAAAAACATAAACAATTGGGTAACCATGAAGCTTAGTAAGTTTCCCCAAAATACCACACAACACAAAACCTATACAAGCATGCATATTAGGCCCACAATCATCGGACTGGATTTCCCCGAGTATGTTGACCTGCTACCTTAAACCAACCACCCCTCCCGAGCCTCCATGCCTACGGCTTACAACCAGCTAACACCTGGTATCTTGGCCTACAACACACAATAGGACCACCTCAACCCATAACAATATATCGACATATATATTAAAAAAAATAATCAACTAGGCACATAAGCACATGAAACTATGAATCTATCTGCCGAACAACTCCATACTGCCTACTCGACCCCTCACATCACACTGTTTTACTACCATCAAATCTCCATGGAATGCATAGCCATATGTAACCGGAGGTGAGATAGAAACCGGGACAAATGATCCTACTCTAGAGCCATAACCAAACAAGGAACATGCAAGAAAGCCTAGATCAAGAGTCATCAATATCCTACGTGTTAGGGGTCAAGATCCTGAAACCTATCCAGGACCCCAGATCTTAAAGGAGAATTAGGATCCCGAACATACATCGGGATCTTGAACATCGTCATTATTATTTTCTAACAAGTTTAATGGGTTTATTTCTTATTTATTTCTCACATGTCCAGAAATGGTCAACATAAGACTCATTCACAACGAAGAATCACTTCAACCAGGCTTAAAACCCAGGAATACCAAGTCAAAGCATGTTGCAAATACCAGTTCAACAAGATCCCGAAAATATCAGACTTTTAGTTACATAACATAGACTATATATACACTTGTAACATGTACACAAGGTCACAATTCTCTGACACCTTACCCATTTAGTCTCATTTTATCATTTGTAATTGTATTATCAAGCTTATCTTTGTAATTCATTCTTCAATCAATAAAATCAAACAAGTTAGGTGATGATTATCACCTTCCAAGGTTTTATGCCGGAGATCCTAACTAGAATCAAGGGATTTCCTTGTAAACCAATCTTGTCATTTTAACTTCAATTCGATTCTTGTATTAGCTACAACACCACAACCTTTCATACAACTTGGTTGATCTTTGTTTGATCAAATTTTTGACCAAAAAAATTTTGCGCCCACCGTGAGGCCATGGTGTTTATAATCTTCGAGAAATCATGGTTCTGAAGTCGTACTTGCAAAATAGTTATTAGACTTATCAAAGTGGGAGATTGTTGGATTAGGTGTCTAAGCCCATAACTATTTTGGTATGTACATGACCCGATTATGAGCATTGTCCTTTTGGGTTGCCTTCACTCATGCAACTTGATAGGATGACGAGAGGAGAGAGAGAGAGAGGGGGAGAGAGAGTAGAATTTATTATATGAATAATAAATTCATACTCAAAATGGTTTTATTAATATATTACAAGATTAATATATTATTTGGAAATCATATTATTTAATTAGTATTAATCGGAAATTAATTTGGAATTAATTTTGTGATCAAAAGAGACTGATTAAATAAAGGGGACTAATATTGCAATTAACTGTTAGTTGCTAGTTGGGCTATGGATTCCTAATAGAAAGGGATTGGACGAAATGTATGGAGAGTCCAAGAAGATTTCGTCCAAGGCGTTTTTAGATGGGCTTCATGGATTGCTTAAGGCCTAAGCAACGAAGTTAGGGTTTCCACCATAAAACCCTAATAGCCTCAACTATAAATAGATCCCTTAGCATATGGAAATCGGCCCTATATGTCTTCTTTGAGTTTCCCTAGCCGATTTCCTCATCTCTCCTAAGTCATCTTGTTGCAAGAGTGTTTGTGGTTCCATTAGAGGTGCAACATTTAAAGCACTAAGCTTTCAAAGGTTAGGGTGTTCTTATTATTATTACATAACAAGTTGAGGTAATCATTCTAACTAGTTTATAAGTCAATTTCGATTGTTATATGCTAGTTATAGGGTTATTGCTTTGGTATTCAATGTTGTATTTCAAATTAGAAAACATAGATCAAAGCAATTAGGGTTGCATGTACACCATATGAATGATGTTATGCTTATAACTCATTAGTGGTATCAAAGATTAGGTCATTTTTCTAGTTGAATAGATGCAAAAGTGAACTGTCAAAGGATCAAAAAGTCGATTTTTTGCTATCTACGAAGCCGACTTGGCGATTCCATCAGTAGACTCGACGAGTTGCATGAACTCGGCGAGTCCAGGGTGCTGTTGCCAGGATTTTCGATTTTTTGAGCAGTTTTTGATGAGGATAATTACCAAAACTCTTTCTTCTTGCCTAAAATCGATCTTTCATGTTTGGTGTGGTTATCCTTATAAAATTAATGGATTTGGTTAAATATGGATAATATAAGATTATTATGATCAAATATTTGACCTAGTAAGTTTGAAAATTTTCAATTTACACCCTTTAGGTTTTATAGTTTGAATTTGAACTTAAAAAGTTTTAGTTTTTGAAATTTAAATAGTTAAACCCTAATATTTTGAAAGGTTTCAAAATTTGTCCTCAATTTTTAGAATTTAAAATTTAATTAAAAGTTATTAATTTTGAAATATTAAATTCTAGAGCCCTAGTATTTTGAATAGTTCAAATTACACCCTTATGGATTTTATTAAATTAATTAAGAGTTTAATTAAAAGAGAAAATTAATAAATCCATAATAATATGGTTTGAAGGTTAATCAAATTAAAAGTAATTTGTTAGTAGATTAAATCACTTAGTATTTTAAAAGTATAAAATACACCCCTATACTATATAGAATTAAAATTTTAATATAATATATGTATGAGTAAATGTCAATCTTACCGTTAGTAGGCCTCATTCACGAAGTTGGTCTATAAGGGGTGTTTAAAGAAGTGGCATGTAAAATGACGGTCATTGGGTATCCACTCTTACCCACCGTACCCTTGACTAGTGGAGGGTCGTTAGCCGAACGGGTAGGATAGGACACAATCTTCCATTATAAGTATAATGAAATACGAAGTAACTAAAGACTTTTATAAATTCCCAAATCTTAGTTACTTTAGGAAAAATGTGGAGTTGGTGCTAATCCATGAAATTGCACATTGCACCTTGTTGGTCGTTAGTGGAGCGTGTGTGGTTAACCGACACACTAATATGGGACCAATGAAGGATGACAATGGGTAGCTTGTAGATTATCATAGATCAATCTAGCATGTGTGGTTAACCGGCACATTGATTAGGTGATAGACATCTTCGAGAGTACCAAGCAAATTTACATGGTTATCCACACCTTGTTTGTGATCCTCGGCATCCTGGTTGCAAACATGAAAGGCATAATCGAGATTAAACATGCCATTGAAAAGTTCAATAAATTTCAAAAGATCTAGGAGTTTCAATTCATTTAAAACCTAATTTTCAATTTTCGTTTTTCATGGTGGAAATTAGTAAATCGTTATTTACCTACCTTCAAATATTCTGCAACTGGATTACGACATACCTCTTCCAAGTTGTAGAATATTGTGTTGGATCCTAACCTTAATATTTCATTTGGGTGTTATATTAAGGATGGAATCAACTAACTTGAATTTCGCCTGTTTTGTAGATGTCAAAATCTAACAACTATGGTCTTCCCGAATCCTTTGGAAAAAGCTTTCCACATGAAGATGATGTTCCACGATTTGATTGTGGAAATAGAAATCATTCTTCACTTCCTCCACCTCCTCCTGTAATTCTCCCTAACCTACGTGTTCAAAGACTTGAAAAGTTCAAGGTCACTCAAGCCCTGTTGGCAAGCAAATATGAACATGGAAGGTCTGTGTGTGCACAAGTCTTGGAGATGAAGTCACATATTGACAAGTTGGGAATGTTGGGTGTCGATGTCTCAAGGAAGCTGGCTGTTGACTTGGTTCTTCAATCACTTCCTGACTCATATAGTGAGTTCATTAGAGAGTACTATATGATAGACCACAACATGACCCTCATTGATCTTACCTATTTGCTAATTGCTGCTGAATCATAAATGCTTTGGCACACTGGTAAAGACAATTTGACCGGTAAGTCAACTTCCTAAATTTCCATGAATATTGGCAATGGCAACATTGGAAATCTAGAAAAGTCTTCTCTTCCCAATGGAAAGAGATTGGTCAAGGTCAAACCGTTTGACCGGATGGTAAAGAGAAAGGCTAAATCTGAGATTATCCCATGTGTTGTTTTAAAAGAGTCCATTTGTTTCTACTGACAAGAGAAGGGGAATTAGATGCGAAGCTGCCTTATCTACCTGAAGGATCACGAAGATGGGAGAGTCAAGATGTATGACTCTGCTTCAGGTAAGATTCACTATCTAACTCTATTAAGTTCTTATTTGTAGATTCTTAATACATGATGTGATTAAATTGCATTTTGATGTTTTGTAGGATCGAAGAAAAGAAAAGAAACTTAAAGGAAGAGTGTGATGAGTCTGATCATGAAGAAATGGATTTCAATCGCATGATTTGAATATCATATTTTTGAGTTGTTGTTTAAGAGTTAGGATAGATTGCTTAGAAATGTTTAGTAACATAGTTTTCATTTGTAATTGCATTGTAAGGACAAGTTTTTCCGCACTTTTATAAATAAAATAAATTTTGTGTTGTCTTATTTATATATTCTTTCAATGGCATTTGTGAAAATTGATGTTTGTATGTTTCTATTGATAGCAATATTGAAAAGGATGTGATTCTTAGTTATGTTATTTGTGGTAGTGTTGAAAATTTACCAAATAAGGAAAGATTCTCATCACCCAAGTTTCAATTGGACAGAAACTTGGAATCATGCAACTGGTATTGTATGATGAATGAGAATATTCATATTTGAGAAATTAAGACTAATTCCTTGTTCACAAAAGTATGTGAGTCAAGTGAAGGACTAGGAGATCTAGTACGCATTGTTGTGCATTAGGTCAAGTCCACCACAAAGAACGATAAGAATATTCATCATGATTTGCTAAAAGTTTAGTAAATATGGTTATGCTTACAAGACTAAGTGTGATTCTAAATCATTGAAAAAGTTTCGATGTAAAGTAGAACGAATAGGAAGAATCAATTAGGCAGGAAGATAAAAGTGTCTCCAATCTGAAAAGAAGGGAAAGTACTTAAGTATATTGTTTTATGATTGACTTAGTGATTATGAAACCGTGTCGCAATTGATCCTCTAAGGACACCTTAGCGCACTAGCATGGCTAAGAAGAGGAATCGGAAATTGTTGGAATGGTTAAATCAAAAGGTGAATCATACTTCGTTCTAAAAACAAGTCTTAGAGCTATCCTCCGAGATTGTGACTTGAGTGACATCATCTTTAAGAAGGCTTATAACACACTCATCAAATGTGGACTAGAAATTGTCTTGTTGTTCCTACACATTTGAAATAGGTAAGTTGTGATGTCTTGGATAAGATAAAGATCAGCTAAGACCAATTGTGTGAAGTGTTTGTCTTGATAAGAACCCGCACTAACTCTTGAATATTTGTTTGTCAAGGAATGTTTCTTGACAAGAGAATCTTATATGTCAAGAGGTCAGTAGGAGTCTAAATGATCTTGAAAAGTTTCAAGAACTAATCAAGAGTAAAACTATTATTAAACACTAGCACACGACTTGAGGTTTGCAACCTATCTTGTTGACACATTCTTTTTTCTGTGCCATTCCAGTTGAGTTGACTATGCATGTGAGTTCTATGAGTTGTCATTTGAATGCATAAAGGCAAAGCACCTTAATCAATGAAAGTTCATTGATATGTATGGGTGAGCTGCGCAACTACTTGGAAGACATGGTAGGCCCTTGGGTCGCCAGATGGCAAGAACTATAAAAATTGAACAAGTTCAGTCCATATGAGTTTGGATTTGTCACAAACATTGTCTTATGATTATGGTTATGAAAAATTCACATGGATAGGAACGCATACACCATAAAACCTAAGTGATAAGGTTTCTCTCTGCTTCATGAAAATGATTGTGAGGAAACGCTTTCACTAGGAAGATTTTAAGGAGATAGTGATTGTGTAAATTGCATTCTCCAGTTCGATTATGATTACAACATCCCTCTTCATAGTTTGAATTGTGAGATTTGACAATTAGTTTGATATTTAAGACTTATTGTTGTAAGTTCTGAAATGTTAGACACACACATATGAGCTTTCTAATAAAAGTTGTATGAGCTTATATAAAGACTTATCGAAGCATCACATATCAGAAATATGAACTTTGGTAAGAAAGTCAATAAGTATTGATTTCTAGAAGTCCAGGTGTTTTTTGAGTACATGTCAAAGCTAGTGGGAGCATAAGAGTTATGCTGATAAGGATATAATCATCATGTTAATGGGAGCATGATTATTATATGTTGCAAGTTAGCAATGTTAATTATAGAAAACAAGAGTTTTAATTTGCAAAGTCGCAGAGGTTGAAAAGTTGTTTGACTATAATTAAGGGAGATAATATTATACTTCATTTCAAATCTAAAAGCTTAGATCGGGAAATTTTAATCAAATTTAGTCAAAGGACATATATGAATGCTATGTTGAAAATATTCAACATAGGAAATTCTATATATGGCAATATTATGGCAGGAGACTGGTAAAGTATCATGTCTTTATGTAAGACGTTATGTATCGTATCCCATACACTTTGGGTATAGGATCGATTGCATATACTGTAAGGTTCGCCAAGGATTGGTCACTTGTGGGCAGTTGGAAGTATAGTATTGGATGGAACATATCGACATTATTATAAATAGTTAGGATTCTGTTTAGAATGAATTGTCATATGATAAATATGGAAATGTTTCCATAATAGGAGTTGGATATTAAGAATCTATGTAGATTAGAAAACTTTTATGCAAGAAGGGTGTTCAAAGGAATGTACTTTGAATATGTATTTTGTAATATCATTGGCAAAGTCTTTGTGACTTTTGTGATGTGACATTACAAAAGGGTCATTGCATGAAATTTCTAATAGTGGCAAGAATTTGGTATTCTTACACTTGTGATAAGGGTTGGGAATTGTGAAATGGGCATCATTGGAAATGTGTTCAATTGATCTATTTTACAAAGTAAGGACCATAGAACATAGTGTGTGCATGCTTGGAGCATTGGGTTACTATTGTTTCAATTCAAGGGGTACGTTGATTATTCGAAACATTATACAATGAATAATGTGTAATCGATATGGTGATTAAATAAAATGTGTTTTATTTATACTCAAAACTTTTGAGACCATATTGGATTCGATTATTATTGTGTTTCACTTCGCATGTTTTGACTTCCATAATAACTAGGTTATTCAAATATCCATAGTCAATCATACTTTGGAAGTAGGTATTGAGGTAAGACTGTCATGAATCCGACTGTAGATTGTTGATATTTGCATAATTAGTCATATGTTTAGCATGCATTTTTATTCATTTTTAGCTAATTATGTGCATAATATGGACAAAATGTACTTAATAATGCTTAAATTATGTTTTCAGTCTAAAAGGGCATGCTTGGAAGTAAAAGGAACAAAGAGAAGCAATTAGAGACCAAGGATTGAAGAAAGAAGGAATAACACACTCCTACTCGGCGAGTAGACGAGAGTACTCGGCGAGTACATAAGAAGGTTCCCGAAGATAAGCTAAGACTCCAGGCCAAATGCGGATTCCATGCTTCTACTCGACGATTTGGGTGATCTACTCGCCTTTATCCGAACTGGGGGACTTTTCTGGCTTTTTGGAAGGTGCATCTGCGATTTAAGAACCCTTTGAGGAGCTGAGAAACCCTAGTTTTCAATCCTTTGAAGAATTAAGCCAATTTAGGTGATACATTCCACTTAATCTTAGAGATTAATCATGTTTAGCTTAGTTGAACTTGTTTTTGTGTTTGTTTTTACTGCAACTATGAACTAAATTCGTTTTTGTTTCTGTTTGGGAAGACCAAGTAACTCATATGGTTTAATTATTACTTTTTGATTGATTGTTTATTGGTGATCTATTAAATTAAGTTTATTAAAGAATCTTATGCATTAACCACAACTATTTTCTGTTAATTGGAAGACAATTAAGCTGCATGAACATCTCTTAGTTGTTAACCTCATATGTTTATGTGAACACTTTATCATATGCTTAGGAATAATGAATATGAAACTAGGATTAACAAGAGAATGGGTAAATTAATGTGTGAGCTTGTTTGAGAAACTAACAAACAAGAGGTTAATTGAAACACCAATTTGATTAATCAATTACAAATCTTATTTAATCCAAATAATTAAACTAGGGAATTAATTAGTTTAAACACTTGATCACTGCTTGAATTAACTAATTGTCTAAGGGTTAGTAGTAATGAACATGAACTTAACCACTATAGTTGGTAACCAATAGCAATTAATCTATCATAAATTCAAAATAACCATAGGAGTGAATTGGTTGAACCTAAACAGAAACATCTTTATCAAATTTGGTGAATTAGTTACTTGTTTTCGTTATTTAGTTAATTAAGTGCTTAAGTGGTGTGTTTAAGTTTCTAGTCTTGTAAAACTAGAGAAAAACCCTTTTACTTTTATTACTTGCTTAGTTAAAATTACTTATTAATTTAATTTCCGTTCCCTGAGTTCGACACCCTACTTATCCAACTATACCACTAAAAGACAGGTTCACTGCCTTTGTGTGCTAAATTTATTAATTAAAAGTAGGAATAAAACCAGTGCATTTTACACACATCAATTGTCTAAAGCGTTCTAGACATAGAAAAAGTCAGTTGCAGTGTTCATGAGTGCTCCCGAAATAAGATTTGAGTGTTGGATTAAACTCACGCTCACTTGAATCACTTCATGGATTTTATCATGAGTGATTAGTGAGACGATAATATCTTGTATTCTTGAAACGGAGACATGTGAATTGTAGTTTGCAAGTCGGTTGCACATTGACATATGTAAACGCACCAGTAACTTAGTGTTATTAAACATATTGTTGTGTGTGATTTGATGAGTAAGTACAAGCGACCATTTGAGTCGAAGTTTATTCGTTCCTTTTACCCTAAGAGAGATAAAAGCGATATCTAAGGGTCTCTCGATGATTTAGTGATGACACCTTAAGCGTTTGGCCAAACCTTGACTAAGTTGATGTGTTTAATTGTAGTTTGTTGTCAGTCGTCATCAATCGGAAATCGGGAAACAACACGTGAACAGAGAGAATGATAATAATCCATGTCTCGGTTCATATGATATCTAGAATGGAGGAATATATGATCCCTTATCTAAAGGACACGTTGCTGATAAGATCAGAGTTCGACAACGGCTTTTGAAAGCTACGATTGCTAATCAGGTTCTAAAGTCATACTTGCAAAATAGTTATTAGACTTATCCAAGTGGGAGACTGTTGGATTAGGTGTCTAAGCCCATAACTATTTTGGTATGTACTTGACCCGATTATGAGCATGGTCCTTTTGGGTTGCCTTCACTCATTCAACTTGATAGGATGACGAGGGGAGAGAGAGTAGAATTTATTATATGAATAATAAATTCATACTCAAAATGGTTTTATTAATATATTACAAGATTAATATATTATTTGGAAATCATATTATTTAATTAGTATTGATCGGAAATTAATTTGGTAATCAAAAGAGTCTGATTAAATAAAAGGGGCTGAGATTGCAATTAAATGTTAGTTGCTAGTTGGGTTATGGATTCTTAATAGAAAGGGATTGGATGAAATCTATGGAGAGTCCAGGAAGATTTCGTCCAAGGGATTTTTAGATGGGCTTCATGGATTGCTTAAGGCCTAAGCAAGGAAGTTAGGGTTTCCACCATAAAACCCTAATAGCCTCAACTATAAATAGACCCGTTAGCATATGGAAAGAAGATTCTATTAACAAAAAAAAAACCAAAATGATGTCTTCATCTAGAAAAGGAAAGTTTCTTTTGTGTTTGTTTTTTTTCATTTAATTTTTAGAGCTTAGAAGGTTAATGTTTTACAAATGACATAATTAGTGACATAAGACCTTGTGCAACAAGTGCATCCTGTGCCCTATTTCCAGCAACCACCTGTAATTTATTAAAAAGCAAGCTCAAAATTGAAAACTAAGTAAGCCCTTGCTCCCTTTTCCCCCTTAACATAGGTAAGTAATGATGTCTATCTGGATAAATCTGGTTCCTTTCTAGATTGTAAGAGGATTTTGATTGAGTCATTAAGTCCATTAAGTCAAAATGAAACATTTACTAATAGTTTTAATGAAGTACATGACCAAAATCAAAATGAGAATAAAATATAAATAAATAAATAAAAAAAAGAGACCTGACTTGTCCCAACACTGCAGCAGGAACAATGAGTTCCTTCCTGTTCATTCAACTCAGATACTATTTATAAAATAAACGCAAAAAAAACGTATATAATTATAATTAATTGAACATGGTTTGTGTATTAAAATATATAGCCTGAATGGATGGCACTTAAAGTTCTTCGTGATTAAACTTCAAATGAGAAATCAGATGTTTACAATTTTGGTGTGATTTTATGGGAGCTTGTTACTTTACAACAACCCTTGGGTAACCTAAATCCTACACAAGTTCGATTTTCATATTTATTGCCAAAATACACAAATAAATATAATCTGTTTTTTAGGTTTTGGCAATTATTGGGTTTAAATGCAAGAGGATCGAGATTCCTCGTGATGTAAACCCTTAAGTGGCAGCATTGATTGAAGCCTGTTGGGCAAAGTCAATTCAAAGATTATAAACTTAACTTAATTATTTACTATTTTTTTATGCTCTAAATTTTCTTAATTAATTAATTAATTAATTATTGATGTAGTCAGCCATGAAAAGGCCATTATATTATGTCAATTTTCTTTGAGAGAATGTTTTTGTGGATCTCTTCAAGGGAATTGGAAATTCCATTCCAGTCCTAATACTCCCAGACATCAA
The DNA here is from genome assembly GCF_002870075.4 of Lactuca sativa. NCBI lineage: Eukaryota > Viridiplantae > Streptophyta > Magnoliopsida > Asterales > Asteraceae > Lactuca > Lactuca sativa. The sequence continues at coordinate 47,899,459 of NC_056629.2, read as the reverse complement.
TGAACATTGAGTTATTAAGATCACATAGAAGTAAAAAGTAGATTTGTTTTCTTCATATTTTAGTTAAATAATGAAGATTTAACCAATTTTTTTTTTCATACTATTAAAAATCAACATTTAAATTTCAAAAAGAGCTCTACACATATCTTGGGTTGCAAGTGCAATGACGATAAGTTCATAACCAAATTTCGTATCTTCAAAATTTACCATTTAAAAAAAACATTACTATACAGTGCGTGTTTGTGATTTTTTTTGTTAATTCAAATTTCAAAGGGAAAACATATTATTCATAATGGTTATGCCAAGTTATAGAAAGTATTGTCACTCACTCTAATTAATGTTAAAGAAGGGACCAAAATTGGAAACTTATGAACAATATGGCGGACATTCTCTAAAAAAGATACACAGATAACAAACACCAATAGTCAAAAACATTTATAGCACATAAAAATATTCAACATATATTTTTACCTGAATCATATGCCACACACACCACCAACTACAAATCTAAGAAAAAAAGAAACATAAAATTTAGTTCTAATAATTACAAATGAAAATAGAAACCAAAACTGCATGTGTATATTTTTTGATTCGTTTACTGTATACAATAGCCCTTTTAAACCTTTGTCCTTGTTCTAGAAAAAAGTAACAAATATCAGTAGCAATGATTATGCAAACCATCAACATAACCTATTATAATTGATACCATTACTGTACAAGATGAGGTAGCAATCAAAGGATGACGAGAGACAAAGAGAAATGAATGACGCAATTTTAATTTTTACACCAACAGTTTCATTGAAAATATATATATTTATGTTTACAGAATCAATATCAGATTACTCGAATCCACATTTCAACAAAAGCGCTTTTTTCGTTATGTTCATATTTATATTTCTTCAAGAGTTGCCAGTGAAGTACTTATACTTTCTAAGTCATTCCAATACATTACTTTCGTCCAATGATATATTTTTATGAGTATAAATATGAAATTGATAAACTCTTTTACCCCAAGTGCGTAAACTAAAATATGTGAAACTAATAACGAATTAGGATGGAAAGTGATTTGTACACAATAATTTTCCTTAATACACAATAATTTATGCTTTAAAAAGTTCTACAATACAATATCTTAAAACACAAAATTTTGGTCTAGATAAGTAAATATCTTTTCGCTGAAAGTTCATTGCTATTTTGAGAATATGAGGAATGACAAATGACTAAATTTTTTGATATGTTGGTTAAGACAAATGGTTGTAAGAAAGTACATTGCAAATTTGCTATTAAGACAAATGAAAATGTCTTGATTCTCTTTGAGACTAAAGGTGTACAAATACAAAACTTACCAATTTGACTGTTTAAATAAAATATTTTTCATTGATATTTTTAAATTTTATTAATTTGTTTCCTTTTTTAAATTCATAACATTTTGTTAGACTTGACTTTTATATATGGACTTTACTTGTTGCATCTATTTTAGTGGTTAGCCTAATATCTACCTAGCTCTCTCATTAGTCATTCTATGCCAAATTAAACAAGCATTCCAAAACACACTCTAACTACTATAAATTAAAGCCTTACAAAAATCAAAGAACCAAAACCAAAGAAACCAAAACAAACCCCATTTATTCCTTCTTTAACCTCTCAAGTCACTCTTGCCTCTCTTCATTCCTCTTGTCATTCAGGATGACGATTTTGGCCAACTTTCCCATTGCACGAAAACCCTTTCTTTTATCACTTATCAAGAAAAATGTTGCATGCATTTGTTTGAGAGATGACTTGATGGTAGTGATGCATTGAACCATCTCATCATTCTCTTCGTATTCCTTGTAAGTCTTAGCGATCATGGAGCGGATACGACCTTTCAGTTCAAGATCATTCTTGATGACGTTCTCAATGAATTTGAGAAGAGCTTCTTTGTCTACATTGTTCGGTTTGGCAGCCATGTCGTTAGACTACTTAATTACGTAGATATTTGATGATCACACTTCCAAAATAGTGTGATAAAAAACAATATGAGAGTACAGAATGAAAAGGATAGATTGATATTATATATATATATATATATATATATATATATATATATATATATATATATATATATATATAAGTGTAGAACTGACAATATTTGCCGTTTTTTCTAAAGTATTTAACAGAGCATTTATAATATCGGTTTGGTTACCAAATTTGTCTACCTACCCCCATGCCATTAATTGATATTGATTTTCCAATAGACTTTATAAATTAACTCCTAATCCAGATAAATCAAAGCAATCAATCAAATTAACCATTAAGTTATAGAGAGGTTCTCCATTCACAATTTGTGTTTCTTTATCATGGCGTCCTTTTCTTCAAGCTCGTCAAAGAGGAAGAAGCAAAAAAAAAAAGTCACGGTAGAAAACTATGAGGTAAAAGTAAGTGAAATGATAAAACACCACAATGAACGTGGGAAATGCAGAAATTAGGGATTAAAATTCGAGCAACTACTTTTTAATGAAAAAGAAGAAGACCTGGACAAGCACAGAGAGTTGTTAGAGCAATCTCCACCTGTTGGTGCATGTAATGCCTCTTTGTTTTATCTGCATGAAGAGATCACGAGGAAGACAGAATTGGTTGAGAGGATTGAGAAGGCCATGAAAACCATTGATGACCAGACCTTGAGTCAAGATGAGTTTTTAGGAAACATAGACTTTTTGTTTCTATGTTGTCATGTTTGAGTTTTAACTTTTAAATTAATGTTATTTATGTTTTTTTTGTTTTCTCTAGTGGTGCTTAGTATAATGTAAATTAATTCAATATAAAAATTTAAATAAGTTAAAATAAAAGACTCCAAGAAAAAAGATCTAATCTAATTAATACCATTTTGTAAATTCAATATAAATATTTAAATAAATAAAACTCAATTTTGTAAATTAAAAGATCATTAAAATTAGTTTAATTACAATTCTACCACCACTTACAAAAAATAATAAATTCCAATTACGTATAATATTTAAAAATCCATAATAAAGCCATAAAGAGTGCATGAGGTTCATTAAGGACATTATATTATAATATTTTCTAATTATGTATGATATATATCCTAATTACGTTCTTGAAACTCTTAATGACTTTCTAAGATACAAAAAGTCATAATATCCTTAATTAAAGGAACCTTATACATACTCTAAATGTTCCCTTCTATTTTTTCAAACCATTTTTTGGTTAATTTACAACAATAAGTTTTACATGCACATGGAAATGATAGATAAATTAAGACACCATTTCTAGATTTACACATCATCTACAATGATGAGTTCAATGTGAAAGTTGAAAGAGGATGAAATTATACTTATCATTTAATGGATTTAAGGTTCTATTGAACTTTATAGAGGTTGATGCATTGTAGGAAATAATTCATAGTATGCATGGAATGTAGAAAGGTGATGTGGCAATCCATGGAACTCTATGGAGTTCATTGTAATTGGCAATATATATAACAAATCAGTAGCCATATATATGATTTAATTGGTAAAAAGTTTTAATTTTGTACATTTACACCTCTACTGAACAACATAAACTGTCTATACCACCTACATGATGGGCAACTTTCAATTTCAGGATCATTATGATTGTAATCCATATTTCTTAAGCGACCTAAATTATGGCCTATTATTGGGCCATCCAAAACAAATCTGAAATAACCTTGGAATCTATAATTGACAAAGAGTTTACCAAACCAAGTAAAAACTTTTCTTTTACAAGAAAGAAAGTGAGGCCAATGATTTGCATTCAAAAGTTTTAAACATTGTTCATGGGATAGGAATGTTGTTGCAATGAAAATCATCCCTACAACAAAAGTGGCCTCTAGATTTCCCCTTTGGGATGTAATACATTGGGATTTAGAGAAATCCAAATCAAGTTATCAAAATACTATATATTAATGTGCATGTTTAATCATACCATTCCATCCCAAAATATGACTTCAAGATTTCGAATCTCCAAACATCTATGCACGAATGAGTTAAAGTATTGACTATATACACTTTATGTCCATGAAATTGTTTGCAAAATCTCTAGTGAAACACATCTATACACACCATCATCAGATGTTGCATCTCAGAAAACCCTGCAACTATAAAGTAAAAAACCGACATGTCAACTACATAAAAAAAACAATCACGGTTTCAAATAGATATTTATGGTAAGGATTTCATAGGAATAATCTCGATTACACCATTCAACGTAGATAAATCTTACGCAAGTTGGTCATTAGAAAGATCAACTACAGAATTTGATCTTATACATGCTAGAATCTCATACCATAATTCTCTTGGAAGGTGGATTAATGCCTTTTGGTTTCGACGTCGAATGTAAACCAAATTTTTTTGGATGATTGTAATACGAAAGAACTCGAAAAGGTTTGTCTGTAGGGTTTACTTTGAATAAGATGAAAAATTTCTTGGGGAATAAAGTTAACAGGACTAATAAGTGAAATGATTACAGGTCACTAATTACCGACGACCATGAAGTCAGAACTATCGGGGTGGGGTGATGAAAAGACTAAATTACCCTGGCATACCCATTTTAGGAATTGAACGTGCACCAATCCCTTAAGGGAAAAATTGCCCTTTCCTTCCATAGTATATCATCCAAATTTTGCATGGAAAAACAATCAACCACTTTTTTAGAAAACTGTTTTGTCATAATTTTGACCTCTATGACCCCTCCAATGGTTAAACTTTTTTGATATATTTTTTTATGAATTTAACTATTGATCCTTAATTATCTAAAAAGTTCTATAATGCCTCATCATATAGTTAACATATTATATTTTAATATTAAATATTTTAAATTACGATTATCATTATAAATTAGTATATAAATATTTCATAAATGAAACTCGTCACTGACGACAAATATGGTTGACGTGGCAATGTGGTGGAATGTGAAAACCACCCTATGATCTTGTAGTGAAATGTGGTCAGCTCCACAAACGACCAGACCCAATCATATATATATATATATATATATATATATATATATATATATATATATATTCTCTCTGCTCGCTCGCTCTCTCTCTCTCTCTCTCTATATATATATATATATATATATATATTCTATATATTTTTGTTTAATTAACTAAAATAATATTTTTTTGTATGTGGTGATTGTTGTATTAGCTGTCTAAACCATAACTATAATTAATATATATTTAAATTGATAGTAGCACAATCCTTTTGAGTTGCCCTCATACTAGAAACTGGGCAAGATGAATTTTGGAGAGAGAGATTATATTTATTATTTGGATAATAAATTGAGATAATTGATTTATTAATGTATTATCGAAATAATATATTAATTAGAAATCATATTATTTAATTAATATTTAATCAGAATTAATGTGAAATTAATTTTGGGATTAAATGAATTAATTAAAAGTGTAGAGCTTGTTTGGCAATTTATTGATAGTTGTGGAATTGGGCTATAGGACCCTCCTAGATGGGTTGGATGAAATATTCTAGGAAGGCCCTAGAAATTTTGTCCAAGGGCCTCTTGGATGGAGTTCTTGGGCTACTTAGGCCTTAAGCTAAAGAATTAGGGCTTCCTCCTTAAAACCCTAGCTTTGGCTCTAAGCTAACACAACGATATATAGGTCTATACCCTCCTGATTTTGGCCACTCCAAACCTAAGAAGGATAGCCAAAATTTTCAGGTCTTCTCTTCCTCTCTCCTCTCTCATCCTCTTGCTTAGTTTGGGTGTGAACCATTAGAGGCACGACATTTGTGGTGCGTTCTCTCGAAGCTTCAACAAAACTAAAGATTTTAATTTTTATTACTACATAACAATTAAAGATACTTTTACTATCATTTATTATGATTTTCGAAAATAGTAAATACCTCCTAGGGCTTTCCTTTTGATGTTCAATACTTGTATGTTTAATTAGAGAAAACATAGATCCAAGTATATTAGGGTTGCATGCACACATAGGGATTGTTTGTTATGCTCAAAACCCACAATGGTATCAGAGCCTAGATTTGTTTTCTATTGAATATGACGCAATTAGTTGAATTTGATCAATTAGGGTATATGGCAAATAAACCCTTTTGGACATAGGTTCTTTTTTCTTCGCAATTTAGGGTTTCCTAACCCTGGATTTCAAAATTTTGGAAAAGGATTGTAACCCTTTCCGTTGGCCTATAAGATTTCGTTTTTAGGGTTTCCTAACCCTATGATTTTTCGAAATCATGACAAGGATTTGAAATCCTTTCCTTCCTCCCCATGATTTTCCCAATTTTGGAAATTATGGTTTTGGTAGGGATTTCTTAATTTTGGCAATTATCTTCTTATTTGATTAACTAGATAATTGCAAGATTTGTTTGATCCCTTTCATATTTTTGAAAATTGCTACATATGATAGACATTTCTTATTTTTGGTAATGATCTTCTTACTTGTTTAACTAGATAATTGCAAGATTTTGTGGATCCCTCCTATATTTTCGAAAATTATTAGAGGAGTGGATTAGGTTAATTTATGTTGATTAATTTAATGGATAATCCAAAATTTATTTAATAATTAATTAAATGTTTAATTAATAAATAATTATTAAATCATTTGGTTTAATTTTAAACTTAAATTAAAATTGTTTTAGTTTTTGAAATTTAGTAATTAAACCTATTATTTTAAAATGTTTTAAAATACACCTTATACTATGTATATAATTAAAAGTTTAATATATATTATATGTATAAGAAAAGTCAGTCAAACCGCTAGTACACCTCATTCACTAAGCCATACTATAAGGGGAGTTTAAGGAATCGGCCTATAAAATAATTGCCATTGGGTATCCATTCTTACCCATATCTCTCATGTATGGTGGCGGGTCGTTAGTCGAACGGGTTTGATAGGACATAATCTAATTAAAAGTATAATGATATAAAGTAACTAAACTATTTTCTAAAATCTCATACTTAGTTAATTTAGGAAAAATGTGAATTTGACGCTAATCAATGAAATTGCACATTTCACTTTACATAAGACGTTAGTTGTAACACCCTGAATCTAGAAGACCAAGAAAGGAAAGGAAACCCTCAAAATCAGGAAGCAACTCGTCGAGTAGGTGAGATGACTCAACGAGTAGGAGCACGATTTGGGTCGCGGGTTAAGTGACCTACTCGACTAGTCGGGGGACCGACTCGGCGAGTTGGTCTGGGTTGGGAAAACCCTAAATTCGGGACTTGGTACCCTATTTAAGGATCTTATTTCTCTTCTGTAACAACCGAAAATACAACCAATTTTAAATTTTTCAAAAACATCTCGCTTCCATTAATTCATTACAAAAAGGGTTTTCAATACAAAACATTTAACGTGTTCCCAGAATCACACACTACAAAATCATGAGGAGCGGTACGATCACGCCTTCGCCTTGCCACGATCTCCTGAAGAACCTGAAAAACATGAAACCACAACTGTAAGCCCGAAAGCTTAGTGAGATATCCCCAAAATACCAACCACAAATACCATACACGCATAACATGCCATAACATATCCGATCACAGAACAGCCATGCACTTCGAGTCTACTATGTGACTGGTCCGCCGCACCGGCCTACAGTCCACCTGGTCCACCCTCTGAGTCTATCCACATCCATCGAGTCTACAATGTGATTGGTCCGCCCGGTCCCGGGCCTTCAATCCACCTGGTCCACTCTCTGAGTCTACAGTATGACTGGTCCGCCCACACCGGGCCTTCAGTCTATCTGGTCCACTCTCCGAGCCTTCGGCACGTCTGGTCCGCCCTTTCGGGGCCTACAACCTATCCGGACCGCTCGCTGGGCCTTCGGGACAACCGGTCCGCCCTGGGTATCTTGGCCTATAGCACGCAACAGGGCCTGCCTCAACCCAACTCCAGTCCAAACAACCATGTGCACATATACATACAATCATATAGCAATTCACAGGCAACAGGCAGATCAAACAGATCGCATAGCATATCATCCTCCTAACCAGGATACCGACCTAACAGGTCACTAGCATAGCATCTCCCTATCTCTCAGGATACCGATCTCAAACAGGTCTCTATATACCATCCTAGCTCTCAGGATGCAAACATAACGTAGCAACAACATAACAACAACTACCCGGATCTCAATCTGATAAGGGCCGGCCTTGGTGCCTTAGACCCTGTTGATATAGTGAGGATAACTCACCTCGAAACTGCCGACTGAACAGACAACCCGAACTGCCCCGATCACTGATTCGATCTCCACCACTGGACAACCGCCAATGCACTGAACTCAAAACAACAATCAACAATTACCAAAATGCCCCTGGAAACCACTGGTCAACCCTTGGTCAAATACAAGGTCAAAGTCAACTCCTGACTGACCCTACTCGCCGAGTCAACCCTATGACTCGCCGAGTTCCCATAATCAGAACTTCACTCAATCCGCGACCTAACTCGCGAGTCACCCCGAGACTCGTCGAGTTCAATAACTCTGAGTCCACTCGCATACAACTCACCGAGTCATCCCTTGACTCGCCGATTCTCGACTCGACCAGAAAATATTGGGACTCTTCGACAAGACTCGCCGAGTCCAAGAACAGACTCGCCGAGTCTAAGGCTATCATCAACCTACTCACCGAGTTGTTCATACAACTCGCCGAGTTCCAGGCTATCTTCATCCGACTCGCCGAGTTGTTCTTCCAACTCGTCGAGTCCCAGCTCATCTTCAAGCAACTCGTCGAGTTCACCTATGTGACTCGCCGAGTACCACTGATCTGAATCCATTCAGAAGCATTCCAGGCCATGCAATTGATCCAAAACATAGATCTAGCCTCATACAACTCATCCATCACGTATAGTGGCAAACTTTACGTGAATCCAAAGAGATCTAGGCCTTATTCACTTATAAATAAGGTTTGGGACATGCAAGCTTCACTAAACACTCCAACATAGGGACTTTCATGCTCTCTGATTCTTCTCCATTCCAGATCTGAGGTAGCAACCTCAGATCTAACCTCTAGACTTCCAATTACATCCATAGACAAGATCCTACAAACCCCAAAATGAAGAAACAACATACAATCAGTCCAAGAACGAGATATTACCTCCAATGGACGCCCCAACTGCTATAAAATTCGATTCCAAGCAAAGCCCCTTGCCCCAAGCCTTCAATCTCACAAAATTCCTTCAACAAACTCCTCAAATGCTCCAAATACACTCCAATCTTCTTCAATCGCACTTCTAGGGTTTCTGGACTTCAAAGGGGAATAAAGAGGCTGGGGGAAGGGTATAATGTTCTTTAAATAGGGCTCAACCCCGAGGATTAGGGTTTTCTCCACTCAGCGCCTACTCGCCGAGTCCATCTCACTGACTCGCCGAGTCGGCTACTTAACACGCGACCCAGTCGCGACTCTACTCGCCGAGTCCATCCATGGACTCGCCGAGTCACTCCTTCCCAAATAACACTTTTAGCCCTTCAACTCTACTCTTGCTATTCCGGGATGTTACACCTTCTCTTGGTCTCATCTCCAGCCTCCAAGACCAGAACCCCCAGATCTCGAAACCCTAATGCTTGTGAGCCATTTTTGAGAGTGTTTTGTGTTCGTGAAGTCAAGAAGTGTTGGATAAGGTGTCTAAGTCCATAACTATTTCGGGCTTGTACTTGACCCGACCCGGCATGGTCCATTTGGGTTGCATGGCACCATGCAATTGGATAGACTAAATGAGAGAAATAACACTTGGAGATTATTAATATATTATAAGTTCTAATATATTAATAATATTATTTAATTAGTTGATCAAAGAATTAATTTGGAATTAATTAAGTGATCAAAGGATAACTAATTAAATATATGGGTTGGTTATGTAAATCATCCATATCTTGTATAGTGGGCTAAAAGGCTCCATGGATTATCAAGTTGGGTTCTACCCATAGGATGCTCCATGGATGCTCCATGGGAGTTACAAACCCATGGGTCATGGAAATGAAGAGTCATGACACATTAGGGTTTACATGGTGTAACCCTAGATGTGCCAACACTATATAAGAGTCTCATTCTCCACAAAATTGGCTACACAAGTTGAACACTAAGAAACTAGAGGGCTTGGCCGATTTTGAGAAGTGTGTGTTATCTCAAGAGTCTTTCCAAGAGCATTTGGTGTTGTGTGAAGCATTTGAGGCATCACACTTGGGGTGCTAGGCTCACAAGGTTTCAAGGAACTCAAGCAACAACAAGGTAAGTTATTCTATCTATGATTCAAGTTAAAATTGTTCCCCATGTATGCTAGATAGGAATATAACCTTGGAATTCAACTTTGCATGATAATTAGACAAACATAGATCCAAGGTTATTAGGGTTGCATGTACACTTAGGAAGTGTTAGAATGCTCAAAACCCATCAGTGGTATCAGAGACTAGGCTTGTTTGTTTGTTATTTGTGCTTAAAAGTTGAAGAAAGTCGGAAATTCTACTGTCTGACTGATGGACTCGGTGAGTCCATGGGGAGGACTCGTCGAGTTCATGTGTATCTTCAACCTACTCGGCGAGTAGGTTTATGCACTCGGCGAGTAGGTCGACAGAGTGCAGAATTTCGACTTGAGTTGTTGGAAATGGATTAGAATCATTACCCTAAAATGTTTTGGTACTTGAAAACTTGTTTTAGAAGGTGTAATGTCTTTTCTAACTCATTTACAACAACTAGTTATCAAAATTACAAAGATTAAATGTGATTTTGATTCTTGAAAGTGTTGATATTCATATTCTTGTTCTTATGATGTTTAGATGATCATAGGAATTATTTGTAACCTATGTGGTAGATTAATTCATGATCATAATGTGTTTTAATGGAGTCCATAACTTGTCCTCAAGTTATGGAAAACCAAAAGTCTCTTGGATTAAAAACCATTAAAAGAACACAAGAGTTAGGAAAAATGAAAAGTCCTCATTTTATTACTCTATTAAACTCATAAGTTACAAGAAATGAAAAGTTTTGAAGGTTTACAAAACTTTCCCTCAAGTTTTGGAACAAGTAAAGTTAAGTTAAAACTTTAGTTCCAACCCCTAGAATTTTAAAAGTTAAAATTCAACCCTTATACTTATATTATTATGATTTAATAATTATATATATATGTATAAGAACAAAGTCGTCTTACCACTAGTACGCCTTATTCACGAAGCCGGTCTATAAGGTGGGTATAAGGTTGTTGCCTATAAAATGGTGACTTAATGGGTGTCCACTCTCACCCACCGCTTGCTTGATCGGTGGAGGGTCGTTAGCCGAACGGGTAAGACAAGGACTTATTAATTCTCATTCAAAGTATGATGAATATTATAAAGTAACTAAATGTTTTATTAAATTCCCAATCTTAGTTACTTTAGGAAAAATGTGAATAAGGTGCTATTCCATGAAATTACACTTTACACTTTGATTAAGTCGTTGGTGGAGCGTGTGTGGTTAACCGGCACATTAACTTGGACTTAACAAGGTAGGTAAAGGGTGACTTAGGGTTTATTATAGTATCGATGGAGCGTGTGTGGTTAACCGGCACATCGATTGAGTGATAAACTTTAAGGGTACCAAGTGATTTGCATGGTTACTTCACACCTCGTTTTGTGATCCTCGGTATCCCAGTCACAAAACTTGGAGGGCACACTCGAGATTGAAACATGCCTTTGAAAAAGTTCATTGAATCTCAAAGAATCTAGGAATTTCTAAGAACCATTCAAAAACCTAATACTAAAATATTGCGGTTTTCGTGGTGGAAATTGGTGAATCGTCATTCACCTACCTTTCAAATATGATATAGCTTAGATTACGGCATACCTCTTCTAAGTTATATTATATTGTGATTGGATCCTAGCCTTAATATTACATTTGGGTGTTTTATTAAGGACTCTCTTATATCTAAACTAATCTTGTCCTCTTTCCTTCAGATGTCTTTCAACAATGCTTCTGGCTCTAATCCTAATGGCTCCTTTACCCTTATGAACTTGTGTGGGAAAGTCACCTTTGATGGATCCAACTTCAATGAGTGGATCAGAAACATCAGGATGATTACCCGCTACGAGGACAAAGAATATGTCCTTGACAAGGAGCTTAAGGAGATTGATGAGTCCACTGCAACTCCTCAGGAGATCGCTGAATTTCGGGCACATGAAAGGGATGCTACGAAAGTGGCTTGCATCATGACGGCCACGATGACAGCGGAACTCCAAAAGTCTTATGAGGATTTCTACCCTTATGACATGCACCAAGATTTGATGGAAAGATACCATCAAAGTGCAAGACAAGAGAGGTATGAAATCATCTGCTCCATGATAACAACCATGATGAAGGACGGGGAATCCGTCACGAGCCACATGCAGAAAATGCAAAGGTATGTGGATCGTTTGCTGAAGCTTAATGTGAACTTCCCGGAGGATCTTGCAATAGATATTATTTTGCATTCCTTACCATCGTGCTATGATCAATTCCGCATGACATATCACATGAACAAGGAAGAAGTCACCCTCAGCAAACTTCAGGGACTTCTCAAGACCGCAGAATCAGGTCTTAAGGGGAAGTCGGTTGCTATCACTCCTACTCAAAACTCTACTCCGGTTTTGGCAATCGGGAAAAGTCGAGGGAGGAAGAGAAAGAGATCTTCGAAGGGTACCAAGGCTCGGACCCTTGATGGCTCTTCTTCAAGTGGAACCAAGAAAGGTTTCATTACTCCTTCTTCTGACCCAAAAGAGGCTGAATGCTTCTATTGCCATGAAAAAGCTCATTGGAAGCGAAACTGCCCAAAATACCAGCAAGATGTGAAGGATGGGAAAGTTAAACCCAACCATGCAGGTATTTACACTATCATTTCTAATAACTCACCCCATTCTAATTCTTGGGTCCTTGATACCGGGTGTGGTATTCACATTTGTTGTGACTTGCAGGGACTAAGAAGAAGTGAGGATGTGGAGCAAGGAAGGATAAACTTGATCATGGGGAATAGGAAAGCTATACCTGTTACCAAGATTGGAGTTTATACTTTATCGCTAAGTAGTGGGTTTAGTTTAGATTTGAATAAGTGTTGTTATTCGCCAGGAATGGCAAGAAATATTATTTCCTTTCATGCTTTGTACAAACAAGGGTTTACCTTTTCATTTAATAATGAAGTTGGTTCTATTGATGCTTTCTTTAATAATGTTCTTTATTTTAAAGCATTACCTTGTGATGGTGTGTATGATGCTGTATCTGTTGTAGATAACTTAGGAAATAATGTTTTGTGTATTGATTCTACTAATAATAACTTGGATAAAGCATCAATATGGCATTGTCGTCTTGGACATATAAGCAAGAAGCGCATAGGCCAACTCCAAAAGGATGGAGTCTTGGAGTCGTTTGACCTAAAGTCAGATGATAGTTGCGAATCATGCTTACTTGGAAAAATGACAAAGTCACCCTTCACAGGTTCGTGTGAGAGGGGTGAAGGTTTGTTGGACCTTATACACACGGATGTGTGTGGACCATTCAAACATGCCACAAGGGATGCTAATCGTTATTATTTGACTTTTACTGATGATTATAGTAGATATGGATATGTCTACTTGATCAAGCATAAGTCAGAGACTTTCGAGAGGTTTAAGGAATTTAAACAGGAAGTCGAGAATCAATTGGGCAGGAACATTAAGATGCTTCGATCCGATCGTGGTGGTGAGTATCTTAGTTCAAAGTTCCTCGACTATCTAAGGGAATGTGGGATAGTCTCACAATTGACACCTCCCAGGACACCACAGTTGAATGGTGTGGCTGAGAGGCGTAATCGAACCTTGTTAGATATGGTTCATTCCATGATGAGTCGAGCTACGCTACCAATCTCATTTTGGGGGTATGCCTTAGAGACTGCCGCCCATATTCTTAATCTAGTCCCTACAAAGAAAGTTGCCAAAACTCCTCACGAGATGTGGACTGGTAAAGTACCTAAACTAGACCACATCAAGATTTGGGGTTGTGAGGCTTTCGTGAGACGCGAGACTCATGATAAGCTCGAACCTCGAAGCGAGAGGTGTATTTTCATCGATTACCCACAGCGATCCTTTGGTTACCTCTTCTACAGACCTAGTGACAATGTGGTCTTTGTAGCAAGAAGAGGTGTCTTTCGAGAAAGAGAGTTTATAAGCCAAGGAGACAGTGGGAGGCAAATTGATCTTGAAGAAATTCGAGAATCAAGCGGTGAAGGAACTTCAAACTCTAGCCCTCAACCTGAGGAGGAAACTCCTGTTGAGCCAATTGACAAATCTGTACCTCTGAGACGTTCCGCGAGAGTTAGGAGTGCACCTGAGCATTACTATGGATTCCATATTACTGCAGAAGGTGAGACACTTATTAGTGATGGGACACTAGTAAGTCAAGATGACCCTAACAGCTACGAGGAAGCCATGGCAGGCCCCGAGTCTGCTAAATGGAAAGAGGCTATGGATAACGAGATACAATCCATGTATGACAATCAAGTTTGGAACTTGGTTGAAAATGTACCAGGTCGTAAGACAGTAGGGTGCAAATGGGTCTTCAAGAAGAAGACCGACATGGATGGTAAAGTACACACTTATAAGGCTAGACTGGTTGCAAAGGGCTTCTCTCAAATTCCTGGAGTGGATTATGATGAGACCTTTTCTCCGGTAGCCAAGATTAAGTCTATTCGGGTTCTGTTAGCCATAGCTGCATTTCATGACTATGAAATATGGCAAATGGATGTCAAAACCGCTTTCCTTAATGGAAAGTTGGCTGAAGATGTTTACATGAGTCAGCCAGAGGGTTTTGTCAGCAACGAGTACCCTAATAGAGTGTGTAAGCTTGAGAAATCCATTTATGGATTGAAGCAAGCGCCTCGCAGATGGAATCTTTGCTTTGATGAAAAGGTCAAGGAATTTGGCTTTTCTAGGAGTGAAGATGAATCTTGTGTGTATTTCAAGGCTAGTGGGAGTATAGTTAGCTTTTTGGTATTGTATGTGGATGACATACTACTCATAGGAAACGACATTCCAACCCTGCAGGAAGTAAAGTCCTGGCTTTGGAAGTGTTTCGCTATGAAGGACCTTGGTGAAGCTGCCTATATTCTAGGGATAAGAATCTTGAGAGATTGGAGCAAAAGACTAATTGGACTTAGTCAGAGTACCTACTTGGATAAGGTGCTGAAGAGATTCAGCATGCAGGATTCCAAGAAAGGAGAGTTACCCATCCAGAGTAACACCAGATTGAGTAAGAAACAAAGCCCTAGCACTGAGGCTGAGATAGCAGAAATGAGTCGAACACCTTACGCTTCGGCTGTAGGATCGATCATGTATGCTATGATGTGTACTCGACCCGATGTAGCTTTTGCCTTGAGCATGGTTAGCAGGTATCAGGCGAACCCTGGCAAGGCACACTGGACTGCGGTAAAGAATATCCTCAAGTACCTACGGAGGACTAAGGACTGGGTTCTTACCCTCGGTGGGAGTGATGACTTGAGAGTTGTAGGGTATAGTGATGCTAGCTTCCAGACTGATAGGGATAATTTCTGCTCTCAGTCGGGCTGGGTCTTTACCCTAAACGGAGGAGCAATTTCTTGGAAGAGTTCCAAGCAAGAGACAGTGGCAGATTCTACTTGTGAATCAGAGTATATTGCAGCTAGTGAAGCAACAAAGGAGGTGATATGGCTGAAGAACTTCATTGGAGACCTTGGAGTTGTACCAGCTATTAAAGAGCCAATGGAAATTTTCTGTGATAGTGAAAGTGCTGTTGCCTTAGCCAAGGAACCAAGGGATCATGGGAGATCCAGACACATCGACAGAAAATACCATTTCATCAGACATCGGATCGAAGAAGGACTCTTCGTGGCAAAGAGGGTATCATCAGATGAGAACCCAGCAGATCCCCTCACGAAGGGACTGAGTAGGGTTAAGCATCTCCAGCATGCTCGGAGCATAGGGCTAAAGGATGATATAAGTTTTAGTAGTTAGATAACCCGGAAATTTGTAAAGTGTAATTGACATTTGATGATGAATAAAAGGTGTTTTATTTATGAGTAAAGTGTTGCTATCTCTTGTCAATCGTTTACTATATTTCTTTTGCATGTTTTGACTTCCAGAATAATTTTGTTTGGTATAACATATTATTCAAACCTCCACAGTCGGTCATATGTCGGAAGTAGGTATGAATCAAGACTGTCATGATGGGGTGTAGAGGTCTAAGGTGTTGGACAAGGCTACAACAATCATGAGTGCTCATAAGTTCTGAGTATTGGACTCAACCCACGCTCACTGGAATCACTTCATGGAATTTTATCTCGAGTGATCGTGAGACGGTAATATCATATAAGTCTTCAAACCTAGAGATATGATTTGTTACTTACGAGTTGGTTATGCATTGATCGTACGAAAACGCATTGGTAACTCGATGTTATAAAACGTACTTTTGTGTGTAATTCAATGAGTGGTAGAACAAACATATGAGTCGAAGTTTATCTGTTCCTTCTTGGATTAGAAGCTGATATCTGGGCCCCTCGATGATTTTGTTTTGACCCATGTACCGGGCCCGGTCAGAACTAAGTTGATGTGTTCAATTAAGTTCTATGTCAAACAAATCGGAAATCGGGAAACAAATGCTGGACAATAAGCAAGACAATGTTCCATGTATTTGTCCGGCTGATATCTAGAACGGAGGATTATATGATCACTTATCTTAAATGGCGTATCATTATCTTCTCAGTTCCGAGAGACCTTGAAAGAGCTACGATTTCCGGTCGGTTCCTGAAGTACTAGAGATATAGTTATTAGACTTATCCAAGTGGGAGACTGTTGGATAAGGTGTCTAAGTCCATAACTATTTCGGGCTTGTACTTGACCCGACCCGGCATGGTCCATTTGGGTTGCATGGCACCATGCAATTGGATAGACTAAATGAGAGAAATAACACTTGGAGATTATTAATATATTATAAGTTCTAATATATTAATAATATTATTTAATTAGTTGATCAAAGAATTAATTTGGAATTAATTAAGTGATCAAAGGATAACTAATTAAATATATGGGTTGGTTATGTAAATCATCCATATCTTGTATAGTGGGCTAAAAGGCTCCATGGATTATCAAGTTGGGTTCTACCCATAGGATGCTCCATGGATGCTCCATGGGAGTTACAAACCCATGGGTCATGGAAATGAAGAGTCATGACACATTAGGGTTTACATGGTGTAACCCTAGATGTGCCAACACTATATAAGAGTCTCATTCTCCACAAAATTGGCTACACAAGTTGAACACTAAGAAACTAGAGGGCTTGGCCGATTTTGAGAAGTGTGTGTTATCTCAAGAGTCTTTCCAAGAGCATTTGGTGTTGTGTGAAGCATTTGAGGCATCACACTTGGGGTGCTAGGCTCACAAGGTTTCAAGGAACTCAAGCAACAACAAGGTAAGTTATTCTATCTATGATTCAAGTTAAAATTGTTCCCCATGTATGCTAGATAGGAATATAACCTTGGAATTCAACTTTGCATGATAATTAGACAAACATAGATCCAAGGTTATTAGGGTTGCATGTACACTTAGGAAGTGTTAGAATGCTCAAAACCCATCAAGAAGAAGAAGAGGAAACTTGAAGGCTCAAGGAAAGGCTTGTGGATCTAGAAGTAGCTTCTCATTCTCATCATTTTATTGTAATCAAGTCGCTAACTTGATCATTAGTTCATTAGATCTATTCTTTTCCCCTTTTATGAAGATTTTGGTCCAAGAATGGTTGCTTTTGGGATTTAGGCATCCCCAAGCAAGATCCTTTCAGATTTGGAAGTATTTAGGGTGCTTAAGGCATAAAGGTGCAAGATTTATTCCATTAGAACTCCCCATGCAATGTTTAAGATGTTGTTATGGCACTTTGAGAAAAAAAGGCCATGCATGGAAGTAAAGGCAGAGGCTTTGTGTGTTATTTCGACCCTAGAAGGTTAGATATGGGTCCTGGATGCTTTGTGCCCATTGGAAATCATCTGAATAGAATTGGACTTAGGAAGACTTGACGAGTTGCTCTTGGGACTCGGCGAGTCAGACCGTTTTCTTGCCCAAAACCCTTCTGATAGCGGGTGTGTGTTGAGTTGGTAGAGGACTCAGCCAGTTAGGTTCATTATGGACTTGAAGATCATCATACTCGACGAGTTCAAGGGTGAACTCGGCGAGTCCAAGGCAATATCCCTAGCTTATGAAGATGGACTCGACGAGTTCAACGGTGAACTTGGCGAGTCAGTTGTATCAGGGTCCCGATGTGTTTGAAGGCGAACTCGACGAGCTCAAGGAAGACTCAACGAGTAGGATCGAAGTTCAGAGTTACATGTGGATTGTGGGACTCGACGATTTGGTGGGTCAACTCGACGAGTTGAGTCAAATTGGAGCATTGACTTTGACATGGTTTGACTTTTGGGGGTATTGTGGTCTAAGTGTTATTTTGGGTATTGTTAGTTCGGGGAGCCGAAGGATCGACAATTCAAGAGTTGTCGATTAGCAGTCAGAAGTGTTCAGCTAGTCATCAGCAGTGCGAGGTGAGTCTCCTCACTGTGCATGGGTCTATGGTCACAATTCCGACCCATTATGTTTATGTATCGTAATAAGACCCAGGGGTTAGCCCTAGGCACTTATTGTATATGTTTTGGGTTACGACCTGATACCGGGCGAGGCCCGAGGAATGTTAGAACGCTAGGGGTCTTTGTGATTCTTGCATGTATAGGTATGATAGGTTCCGGAGCGGGGGTCCGATGTTGGGGGCAAGCCCAAAGTATGTTAGATGTGTTGGGTTTTATGCATAAGAACAATCCTATGTGCTCATAACCCTAATGTTTGGATCTAGGTTTCTCTATTGTACATGCTTTGAATCCAAGACTAATAAACTTAGATCTAACATGTTATAAACTGAATTAGGGTTTAGAGAATTACCTTTGATTGTTATATAACAATAACAATCAATTCCTTGCTTGGATTGGCTTCAAAAGCTTAGTGCCTCAAGTGCTGCACCTCTAATGGAGTCACAAACACCTTATGCAACTTGGATGAAGAGGAGAAGAAGAGAGGCTGCCCAAAAACGACTAGAAACCCTAGAGAATCATTTCCACACGTTTTTGGGGCCTAAGGGGTCCTTTATATACTTGTGTGGGCTGCTAGGGTTTCAGTCAAAACCCTAATGGACAACTTAAACTCTAAGCAGCCCATGGAACCTTGTGGATAAGGCCATGGACGAAAATATGATGGGCTTCCATCATAATTTCGTTCACCCCTTATTCCTTTAGCATTCCTTAGCCCAATAACTCAATTATCCAATAATTGCAGTCCAGCCCCCTAAATTTAATTAATCTCTTTTAGCCACAAAATTAATTCTTAATTAATTCTTGACTAATATTAATTAAATAATATGATTTCTCCTTTAATACATTATTCTAATAATATATTAATAAATCATATTTAAACATTTCTCTCCTTAAATCATCCTACATATTGCTATGGTGAAGGCAACCCAAAAGGACCATGCTCATAATCGAGTCAAGTACATACCAAAATAGTTATGGACTTAGACACTAATCCAACAGTCTCCCACTTGGATAAGTCTAATAACTATTTTCCGTATGACTTCAGAACCTAATCAACAATCGTAGCTTTCAAAAGCCGCTGTCAACTCTGATCTTATCAGATAGCGTGTCCTCTAGATAAGGGATTATTTATTCCTCCATTCTCAAGATATCGTATAGACAAAACACATGAATTTCAATCATTCTCTCTATACTGTTTCCCGACTTCCGATTTATGACGACTGACAACAAACTACAATTGAACACATCAACTTAGTCCCGGCTTGGCCAAGCGCTTAGGTGTCATCACTAAATCATCGAGAGGCCCACATATATCGCTTTTATCCCACTTTGGATAAAAGGAATGGATAAACTTCGACTCAAATGCTCGCTTGAATTTACTGATCGAATCACACACAACAATAAGTTTTATAACACCAAGTTACTGGTGCGTTTTCTTATTATCAATGTGCAATCGACCAACAAATAACAAATCACACGTCTCGGTCTCAAGAATATACAATATTATCGTCTCACTAATCACTCGTGATAAAACCATGAAGTGATCCAAGTGAGCGTGGGTTTAGTCCAATACTCTAATCTTATCAAAGCACTCATGAACTCTGCAGCAAACTTGTGCTATGTCTAAACCTTTCAGACAATCTATAGACTCTTCATGACAGTCTTCCTTCATACTTACTTCCAACGTATGACCGACTATGGATGTTTGAATAACCTAGTTATTCTGGAAGTCAAAACATGCAAATTGAAACATAACAATAATACTTAATCCTATATGGCCTCAAACTTGTGAGAGTAAATAAAACACTTCTATTTAACCACCATATTGATTACTCATTATTATCGTTTACTGTTTCAGAAAATCAACTTATTACTCAAATTAAAACAATAGCTATCCCATGCATAAAGCATGCACACTATGTTTCCTATGGTCCTTACTTTGTGAAATAGATCAATTGAAAAACCTTTTCAATGATGCTCATTTCATAATTCCTTAATCCCCATTGTTAGTGTAAGAACACAAGGTTCTTGCCACTACTAGAATATGCTAGATTCTAACATTTTACGCAACGATCCTTTCGCAAAGTCATAGCACAAAAGTAACCAAGACTTGGCCAATGAAATTACAAAGTACTCTATTGGCAATTGTTACAAGACAATTCCATAGACGTGAAGTCTCACATTCAAAGTACATTCATTTGAACATCCTTTCTGCATAAAAGTTTCTAATCTAGGCATAGACTCTCAATATCCAACTCCCAATATGGAAACATTTCCACATTTGCCATATGACAACTCATTCTTAATAGAATCTATCTATTCATAATAATGTCGATATGGTCCATCCAATACCCTACTTCCAACTACTCACAAGCGACCAATCCTCAGCGAACTTTGGATCATCCTTTGGTAGTTGTTTAATTATTTTAGTCTAAATCAATTCTAGTCCGTTTTCCCTCTTAATGCGCTAGACATTTGGAAAATTTTAGATTGGTAAAATATTATAACATTTGCAACCGATCCTATACCCGAAGCGTATGGGACACGATGCATAATGTCTTACATAAAGATATGATACTTTACCAATCTTTTGCCATAATATTTTATGTGTCATGTTCTCACAATTCGAACTATGAAGAGGGATGCTGTAATCATAATCGAATTTTAAGAACACACAATGTATCCTTTAACTGAAAATATTAAAATTTCTCAATCTAAGCTGTAGATTTTGAAACGAAGTATAATATTCTCTCCCTTAATTATATTAAAACAACTTTTCAACCCATGCAACTTTGCAAATTGAATCTTTGTTTTTCTATAATTAATATTGCTAACTTGCAATACTCGCCATAATAATCATACAAGCATAACGCTTATGCTCCCACTATCATGATGATTATTATCATATAAGCATAACACTTATGCTCCCACTAGCTTTGACATGTATTCTATTAACAAATGAACTTTCAGAAAAACAATGCCTATTGAATTTCTGAAATTCATATTTTTAATGCCAAATGCTTCGATAAGCCTTTATCTAGGCTTCTTAACCTTATACACCTTTGTCTTAGATAGCTCATATGTGTGTTTAAACAATTCAGAACTTATGTTACTAAGTTCCAAATGTTGAAACTAATTGCCAAATCTCATAATTCAAACTATGGAAAGGGATGCCGTAACCATAATCGAATTTTGAGAATACAATTTTCACAATCGGTATCTTCTTAAAATCTCTTTTAGTGAAAGCATTTCCTCACAGTCATTTTCATGAAGGAGGGAATCTTATGACACTTAGATTTTATGGTGTATGAGTTCCTATCCATGTGAATTTGCCAAAACCAAGGTTTGCGACAAATCCAAACTCATATGGACTGAACTTTCTTAATCTTGATTTCTTGCCTTATGGTAACACAAGTGCCCACCATGTCTTCCAAGTAGTTTAGTAACTTGTCGTTACATATCAATGTACTTTCCATTGACTTAGGCTCTAGTATGCATTCAAATGAGAACTCATAGAACTCACATACGCAATTAACTCAATTGGAATGACACAAAAAACAAAATAATGTCAGCACGATAGGTTGCAAACCTCAAGTCGTGTGCTAGTGATGATCGATAAGGTATATTCTTGATTTGTTCTTGAAACCTTTCAAGACCATTAAGACTCCCACTGACTCCTTGACATATAAGATTCTCTTGTCAAGAAACATTTCTTGACAAAGCAAATATTCAAGAGTTAGTGTAGTTCTTATCAAGACAAAACACTTCACAAATTGGTCCTAGTTGGTCTTTGTCTTATCCAAGACATCACAACTTACCAATTTCTAATGTGCAAGAATAAGAAAACTTTTCCAAATTCCACATTTGATGAGTGTTATAAACCTACTTAAGACTTGTCACTCAATGTCACAATCTTGGAGTATGACTCTAAGATTTGATATTGGAACGAAGTATGATTGACTCTTTGATTTAACCATTTCTACAATTCTCGACTCCTCTTCTTAGACATGCAAATGCGCTAAGACTCACTTAGAGGATCAATTGAGATATGGTTCTTAATCATTAAGACTTCATCATAAAACACAATAAAAGGTACTCTCCCTTCTTCTTAGAATGAAGAAACTTTTATCTTTCTGCCTTCTTGATTATTCTTATTCGTTCTGCTATTGATTGAAACTATTTCAGTTAACTCATAATTATACTCAATCTTATAAGTATAACCATATTTACTAAACTTTAGTAAATCATGACGAATATCTTTGTCACTCTTGTGGTAGACTTGATCAATGTACGACCTAGTGTACTCGATCTCCTAGTCCTTCAATTGACACTTTGTCAAAGAATTAGTTTAAATTTCCCAAATGTGAAAGTTTTTCATTCATCATACAATACACGTTGCATGATTCCAAGTTTCTGTCCAATTGAAACTTGGGCGATGAGAAACTCTCCCAATTTGGTAAACTTTTGACATTTCCACAAATAACATAATTAAGAATCAAATCCATTTTGCTAATACTAGAAGTACACAAACATCAATTTTTCATATATTTCATTGCAAGGATAAAAACCAAAATTTATTTTATTCATAAAAATAGTGGAAAACATGTCCTTACAATGCAAAATTCAAATGAAAACTATGTAATCATATACTCCTAACAAATTTATCATAACTTCCTAAGCTCAAAATCTGATCTTCGAATTCATGCGATCGAAATCCATTTCTTCGTGATCAGACTCATCTTGCTCTTCCATCAAGCTTCCTCTCTTTTCTCTAATCTTGAAAAACATGCAAATGTAATCTTATCACATTATGAATAAAGAATAGGAATTTAAATGGAGTTAGATAGTTGATTTTATACCTGAAGTAGAGCCATACTTATCGACTCTCCTATCTCTTAGATTCTTCAGGTCCTTTGGGTAGCTTCGTATCCATTGCCCCTTCTCTTGGCAGCAGGAACAGGTGGTGTCCATGGAGGCATGGTTGGTTGAGTTATCAGACAAATATGCTCCATTACTTCGCCAAATCGTTTCTGACTCAGCATCAATAAGCATGTAAGTCAAGTCAATGAGGGTTGCGTCAAGTTTCATCATATAATACTCTCTTATGAACTTATCATATGATTCAGGGAGTGACTGAAGAACCCAGTCCACAGCCAACTTATTTGAGATAGACGCACCCAACATAATCAACCTATCAATGTGTGATTTCATCCATAGGATGTGAGCACACACGGGTTTGCCATCTTGATGTTCCATTTCCAATAGGGACTCGGTGATCTTGAACCTTTCAAATCTTCGATCATTAGGGTTAGGGAGAACAACGGGAGGAAGAGGAGGAAGTGAAGCATGACTCTCATTTCCTTGATCGTATCTCGGAACGTCATCTTCATTTGGAAAGCTTGTTCCAAAGGATTTGGGAAGACCATTGTAAGATTCAGACATCTACAAAACGGGAGAAAATTCAAGTTATGTTGATTAGAATTCTTGATGTAACACCCAAATGAAACATCAAGCTAGGATCCAACACAATATTCTACAACCTAGAAAAGGGATGCCGTAATCTAGTTGCAAAATATTTGAAGGTAGGTAAATGACGATTTACCAATTTCCACCATGAAAAACGAAAAGGAAGATTAAGTTTTAAGTGAATTGAAACTCCTAGATCTTTTGAGATTCATTGAACTTTTCAATGGCATGTTTAATCTCGATTATGCCCTACTATTTGTGACTGGGATGCCGAGGATCACAAACAAGGTGTGAATAACCATACGAATCACGTGGTGCACCCAATGCTACCATCACCTAATCAATGTGCCGGTTAGCCATGCACGCTCCATTGATCTATGACAAACAACGAGTCATCCTTCGCTACCAATGTCATCCCCAAATTAGTGTGCCGGTTAACCACACACGCTCCACTAACATTTGACAAGGGTACGAAGTGTAACTCTATGGATTAGCATACAATTTCACATTTTTCCTAAAGTAACTATGATTTGGGAATTTGAAAAAGCATTTAGTTACTTTGTACTTCATTATACTTATAATGGAAGGTTTCTGTCCTATCCTACCCGTTCGGCTAACGACCCTCCACTAGTCAAGAGTGCGGTGGGTAAGAGTGGATACCCATTCAGACGCCATTTTATAGGCAATTTCCTTAAACACCCCTTATAGACCAGCTTCGTGAATGAGGCCTACTAACGGTAAGACTGACTGTTTACTCATATATAATACTAGACTTTTAATGTTATATATAGTATATGGTGTATTTTACACTTTTAAAATACTAGGTGGTTTAATTTAGTGAATTATACTTTTAATTTAATTAAATGTAAACCAAAACTTTATGGATTTATTAAATCACTTTTAATTATACATGTTAATTAATTAATAAAACCATAAGGGTGAGATTTGAACTTTTTCAAATTACTAGGGTTTTAGAATTTAACATTTCAAAATTAAACTTATAATCAACTTTTAAAATCCAAAACTTAAGGGCAAGTTTTGAAACATTTCAAAACATTAGGGATCAAATAACAAATAATTCAAATTAAACAATTAATTTCATAATTATCTACATTTGACCTAATCTTATTTTAGTCATTAGATAATTACCAAATAACTTTAAATAATCCATATTTATCACATAAACAACCAATATTTAAAAGATTTGAAATTATCTATTGTTTTGGCAAGGATAAACACTTAATTAAGATAAAATTCAGATTTTAACTTCATAAAACAAATTAAGCATCAAGTCCAAGTCAAAACAACAGCCAAAACCCGAAAATCCCTCTGTCTGACCCCTGGACTCGCCGAGTCAGACAGACTCGCCGAGTTCATCCACTGACTCGCCAAGTCAGGTCGGGCAGAGGCCAAAAAATCGTTTTCAGTAAATAATTCAACATAGCATCACATACAACTAAAACCAATCAAGGCTCTGATACCACTGTTGGGTTTTATGCATAAGAACAATCCTATGTGCTCATACAAACCCTAATGCTTGGATCTAGGTTTCTCTATTGTACATGTTTTGAATCCAAGACTAATAAACTTAGATCTAACATGTTATAAACTGAATTAGGGTTTAGAGAATTACCTTTGATTGTTATATAGCAATAACAATCAATTCCTTGCTTGGATTGGCTTCAAAAGCTTAGTGCCTCAAGTGCTGCACCTCTAATGGAGTCACAAACACCTTATGCAACTTGGATGAAGAGGAGAAGAAGAGAGGCTGCCCAAAAACGACTAGAAACCCTAGAGAATCATTTCCACACGTTTTTGGGGCCTAAGGGGTCCTTTATATACTTGTGTGGGCTGCTAGGGTTTCAGTCAAACCCCTAATGGACAACTTAAACTCTAAGCAGCCCATGGAACCTTCTGGATAAGGCCATGGACGAAAATATGATGGGCTTCCATCATAATT
Source organism: Lactuca sativa (assembly GCF_002870075.4). Classification (NCBI taxonomy): domain Eukaryota; kingdom Viridiplantae; phylum Streptophyta; class Magnoliopsida; order Asterales; family Asteraceae; genus Lactuca; species Lactuca sativa. The sequence goes on along the minus strand of NC_056629.2, from coordinate 47,873,468 downwards.
TCGTTCACCCCTTATTCCTTTAGCATTCCTTAGCCCAATAACTCAATTATCTAATGATTGCAGTCCAACCCCCTAAATTTAATTAATCTCTTTTAGCCACAAAATTAACTCTTAATTAATTCTTGACTAATATTAATTAAATAATATGATTTCTCCTTTAATACATTATTCTAATAATATATTAATAAATCATATTTAAACCTTTCTCTCCTTAAATCATCCTACATATTGCTATGGTGAAGGCAACCAAAAGGACCATGCTCATAATCGGGTCAAGTACATACCAAAATAGTTATGGACTTAGACACTAATCCAACAAGATGATCATATGTTTCCGGACCGTGAGTCCGATGTCGTGACAATACCAAGGAAGGTTCATATGTTGTACATTAGATTATACTTCTTGTCTCTATGATACATGTATGTGATTGGTTGGGAGGTGAGTGTGGGTGAGGCCCCGTATCTCATCACTAGCTGAGTATGGATGGGGTTCCATATCTCAATATTAGCAGAGTAGGGGCGAGGCCCGTGATAGGAAGGGAGTGAGTGTGGGCGGGGGCCCGTATCTCACTATTAGTAGGAGTATGGACGGGGTTCCACAACTTCTCAGTAGCATACCAGGGGCAGGGCCCAAGATTGGCGAGGCCTTAGTTTAGGAGTCCAGTTAGGGTATGTTTATGTATGTACTAGTATGTTATTTGATTGTATGTATGTGTATAGCGGGCGAGGCCCAGAGACAGGCGGGTCCTGATGCCGGGTGAGGCCCGATGCAGGGGCGGGGGCCCAGTATGTGGTTATGCATATGTGGTATGTCGTAGGTTGGGGCACTCACTAAGCTTCGTGCTTACAATTTTCAGTTTTGGTTTTAGGTACTTCCGGTAGCGGAGGGAAGGGCTCGGGATGATCGCATGACATACACCAAGAAGTTCCTAGGATGTTTTACTCTGATAAAAAGAACATGTTTTGAGATGATAATCTGATTTGATATATAAACCTTTGTTGATGGATGAAATGATTTTATTAATGTTTTAAAAAGAAATTTTTGGTCCTGATTTTTGGGATGTTACATTAGTGGAGCGTGTGTGGTTAACCGACACACTAATATGGACTAATAAAGAGTGGCGATGGGTTTCTTGTAAATTATCATTGGTTAATGGAGTGTGTGTGGTTAACCGGCACATTGATTAGATGATAAATGACATCGAGAGTACCAAGCTATTTTGCATGGTTATTCATATCTCGTTTGTGATCTTCGGCATCCCAATCACAAAGTGAGAGCATAATCGAGATTAAATATGCCATTGAACAGTTCGGTGAATCTCAAAGATCTAGGAGTTTCATGAGATTGAAATTGGTAAAAGCCTTACCTACCTAAAATAGATTTGAATTTGATTACGACATCCCTCTTCAAAGTTCGAATCGAAATATGGATCCTAGCCTTAATTTAAATTTATAGGTTAATAATTAAGGATTAAAATCAACTAAATTAAATTCTCTTTTATCTTATTATAGATGTCAAGTCCAGACAACAATGGTCTTCCTCGTTCTTTTAGAAATGTTTTTCCTTCTGAAGATGACCTTCCACATTCTAGTCAAGGCTAAAGAATATTCCCTTCTTCTAGCAATGGTGGAAATGTAGGTCATGCTTCTTCAATTCTTCATCCTCCTCCACCAATGACTCTCCCTAAGTCATGTTTTCTTTAAGTTGAAAAGTACGAAGTTACTCAAGCCCTGTTGGCATGTAAGCATCAAGATGGAAATTGTGTATGTGCGCATGTTCTGAAAATGAAATTGTACATTGACAAATTGGGGATGTTGGGTGTAGTTTTCCCAAGGGAGCTAGATATTGACTTCGTTCTACTTTTGCTTCCTGAATCATATAGTCAGTTCATTAAAGACTACTATATGAGAGACCACAACGTGACCCTAATCGATCTAACACATATGTTGATTGTTGTTGAAGTAGAAATGCTTAAGGGCACAAGTCAAGAAAAAGTTTTTAAAGGATCTGTCTCCCAAATTTCCATGGACATTGACGATGGCAACAATGGTAGTCCGAAACAGATTTCTCTTCCTAATGGATAAGGATCGGCCAAGGTCAAACCATTTGACCATATGGTAAAGAGAAAGGGTAGTTTTGAGACAATTCCATGTGCTAATCCAAAAAGGTCCATATGTTTCTATTGCCAATTGGAGGGACATTGGTTGTGAAGCTGTCCTGATTACCTGAAAGATCTTAGAGATGGTAAAGTCAAGTAGTATGACTCCACTTCACATATATCCATTATCTAACTCCATTAAGTTCCTATTCATATATTCTTAATACATGATGCGATGATCACATTTTGATGTTTTGCAGGATCTAAGAGAACAGAAGGAAGCTTAAGAAGAGTTAAGCTGAATCTGATTGTGAGAGATGGATTTCTATCGCATGGTTCGATGATCAGATTTTTGAGCTACTTCTTAGGAGTTGTGATAGATTAATAGATTACGTAGGAAATGTCCAGATACATTGTTTTCATATTTTGAATTGTAAGAACAAAATTTTCCACTTATTATCAATAAAAGTGAATTGTTGACTTCTTAGTATGCTTTGTATTTCCTTTCAACGACATTTATGAGATTATTGGTTACATTTCTGTTATTAGCAATATTAATTGTGGATTTGATTCTTGTTATATCACTTGTGGTAATGTCGATTCGGCCGATTTTTCCTATTTTATTATATTATAATAATCATGAAACACATAATATTCATATAATTCTTCTTTATTACGTCAAATAGGTTACAATTGTTGAACCTAACTATTACTTTGGTTAAGATTATTTATCATAGATAATTAAGTGCTCAATACCAAAAACCCTAACTTCTTAACTCATTAAGACATCCTACTTCATATATGGAAGGGAACTAATGATCAAGATCACATTTTTATGCTTCTAAACACTCCAAAATGCCTGAAAGGACAACTTATAACAATTATAGTAACCCATACTCATAATACCAAGTTAAGGGGACCAAAAGAACACAAACCCAAGGCCAAACAAGATCTAAACATAGTTTCATCAAGTTCAAAGCTTTCTACCTTCCAAAGATGTCAAATGGTAATGTGATTCTGGATCCAAAGTGCTCCAATCTTCAAGTATGGTTACCTCTTCCTTCTTCTTCCTATAAGAATACTAAAAGTACACTCAAACCTCAAAAATGCTCTCAAATGGATTAGCGTTTGCAAAGGGGTCGAAATGGGGCTGAAGGTTGATGAACGGAAGAAGCCTTGAGAGTTAAGGATGTTTAAATAGGATCCAAACCCTAAAAATTAGGGTTTACACCCTGGCCACACACGCCCTGTGTACGCAATGTTCGCTCAACATACACATGCAGCCTCCAAGAATTACAAAAATGACATTGGAGGTCCAAAATGCAAACAATTCTTATACCAAGGTCATAAATGGAATACCTAGAATCTCAAGATGTTACATTTATTTTCATTGGATACCTAGAAAATTAATTTGTATATTTGTTCTACAGACTTAGTGAGGACGTTGTATTTGTGGCATGAAGGGGAGTATTTCGCGAGAGACTACTCATATGAAAAGAGGACAATGGGAGTACCATTGACCTTGAAGAGATTCAAGAGTCAACTGATAAAGGAACCTTAGAAGATACTACAACTCAACCAGAGTATGAGACTCCTGTCGAACCCATTGATAATTCGTCATCTATTCACCAATCTAGTAGAGTTAGCATGCCACTAAAGTTCTATGGTTTCCATATAACATCGGGTGGTCACAAGTTTATCAGTGATGGTACACTGGAAAATTTGGATGAGCCAATTAACTACAAGGCAGTGATGGCAGGCCCTGAAGCTACCAAGTGGAAAGAGGCAATGCATAGCAATATCAAGTCCATGTATGATTACCAACTTTGGAATTTGTTTAATCAAGAACTTGGTCGAAAGATAGTTGGTTGCAAATGGATCTTAAAGAAGAAGCCTGACATGGATGGAAATGTACACACATTCAAGGCACGATTGGTTGCGAATGGCTTTACTCAAACCCCACGTATTCACTATGATGAGACCTTCTCACCAGTGGCCAAGATAAAGTCTATTAGGAGAATGCTTGACATAAGTACCTTTGAAGATTATGAGATATGGTAGATGGATGTCAAACCACTTTCCTTAATGGGAAGTTGGCTGAAGATGTTTACATGACTAGCCAGAGGGTTTTGTAGATGCAAAGTTCCCTAATAGAGTGAGTAATCTTGAGAAATCCATTTATGGATTGAAAAAAGCGTCTTGTAGCTGTAATATTTACTTCCATGAGAAAGTCAAGAAGTAAAATCTTGGATTGGAAAGTGTTTTGCTATGAAGGATCTAGGAGAGGAAACCTATATTCTTGGGATAAGAATCTTAAGGGATATAAAGAAAATACTAATTGATCTTAGTGAAAGTACATACTTGTATAAGGTACTAAAATGTTTTTGTATGGAAATTCTAAGAAAGGAAAGCTACCTATTCAAAGTAATGCCAAGTTGAGTAAGACTCAAAGCCCTAGTACATATGAAGAAATAGCGGAAATGATTTGAGTCTTATATGCTTCGCCTGTAGGATTGATCATGTACGTTATAATAAGTACTCGCCCTGATTTTTCTTTTTCTTTAAGCATGGTCAGTCGCTTTCAGGGAAATCTTGACAGAGCTCATTGGACAGTAGTGAAGAACATTCTTAAGTATCTGCGAAGGACAAAGGATCTGATTCTAGTCCTTCCTGGCAGTGATACATTGAGAGTAAGTGGGTATAGTGATGACAACTTTCAAACAGATAGAGAAATCTCCGTTCTTAATCTGGCTGCATGTTTCTGTTAAATGGAGGAGTATTCACTTATAAAAGTTCCAAGCAGGACAGGGTGGCTGATTCTACATGTGAATCAGAGTACATAACGGCAAGTGAAGCATCAAAGGAAGCGGCTTGGTTGAGGAACTTCATCGAAGATCTTGGAGTAATTCCGACCATTTAGGAAACGATGGAACTTTTCTGCGATAATTAAGGTGGGGTTGCTTTAACTAAAGAACCGAGATACCATGGCAAGTCAAGACATATCGACAGAAAATACCATGACATCTGACATAGAGTAGAAGAAGGTCACCGCATTGTGAAGAGGGTATCATCAGAAGAGAATCCTATAGATCCTTTGACGAAGGCTCTAAGTAGGGTTAAGCATAGTCAGCATGCCAAGAGCATTTTGAGAGATGATATTTGTTTTATTAGTTAGATGTTTAGGTTGAAACTTGTAATAGAATAAATGTAATTGATTTTGGTGGTTGGATAATAGAGATTATTTATAAGTTTGTTTACTGCCATTGTCAATTATTTATTCTTGTGTTTCGATTTGCATGTTTTACTTCCTGAATAATTTGATTATTCGAAGCTCCACAGTCGCTCATACTTTAGGAAGTAAGTAGTGAGTGAAGATTGTCATGAATTAGATTGTAGATTGTCTAAGGAGTTTAGACATAACAATTGTGTTGCTACAACGTTCATGAGTATGTAGAAAATGGAGATATAAGTATTGGATAAACCTACACTCAAAGTATTACTTCATGGATTCTATCACGAGTAATTTTGAGACGATAATATCTTATATTCTTAAAATGGAGATATATGAGTTGTAATTCACAAGTCGGTTGTACATTGGTATTGCGAAAACGCATCAGTAACTTGGTGTTATAAAATGTAGTGTCATGTATGATTTAGTGTGTAAACGATACAAGCATATGAGTCAAAGTTTATTTATTCCTTTTTCCCTAACAGGAAAAGCGATATCTTTCGGCCCCTCATTGATTTGGTGTTGACTTATAGTATTGGGCCCAACCATGACTAAATTGATGTGTTCAATTAGTAAGTCTTATGAGGTCATCACAAATCAGGAAATCCGAAAACAAAATTTTGGACAACGAGATTGATTCTAATCCATGTCTCATGTCTATATGATATCTTGTAAAATGAAGGAATATTTGATGACTTATCTTAGGACTGACGTCTGATCATATCAGAGGTTGGTGTTGCTTTTAGAAGCACCCTGTAACAGCCCGGAATCTCAGGTATTATTAAATTATGTTTTTGGGGTGATTTAAGAGGGTACTCGGCGAGTTGGAGCCTAGACTCGCCGAGTAGGATCGCAGACTTGGTCGCGGGTTCGCAGCTGGACTCGACGAGTCCAGATATGGACTCGGCGAGTCTACGCTGTTTAGCGAAAACCCTAACCGTTCAGGTTTGGGACGTATAAAAAGGACTCATTGGCCGTCATTGTTCATTTTAGCCTTCTGAGAAGAACCCTAGATCGATTGTGTGCATCTGGAGCAAGGATTATAGGCCATTGTTGATTATAGAAGAATTGTTGTGCAAGGAAGAGAAGGGATTGGCTAAAGGAACAGCAAGGGAGTCACATTCTGAGGATTGGGGACACAGAGAATACATTATCCAGGTAAGAATTCGAGTATACTCTACTATTTTGATGTGATTATGGAATTAGGGTTTATGGAACCCTTTTTGTGAATAGATTGAATGTTACCCTAGTCCCCTAAACGATTGTAACCCTGTATTGGGACCTATGGAGGTCCAGAATGTCCCATGTCTGTGCATTTCGGGAATTGATGAAGGTTTTGGATTGGAATCCTTATGCCTTAGGCCAAAATGCAAATTATGAATCATGTGGTGTATCATGAGCACTGAAATGAGGACTTTACGTGATGGATCAGCCTAGGAAGGCCAGACCTAGGAATGGTCGAAGCAGTTCTGACCTTAGGATGCAGTTTGAGCGGTTGCATGGCATGGACTCGCCGAGTTCGATGAACAGACTCGGCGAGTAGCTTGAAGATTAACTGGGACTCGTCGAGTTGTTCTTCCGACTCGGCGAGTTGAGTCGGGGTGGCCCCGCGATTCTTCCAGGAGTAACTCGTTGGGTCAAGGAGGATACTCGACGAGTAGAAAGGGAATCTCAGAGAGTTGGAGGATGTCTAGACTCGCCGAGTCGCCATGGCACTCGCCGAGTCCGGTCGAGTTGACCGTTGACCGTTGACCGTTGACCAGAGTTGACCTAAGTCTGGCTTCTTAAGGATAGTCACACTTAGAAGATATAAGTGTTAATGAGAGATATGTGATGTTATAGGGAGGTTGTAGCTCGTCGGATTGTGCACGAGTGATTTCAGGAGTTGCTAGCTTTCAGCATTCACGAGGTGAGTCTTCTCACTATACTGTACCCGGAAGGGTTTGACTGTGTGACCAGAAGGTCAGATATGATATGTGATATGTATGCTATATGTGGTAAGTTATTTGTTATTTGTGCTATGTATGTCATGGGCCGGAAGGCGATTATATTATGGGCCGGAAGGCAATATGTTATGGGCCGGAAGGCGATATGTTATGGGCCGGAAGGCAATATGTTGTGTGATGGACCGGAAGGTCGGCGTGGGTAGGACCGGAAGGTTTACCCAGCAGGGACGGAAGTCCCCTGAGACACATGGACCGGAAGGTCAAGGCCTGGAAAGGCGTATGTGCGTAAGTTGTATATTGGGGAACTCACTAAGCATTTATGCTTACAGTTGTTATGTATGTGTTTCAGGTACTAGCGAGGACCGTGGGAAGGCGCCGGCGTGATCGATACACACTGAAGGATGTTTTTATGATCTTAGGATTTAGACAATTTGTATTTGACATGACACCTAAATTATTTATGCCTTGTTTTGAATGGAAATACTTCATTTTTAAAATGAAAAATTTATTTGAAAATTTGAGCTGTTACAATTGGTATCAGAGCCTTGGTTTGAGGGATTCGGGTGCATCTTCGGGAGTAACTGAACTCAAACCGAGGATTTGAGGAAAACTTTTTTTAAATAAAGGCATAAACTTTTGTAAATGGTTTTGTGGTAAGCAAGAAAGAAGCAGTGTGTACGATCAGTCAGCGCCCGAACGGTAAAGATCCCCAAAATACCTTACAATATTATATGATATGAATTGTTATGCATGCTAGAAGACTAGGTATTCATGATAGGACTAGAGTGGCCTGATTTGTGATGCCTTATGTTGGATAAGGTGTCTAAGTCCATAACTTATTTGGTATATACTTGACCCGACCGGCATGGTCCATTTGGGTTGCATCTCATCCAAACTATTATGGATAATTTTATGAGAGTTATACACATATGTTTATTAATATATTATGAGTTATAATATATTAATATGAAGTTACGTTATTTAATTAGTTTTAGTCTTAAATTAATTATGGATTAATTTAGAGATTAAAAGGAATACTAATTAAATTATGGGCTATTTGTTTTATATAGTGTGGGCTAATACTCATTTGTTAATGGGCTAGGCTTATGTGGAAGTCCATGGATGATCCATGGAGCTTTTAACCCATGGATCCTTGGAATAGGAAAAGACATGGGTTATTAGGGTTTCACCCTAACCATGCATACTATATAAGCATGCTTATGGAGCATGAAAGAGAGCCTAAGATAGCCTAAGAGAAAGCTAGTGTTCTAGTGTGTGTGTGCATGTGTGTGGCCGAAAATACAAGAGTGTGTATACTCTCTCAAAGTTTTCCAAGAGTTTGTGGTGTTTGTGATTCCATTTGAGGCATTCACACTATTGGTGCTTGGCCCTCAAACTCCTAAGAACCCAACACAACAAAGGTATGTAATCTCTTCTAACTCTTTTATGTTGAAATGTTCCCCATGCCATGTTAGATAGGTTATAAACCTTGGAAAATTATTATTTTGCATGTATTTAGACAAACATAGATCCAAGGTTTATTAGGGTTGCATGCACACTTAGGAAGTGTTAGATTGCTCAAAACCCAACAGTGGTATCAGAGCATAGGCTTGCTTGTTTGATACTTGATGCAAAATAGTGAAAAAAGTCGAAATCGTTGCTGTCTGCATGCTAGACTCGCCGAGTCCATTGGGGGGACTCGCCGAGTCCAAGGCAAACTTCAACCTACTCGACGAGTCCGTTCGTGCACTCGGCGAGTAGGATCGAAAGAATGCAGAATCTCGACTTTTGCTGCTGGAAATGGACTGGAAACATTACCCTAAATTGTTTTGGTGTTGTAAAACTTATTTTAGTTGGTGTAATGGCTGTTCTAATCCATTTACAATAGCATATATCAAAAATCCATGATTTTATGTGTTCATATAATTCTTGAATTTTTGATGATCATGTTCATGTTCTTATGAATTTAGAAAATGATAGGAATTATTTGCTGAATTGTTTAGAATTAATTCTTAATCATTTATGTGTTTTAATGGAGTCCATAATTTGTCCTCAAGTTATGGATTACCAAAGGTCACTTTCATTTAACACGCACTTAAAACACATAAGTTACATGAAAATGAAGAGTCTTCATTTTTATGAACCTTTAATTCATAAGTTATGAAATGAAGAGTTTTGCAAAGTTACAAAACTTGTCCTCAAGTTTTGGAATTTGTAAAGTTTCACACACTTTAATAAACTTTAATTCCAAACCTTAGAGTTTTAATAGTTAAAATTCAACCCTTATACTATTTATAACATTAATGGTTAATTATTATATATATGTATAAGAATAAGTCGTTTTACCGTTAGTAGGCCTCATTCACGAAGCCGGTCTATAAGGTGGGTATAAGGTTGTTGCCTATAAAATGGCGACTTAATGGGTGTATACTCTCACCCACCGCTTGCTTGATCGGTGGAGGGTCGTTAGCCGAACGGGTAGAACAACGACTTTAAATCCTCATTAAAAGTATAATGAATATTATAAAATAACTAAACTCTTTTAATTCCCAATCTTAGTTATTTTAGGAAAATGTGAACATGGTGCTAATCCATGGAATTCACACTTTGTACCTTACCAAGTCGTTAGTGGAGCGTGTGTGGTTAACCGGCACACTAATTAGACTAGTAAGGATCACGAAGGGTAACTTAATGTTGTCATAGATCAATGGAGCGTGTGTGGTTAACCGGCACATTGATTAGGTGATAATATTAGGAGTACCAAGTGAGTTAGCATGGTTATTCACACCTTGTTTTGTGATCCTCGGCATCCCAGTCACAAAACTTGAAGGGCACAATCGAGATTGAAACATGCCATTGAAAAGTTCAATGAATCTCAAAAGAATCTAGGAATTTCAAATCCAATTAAACCTAATTAATCATTTCGTTTTCATGGTGGAAATTGGTGAATCGTCATTCGCCTACCTTTCATATATATTATTACTTAGATTACGGCATCCCTCTTCTAAGTGTAATATATTGTGATTGGATCCTAGCCTTAATATTACATTTGGGTGTCTTATTAAGGATCCTAAATATCTAATCTAAACTTACTTTCTTCTTTCAGATGTCTTGCAACACTAATGCTTCAGGCTCTAACCCAACTGGTTCTTTCTCTCTCATGAATCTTTGTGGGAGGGTCATCTTTGATGGTTCCAACTTCATGGATTGGATTAGGAACATCAGGATGGTTACTCGTTACGAGGACAAGGAATATGTCCTCGATAAGGAGTTAAAAGAACTTGATGAGTCTACTGCTACTCCTGAGGAGATCGCTGAATTCAGGACTCATGAGAGAGATGCTACTAAGGTGGCATGTATCATGATGGCCACGATGACAGCCGAGCTCCAAAAGTCATATGAAGATTTCTACCCTTTTGAGATGCACCAAGATTTGATGGAAAGGTACCATCAGAGTGCTCGTCAGGAGCGGTATGAAATAATCTCCTCCATAATAACTACCCGCATGAAGGACGGTGAATCCGTCACGGGCCACATGCAAAAGATGCAAAGGTATGTGGACCGTTTGCTGAAGCTGAATGTTAACATCCCCGAGGAGTTAGCAATTGACATCATTTTGCACTCCTTGCCTTCTTGTTTTCGAATGACATATCATATGAACAAGGAGGAAGTTACCCTCAGCAAGCTTCAAGGACTCTTGAAGACCGCTGAAACCGGTCTTAAGGGTAAAGCGGTTGTTACCTCTACTACTCCTACTCCAACTTCTACCCCTGTTTTAGCTATTGGGCAAGGCAAAGGGAAAAAGAGGAAGCACCCTTCGAAGGGTACCAAGGGAAAGTCTCTTGAAGGCTCCTCATCCAAGACTAAGAACGGTTCTGTCACTCCTTCTGCCATTCCAAAGGATGCTGAATGCTTTTATTGCCATGAAAAGGCACACTGGAAGCGAAACTGCCCTAAGTACTTGCAGGATCTAAAGGATGGGAAAGTGAAACCCACCTAAGCAGGTATTTACACTATATTGTCTAATTACTCAACATATTCTAACTCTTGGGTGCTTGATACAGGATGTGGTATTCACATATGTTCTGATTTGCAGGGCCTAAGAAGAAGTGAGGATGTGGAGCACGGGAAGATAAACTTAATCATGGGGAATAGGAAGGCTTCACCTGTTTCCAAGATTGGAGTTTATACTTTGTTGCTTAATAATGGGTTAAAATTAGATTTGAATAAATGTGTATACTCGTCTGAAATGGCGAGGAATATTATTTCTTTTCATGCTTTGTACAAACAAGGTTTTACCTTTTCGTTTGATAATGAATGTGGTGGTATTAATGCTTTCTTTAATAATGTGTTTTATTTTAAAGCATTACCTTGTGATGGCGTGTATGAAACTGTGTCGATTGTAGACAACTTAGGAAATAATGTGTTGTATATTGATTCTTCTACTAGCCTAGATAAAGCATCATTGTGGCATTGTCGTCTTGGACATGTAAACAAGAAACGCATAGACCAACTCCAAAAGAGTGGAGTCTTGGAATCATTTGATCTCAAATCAGATGATAGTTGTGAATCTTGTCTACTTGGAAAAATGACAAAATCACCCTTCACTGGAACTTGTGAGAGGGGTGAAGGTTTGTTGGACCTAATACATACTGATGTATGTGGGCCATTCAAAACCGCCACAAGGGACGCTAATCGGTATTATGTGACTTTTATTGATGATTATAGTAGATATGGGTATGTCTACTTGATCAAACACAAGTCCGAAACCTTTGAAAGGTTTAAGGAATTCAAACAGGAAGTGGAAAATCAATTGGGCAGGAACATTAAGATGCTTCGATCCGATCGAGGTGGTGAGTATCTTAGTACCGAGTTCCTTGACTATCTTAAGGAGTGTGGGATTGTCTCACAATTGACTCCTCCCAGGACACCACAGCTGAATGGTGTAGCTGAGAGGCGTAATCGTACCTTGTTGGACATGGTTCGCTCTATGATGAGTCGAGTTTCGTTACCAATCTCTTTTTGGGGGTATGCCTTAGAGACTGCCGCCCATATCCTTAATCTAGTCCCTACAAAGAAGGTTACCAAAACACCTCATGAGATGTGGACTGGGAAGGTTCCCAATTTGGACCACATCAAAATTTGGGGTTGCGAAGCCTTCGTGAAGCGTGAAACTCATGATAAGCTTGAACCCCGAAGTGAAAGGTGTATTTTCATCAGCTACCCACAGAAATCCTTCGGTTACCTTTTCTACAGACCCAGTGAGAATGTGGTCTTTGTAGCACGAAGAGGGATCTTTCGCGAGAAAGAATTTATAAGCCAAGGAGACAGTGGGAGGCAGATTGATCTTGAAGAAATTCAAGAATCAATTGGTGAAGGAACCTCAGACACTAGCAATCAACCTGAGGTAGAAACTCCTGTTGATCCAGCTGACGAGTCTGTACCTCCGAGACGTTCCACACGGGTTAGGAACACACCTTCGTTTTATTATGTTTTTCATATTACTACGGAAGGTGATACGTTTATTAGTGATAGTACACTAGTAAATTTGGATGAACCTAGCAGTGTTAAGGAAGCCATGGCAGGCCCGGAGTCTGCTAAATGGAAGGAGGCTATGGACAGCGAGATACAGTCCATGTATGACAATCAAGTTTGGAACTTGGTTGACAATGTACCAGGCCGTAAAACAGTCGGGTGCAAATGGATCTTCAAAAAAAAGACCGACATGGAAGGAAAAGTGCATACTTATAAGGCTCGACTGGTTGCGAAGGGTTTTACTCAAACTCAAGGTATTGATTATGATGAAACCTTCTCGCCGGTGGCCAAGATTAAGTCTATTAGGGTTATGTTAGCCATTGCAGCATTTCATGATTATGAAATATGGCAAATGGATGTCAAAACCGCTTTCCTTAATGGAAAGTTGGCTGAGGATGTGTACATGAATCAGCCAGAGGGTTTTGTCAATGCAGAGCACCCTAATAGAGTATGCAAGCTTAAGAAATCCATTTATGGATTAAAACAAGCATCTCGTAGCTGGAATCTTTGTTTTGATGAGAAGGTAAAAGAGTTTGGCTTCTTGAGAAGCGAAGATGAGTCTTGCGTGTATGTCAGAGCTAGTGGGAGTATAGTTAGCTTCTTGGTACTGTATGTGGATGACATACTACTCATAGGAAATGACATCCCAACCTTGCAGGAGGTTAAGTCCTGGCTTGGGAAGTGCTTTGCTATGAAGGACCTAGGGGAGGCTACCTATATCCTAGGGATAAGGATATTAAGAGAAAGGAGTAGAAGACTAATTGGACTTAGTCAGAGTATCTACTTGGATAAGGTGTTGAAAAGGTTCAACATGGAGAATTCCAAGAAAGGAGATTTACCGATCCAAAGCAATACCAAACTGAGTAAGACTCAGAGTCCGAGTACAGAGGCTGAGATAGCTGAGATGAGCCAATTACCATATGCTTCCGCAGTTGGCTCGATCATGTATGCTATGAATTGTACCCGTCCTGATGTGGCATTTGCTTTGAGCATGGTCAGCAGGTATCAGGGGAACCCTGGCAAGGCTCATTGGACCGCGGTAAAGAACATTCTCAAGTACCTGCGGAGGACTAAGGATTGGGTCCTTACCCTTGGTGGCAGTGATGACTTGAGAATATTAGGGTATAGTGATGCTGGTTTTCAGACTGATAGGGATAATTTCCGCTCTCAGTCGGGCTGGATCTTTACCTTAGATGGAGGGGCAATTTCTTGGAAGAGTTCCAAGCAGGAGACGGTGGCTGATTCGACTTGTGAATCAGAGTATATAGCAGCGAGTGAAGCAGCGAAGGAGGCGATATGGCTAAAGAACTTCATCGGAGACCTTGGAGTTGTACCAGCTATTAAGGAACCTATAGAGATTTTCTGTGACAACAATGCTGCGGTTATCTTAGCCAAGGAACCAAGAGATCATGGCAGATCCCGACACATTGACAGAAAATATCACTTCATAAGGCACAAGATTGAAGAAGGACTCCTTGTGACAAGGAGGATATCGTCAGATGAGAATCCTGCAGATCCCCTTACGAAGGGACTGACGAGGGTTAAGCATTTTCAGCATGCGAGACGCATCGGGCTGAGGGACGATATTAGTTTTACAGATTAGATAGTTTTCCTGAAACTTGTAAAATGTAATCGACGTTTGATGATGAATAAAATTTGTGATTTATTTATGAGTAAAGTGTTACTATCATTGTCAATTATTTACTATTGTTTCAGTTTTGCATGTTTTGACTTCCAGAATAATTAATTTGTTCAAACCTCCACAATCGATCATACGTCGGAAGTAGGTATGAATCAAGATTGTCATGAATTGGGTTTGTAGATGCCTTAAAGGTGTTTAGGCATGGCAATGGTTGCTGCAACATTCATGAGTACTCATAAGTTATGAGTATTGGTATAAACCCACGCTCACTTGTATCACTTCATGGAATTTATCTCGAGTGATCGTGAGACGATAACATCATATAAATCTTTAAACCTAGAGATATGAGTTGTTACCTATGAGTTGGTTGTGCATTGATTGCACGTAAACGCATCAGTAACTTGATGTTATAAAACGTGCCTTTGTGTACAATTCAATAAGTAGTAGAACAAGCATATCAGTCGAAGTTTATCTGTTCCTTCTAGAAATAGAAGCGATATCCGGGCCCCTCGATGATTTTGTGTTGACCCATATACCAGGCCTGGTCAGAACTAAACCGATGTGTTCAGTGAAGTTCTTCGTCAAACAAATCGGATAATCGAGAAACAACTGCTAGACAATAAGCAAGACATAGTTCCATGTGTTTGTCCGGCTGATATCATGAGAACAGAGGATTATGTGATCACTTATCTAAAATGGCGCTTCATAGTTCGACAGAGTCTTCATTGTTCGAGGGAGTTTTCGAGAGCTACGATTGTTGGTTGGTTCCTGAAGTTATAGGCAAATATAGTTATTAGACTTATCCAAGTGGGAGTCTGTTGGATAAGGTGTCTAAGTCCATAACTTATTTGGTATATACTTGACCCGACCGGCATGGTCCATTTGGGTTGCATCTCATCCAAACTATTATGGATAATTTTATGAGAGTTATACACATATGTTTATTAATATATTATGAGTTATAATATATTAATATGAAGTTACGTTATTTAATTAGTTTTAGTCTTAAATTAATTATGGATTAATTTAGAGATTAAAAGGAATACTAATTAAATTATGGGCTATTTGTTTTATATAGTGTGGGCTAATACTCATTTGTTAATGGGCTAGGCTGATGTGGAAGTCCATGGATGATCCATGGAGCTTTTAACCCATGGATCCTTGGAATAGGAAAAGACATGGGTTATTAGGGTTTCACCCTAACCATGCATACTATATAAGCATGCTTATGGAGCATGAAAGAGAGCCTAAGATAGCCTAAGAGAAAGCTAGTGTTCTAGTGTGTGTGTGCATGTGTGTGGCCGAAAATACAAGAGTGTGTATACTCTCTCAAAGTTTTCCAAGAGTTTGTGGTGTTTGTGATTCCATTTGAGGCATTCACACTATTGGTGCTTGGCCCTCAAAATCCTAAGAACCCAACACAACAAAGGTATGTAATCTCTTCTAACTCTTTTATGTTGAAATGTTCCCCATGCCATGTTAGATAGGTTATAAACCTTGGAAAATTATTATTTTGCATGTATTTAGACAAACATAGATCCAAGGTTTATTAGGGTTGCATGCACACTTAGGAAGTGTTAGATTGCTCAAAACCCAACACCTTAGTCTAGGGGAGTTTGCCGATATGAGATGCTTTGCTAGTGTGCGGGTAGATAGTGCATAACAGAAGTAGAGTACTCACTATCCGGGGTTTGGGGAGGAAGATTTGGGATGAATGCTGATGCGGTGTGGTCGGTAGTATTGGGCCCGTACTACCGAAGACACCGGGTCAGTGGGAGACCCAAGTAAGAATCCCTGGATATCGGAGACTGAGTAGGGTTGCGTTATCGAGTGCGATTATACTCGATGGGGTCTCTGATAGTTTTATGTTGTATTTCAGAGACATCATGGTTAGACCACGCCACGGAGCGAGTTCGAGCGGTGTGAGTGACGAGGAGATTCGTCAGATGATTCACGAGGAGGTAGCTGCGGCGATCCGGGCCGAGATCCCGGAGATGTTTGGGTCTATTAAGACCACCCTGATGGAGACGTTCGAGGAGCGGTACGCCGCATTGACTGAAGCTGCAGCTACCGCAGCTGTGGCCGCTGCCAGGCCACAGGGGGGTGACTCGTTGCTGTTCCGGGAGTTCAGCAACACGAAGCCACCAGAGTTCGATGGGACGCAGGATCCGATTGCTGCGATGAGGTGGATCGCGGATATAGAGGGGTGCTTCTACACTTGTTCATGCCCGGAGCACCTGAGGGTACGGTTCGCTTTGAACCAGCTCCGTCTGGGAGCGAAGGACTGGTGGAAGTTCGTGACGGCGAACTTCACTTTGGCAGAGATTACAGCAGTGACATGGGAGGGGTTTACTGCTATGGTCAGGGACGAGTACGTTCCCCCGGTGGAGAGGGAACGATTGGTTCAGGAGTTCTTAACCCTCAAGCAGGGTACTGATTCTGTTGCGGTGATCACGCGGAAGTTTCATGAGAGGGCGATGTTCTGCCCCGAGCTGGTGTCCACTGATCAGGCTCGAATGAGCCGGTACTTGGGAGTGTTGAGGAGGGATATCCGGGAGTTTGTGTCAAACTCCACCTACCATACTTTTGCTGAGCTCCAGGCGAATGCCAGGAAGCGCGAGATCGAGTTGGAGACCCAGGCCAGGGAGGAGGCCGAGTCTCAGCGGGTGGACCGGCGACCGGCTCAGTCCCAGCCGGCAGCCAAGCGGATAAAGTCCGCCGATTCGAGGACAGGAGGTTCGAAGGGCCGCACTTGCGGGAAGTGCGGCAAGAGTCATGATGGGGTATGTCGATCTGGTGCTTGCTACAAGTGTGGCAAGGAGGGGCACATTGCTAGGGAGTGCCCCAAGGGGTTTACGGTTTGCTTTCATTGCAACCAGACAGGCCATAGGAAGGCCAAGTGCCCTCAGCTTCTTCAGGGATCTGCACCTGCTGCGAGAGCTACTGCGACTCGACCGGTGAAGGCCGAGGCCCCAAGGGCTCGGGGGAGAGCCTTTCAGCTGACTGCAGAGGAGGTCCGCGCTGCGCCCGATGTTGTGGCATGTATGCTGTAATTCATGTATTTATTTTAAAATTGAGATGTTATGCTTATGTTATTATATGCGTAGGTACTTTCCTTGTGAACTCTGTGCCTGCCTTAGTGTTATTTGACTCGGGTGCGAGTAGGTCCTTTGTATCTTTAGCCTTTAGTCAGCATATCAGCGTTAGTCGTGAGTCGTTGAGTCGACCTTTGAGAGTTTCTATAGCTGACGAGAAAGTGATTTATGCCACGGAGGTTCTTCGAGGATGCGTGCTAGAGATTTTCGGGGTTGAGTTCCCGATCGACCTGATTCCTATTGCGATGGGTGACGTTTGTGTCATCGTGGGCATGGATTGGTTGAGCCGATTCGGCGCTGTCATCGACTGTGAGCGTCAGCTGGTGATTATACGAGACCATAGTGGGGGAGTTCTTTCGGTGTACGGCGAGGGTACCCGTTCGGGATCAGCTTTTTGTTCGGCCGCTAGGGCGAGGCAGTGTCTACAGCAGGGCTGTAAGGGTTTTGTGGCATATGTGATGGATACGCGGGAGGTTTCCGAGAGACCGAAGTCAGTTGAGGAGGTCCCTGTGGTGCGTGAGTTTCCAGATGTTTTCCCCGAGGAGCTGCCGGGAGTACCTCCTGTGAGGCAAGTAGAGTTTGGTATCGATCTGGTTCCGGGGGCCGCGCCTATTGCTAAGGTGCCTTATCGTCTTGCACCTCCAGAGATGCAAGAGCTGTCCTCGCAGCTCCAGGAGTTGCTGGGGAAGGGATTCATTCGGCCGAGCAGTTCGCCGTGGGGAGCACCTATTCTGTTCGTCAAGAAGAAGGATGGTTCACACCGGATGTGCATTGATTACCGGGAGTTGAACAAGTTGACGGTCAAGAATCGTTACCCGTTACCGAGGATCGATGATTTATTCGATCAGTTGCAGGGAGCATCTTGGTTTTCCAAGATCGATCTGAGGTCAGGGTACCATCAGGTGAGAGTGCGGGATGAGGATGTTCAGAAGACAGCGTTTAGAACGCGATATGGGCATTATGAGTTCGTGGTGATGCCTTTCGGGCTCACCAATGCCCCGGCTGTGTTCATGGATCTCATGAACAGGGTATGCAGGCCGATGTTGGATCGGTCAGTGATTGTATTTATCGACGACATTCTGGTGTATTCGAGATCTAGAGAGCAGCATGAGGAGCATTTGAGGGAGGTCCTTGAGGTATTGAGGTCGGAGAAACTTTATGCAAAGTTCTCCAAATGTGATTTCTGGTTGCGGGAGGTCCAATTTCTAGGACATGTTGTTAATCAGAAAGGGATATTGGTCGATCCGGCCAAGGTTGAGGCGGTGATGAGTTGGGAGGTGCCGAAGTCACCCTCTGAAATCAGGAGTTTCCTTGGGTTGGCAGGGTACTATCGGAGATTTATTAAGGATTTCTCCAAGATCGCAGTGCCGCTCACCAGATTGACCCGGAAGGGTGTTGCATTCTCATGGGGGCCCGAGCAGCAGACCTCCTTTGAGACACTTCGCCAGAGGTTGTGCGAAGCCCCGGTATTAGCTCTCCCGGAAGGGATGGAAGATTTTGTAGTATATTGCGACGCATTGATTTCGGGACTGGGTGCAGTGTTGATGCAGAGGGGTCATGTGATAGCGTATGCGTCGAGGCAGCTGAAGCCTCATGAGGCGAGATATCCCACGCATGATTTAGAGTTGGGGGCAGTAGTGTTCGCTCTCAAGATTTGGCGTCACTACTTGTATGGGGTTCGATGTACGATATACACGGACCATAAGAGTTTGAAGTATTTGATGGATCAGCCCAACCTAAATATGCGTCAGAGGAGGTGGTTGGATGTGGTCAAGGAGTATGATTGTGACATCCTGTACCACCCAGGCAAGGCTAATGTGGTAGCCGACGCGTTGAGCCGCAGGGCGGAGAGCACTCCATTGCGAGATGTATGCTTGAGACTGACTGTGATGACTCCAGTATTGGATGCTATTCGTGGGGCACAGGCCGAGGCTGTACGACCAGAGATACAGAAGAAAGAGCGGGTCGTTGGGTTAATTTCCGAGTTCGTTAAGGATGGACGAGGGCTTCTGACGTTTCAGGGTCGGATCTGGGTACCGTTCGTGGGCGATACGCGTATTACTTTGATGGAAGAGGCTCATAGATCGAAATTCTCGATCCATCCCGGTGCTACGAAGATGTATTTGGATTTGAGAAAGGAGTATTGGTGGCCCTGTATGAAGAGGGACGTCGCATGGTTCGTTGAGAGGTGCTTGACCTGCCGTAGGGTTAAGGCCGAGCACCAGAGACCGCATGTCAAGTTACAGCCATTGGAGATCCCCGAGTGGAAGTGGGAACAGATCACTATGGATTTCATCACCAAATTGCCGAGGACTGCCAGGGGAGTTGATGCAATTTGGGTGATTGTGGATAGATTGACGAAGAGTGCACACTTCCTTGCCATCAGCGAGAGTTCTTCAGCGGAGAAGTTGGCGGAGGTATATGTGAGAGAAGTGGTATCTCGGCATGGGGTGCCGATCTCGATTGTTTCAGACCGTGATGTACGCTTCACTTCCAGGTTCTGGAAGAAATTCCATGAGGAGCTGGGTACTAAATTGCATTTTAGTACCGCATATCATCCCCAGACAGACGGCCAGAGCGAGCGGACGATTCAGACGCTGGAGGACATGCTTCGAGCGTGTGTGTTGGACTTCGGGGGTAGCTGGGATGCATATTTACCCTTAGCAGAGTTTTCCTACAACAACAGCCATCATTCGAGCATTGGTATGCCACCTTTTGAGCTGTTGTATGGTAGGAGGTGTCGGACCCCCATTTGCTGGGGAGAGGTGGGACAGAGGGTGGTGGGCAGCACAGAGATCATGCTTCAGACGACAGAGCAGATTCAGCAAGTTAGACAGAGGTTGTTGACCGCCCAGAGCCGACAGAAGAGTTATGCAGACAGGCGCCGATCCGAGCTTGAGTTTCAAGTCGGCGACATCGTTCTCCTGAAGGTCTCTCCTTGGAAAGGAGTGATTCGATTCAGGAAGAGAGGCAAGTTGGGGCCCCGGTATATTGGGCCATTTCGGGTGATTGCAAGGATAGGCCGGGTAGCCTATCGGTTGGAGTTGCCAGCGGAGTTGGGACAGATCCACGACACCTTTCATGTGTCGCAATTGAGGAAGTGCATAGCCGATGAGTCGGCAGTGGTTCCATTAGAGGATATTCAGGTGGATGCGAGCCTGAATTATGCTGAGAGACCAGTGGCCATCAGGGATCGGAAGATCAAGGTTCTGAGGAACAAGGAGGTACCTCTGGTGTTGGTTCAGTGGCAACACCGTAAGGGATCGAAAATGACTTGGGAGCCGGAACGTGAGATGCGGGAGCAGCATCCGGAACTATTTTCAGAATGAGACTTCGAGGGCGAAGTCTAATCCTAGTGGGGGAGAGTTGTAACAGCCCGGAATCTCAGGTATTATTAAATTATGTTTTTGGGGTGATTTAAGAGGGGACTCGGCGAGTTGGAGCCTAGACTCGCCGAGTAGGATCGCAGACTTGGTCGCGGGTTCGCGACTGGACTCGACGAGTCCAGATATGGACTCGGCGAGTCTACGCTGTTTAGCGAAAACCCTAACCGTTCAGGTTTGGGACGTATAAAAAGGACTCATTGGCCGTCATTGTTCATTTTAGCCTTCTGAGAAGAACCCTAGATCGATTGTGTGCATCTGGAGCAAGGATTATAGGCCATTGTTGATTATAGAAGAATTGTTGTGCAAGGAAGAGAAGGGATTGGCTAAAGGAACAGCAAGGGAGTCACATTCTGAGGATTGGGGACACAGAGAATACATTATCCAGGTAAGAATTCGAGTATACTCTACTATTTTGATGTGATTATGGAATTAGGGTTTATGGAACCCTTTTTGTGAATAGATTGAATGTTACCCTAGTCCCCTAAACGATTGTAACCCTGTATTGGGACCTATGGAGGTCCAGAATGTCCCATGTCTGTGCATTTCGGGAATTGATGAAGGTTTTGGATTGGAATCCTTATGCCTTAGGCCAAAATGCAAATTATGAATCATGTGGTGTATCATGAGCACTGAAATGAGGACTTTACGTGATGGATCAGCCTAGGAAGGCCAGACCTAGGAATGGTCGAAGCAGTTCTGACCTTAGGATGCAGTTTGAGCGGTTGCATGGCATGGACTCGCCGAGTTCGATGAACAGACTCGGCGAGTAGCTTGAAGATTAACTGGGACTCGTCGAGTTGTTCTTCCGACTCGGCGAGTTGAGTCGGGGTGGCCCCGCGATTCTTCCAGGAGTAACTCGTTGGGTCAAGGAGGATACTCGACGAGTAGAAAAGGAATCTCAGAGAGTTGGAGGATGTCTAGACTCGCCGAGTCGCCATGGCACTCGCCGAGTCCGGTCGAGTTGACCGTTGACCGTTGACCGTTGACCAGAGTTGACCTAAGTCTGGCTTCTTAAGGATAGTCACACTTAGAAGATATAAGTGTTAATGAGAGATATGTGATGTTATAGGGAGGTTGTAGCTCGTCGGATTGTGCACGAGTGATTTCAGGAGTTGCTAGCTTTCAGCATTCACGAGGTGAGTCTTCTCACTATACTGTACCCGGAAGGGTTTGACTGTGTGACCAGAAGGTCAGATATGATATGTGATATGTATGCTATATGTGGTAAGTTATTTGTTATTTGTGCTATGTATGTCATGGGCCGGAAGGCGATTATATTATGGGCCGGAAGGCAATATGTTATGGGCCGGAAGGCGATATGTTATGGGCCGGAAGGCAATATGTTGTGTGATGGACCGGAAGGTCGGCGTGGGTAGGACCGGAAGGTTTACCCAGCAGGGACGGAAGTCCCCTGAGACACATGGACCAGAAGGTCAAGGCCTGGAAAGGCGTATGTGCGTAAGTTGTATATTGGGGAACTCATTAAGTATTTATGCTTACAGTTGTTATGTATGTGTTTCAGGTACTAGCGAGGACCGTGGGAAGGCGCCGGCGTGATCGATACACACTGAAGGATGTTTTTATGATCTTAGGATTAGACAATTTGTATTTGACATGACACCTAAATTATTTATGCCTTGTTTTGAATGGAAATACTTCATTTTTAAAATGAAAAATTTATTTGAAAATTTGAGCTGTTACAATTGGTATCAGAGCCTTGGTTTGAGGGATTCGGGTGCATCTTCGGGAGTAACTGAACTCAAACCGAGGATTTGAGGAAAACTTTTTTTAAATAAAGGCATAAACTTTTGTAAATGGTTTTGTGGTAAGCAAGAAAGAAGCAGTGTGTACGATCAGTCAGCGCCCGAACGGTAAAGATCCCCAAAATACCTTACAATATTATATGATATGAATTGTTATGCATGCTAGAAGACTAGGTATTCATGATAGGACTAGAGTGGCCTGATTTGTGATGCCTTAGTCTAGGGGAGTTTGCCGATATGAGATGCTTTGCTAGTGTGCGGGTAGATAGTGCATAACAGAAGTAGAGTACTCACTATCCGGGGTTTGGGGAGGAAGATTTGGGATGAATGCTGATGCGGTGTGGTCGGTAGTATTGGGCCCGTACTACCGAAGACACCGGGTCAGTGGGAGACCCAAGTAAGAATCCCTGGATATCGGAGACTGAGTAGGGTTGCGTTATCGAGTGCGATTATACTCGATGGGGTCTCTGATAGTTTTATGTTGTATTTCAGAGACATCATGGTTAGACCACGCCACGGAGCGAGTTCGAGCGGTGTGAGTGACGAGGAGATTCGTCAGATGATTCACGAGGAGGTAGCTGCGGCGATCCGGGCCGAGATCCCGGAGATGTTTGGGTCTATTAAGACCACCCTGATGGAGACGTTCGAGGAGCGGTACGCCGCATTGACTGAAGCTGCAGCTACCGCAGCTATGGCCGCTGCCAGGCCACAGGGGGGTGACTCGTTGCTGTTCCGGGAGTTCAGCAACACGAAGCCACCAGAGTTCGATGGGACGCAGGATCCGATTGCTGCGATGAGGTGGATCGCGGATATAGAGGGGTGCTTCTACACTTGTTCATGCCCGGAGCACCTGAGGGTACGGTTCGCTTTGAACCAGCTCCGTCTGGGAGCGAAGGACTGGTGGAAGTTCGTGACGGCGAACTTCACTTTGGCAGAGATTACAGCAGTGACATGGGAGGGGTTTACTGCTATGGTCAGGGACGAGTACGTTCCCCCGGTGGAGAGGGAACGATTGGTTCAGGAGTTCTTAACCCTCAAGCAGGGTACTGATTCTGTTGCGGTGATCACGCGGAAGTTTCATGAGAGGGCGATGTTCTGCCCCGAGCTGGTGTCCACTGATCAGGCTCGGATGAGCCGGTACTTGGGAGTGTTGAGGAGGGATATCCGGGAGTTTGTGTCAAACTCCACCTACCATACTTTTGCTGAGCTCCAGGCGAATGCCAGGAAGCGCGAGATCGAGTTGGAGACCCAGGCCAGGGAGGAGGCCGAGTCTCAGCGGGTGGACCGGCGACCGGCTCAGTCCCAGCCGGCAGCCAAGCGGATAAAGTCCGCCGATTCGAGGACAGGAGGTTCGAAGGGCCGCACTTGCGGGAAGTGCGGCAAGAGTCATGATGGGGTATGTCGATCTGGTGCTTGCTACAAGTGTGGCAAGGAGGGGCACATTGCTAGGGAGTGCCCCAAGGGGTTTACGGTTTGCTTTCATTGCAACCAGACAGGCCATAGGAAGGCCGAGTGCCCTCAGCTTCTTCAGGGATCTGCACCTGCTGCGAGAGCTACTGCGACTCGACCGGTGAAGGCCGAGGCCCCAAGGGCTCGGGGGAGAGCCTTTCAGCTGACTGTAGAGGAGGTCCGCGCTGCGCCCGATGTTGTGGCATGTATGCTGTAATTCATGTATTTATTTTAAAATTGAGATGTTATGCTTATGTTATTATATGCGTAGGTACTTTCCTTGTGAACTCTGTGCCTGCCTTAGTGTTATTTGACTCGGGTGCGAGTAGGTCCTTTGTATCTTTAGCCTTTAGTCAGCATATCAGCGTTAGTCGTGAGTCGTTGAGTCGACCTTTGAGAGTTTCTATAGCTGACGAGAAAGTGATTTATGCCACGGAGGTTCTTCGAGGATGCGTGCTAGAGATTTTCGGGGTTGAGTTCCCGATCGACCTGATTCCTATTGCGATGGGTGACGTCTGTGTCATCGTGGGCATGGATTGGTTGAGCCGATTCGGCGCTGTCATCGACTGTGAGCGTCAGCTGGTGATTATACGAGACCATAGTGGGGGAGTTCTTTCGGTGTACGGCGAGGGTACCCGTTCGGGATCAGCTTTTTGTTCGGCCGCTAGGGCGAGGCAGTGTCTACAGCAGGGCTGTAAGGGTTTTGTGGCATATGTGATGGATACGCGGGAGGTTTCCGAGAGACCGAAGTCAGTTGAGGAGGTCCCTGTGGTGCGTGAGTTTCCAAATGTTTTCCCCGAGGAGCTGCCGGGAGTACCTCCTGTGAGGCAAGTAGAGTTTGGTATCGATCTGGTTCCGGGGGCCGCGCCTATTGCTAAGGTGCCTTATCGTCTTGCACCTCCAGAGATGCAAGAGCTGTCCTTGCAGCTCCAGGAGTTGCTGGGGAAGGGATTCATTCGGCCGAGCAGTTCGCCGTGGGGAGCACCTATTATGTTCGTCAAGAAGAAGGATGGTTCACACCGGATGTGCATTGATTACCGGGAGTTGAACAAGTTGACGGTCAAGAATCGTTACCCGTTACCGAGGATCGATGATTTATTCGATCAGTTGCAGGGAGCATCTTGGTTTTCCAAGATCGATCTGAGGTCAGGGTACCATCAGGTGAGAGTGCGGGATGAGGATGTTCAGAAGACAGCGTTTAGAACGCGATATGGGCATTATGAGTTCGTGGTGATGCCTTTCGGGCTCACCAATGCCCCGGCTGTGTTCATGGATCTCATGAACAGGGTATGCAGGCCGATGTTGGATCGGTCAGTGATTGTATTTATCGACGACATTCTGGTGTATTCGAGATCTAGAGAGCAGCATGAGGAGCATTTGAGGGAGGTCCTTGAGGTATTGAGGTCGGAGAAACTTTATGCAAAGTTCTCCAAATGTGATTTCTGGTTGCGGGAGGTCCAATTTCTAGGACATGTTGTTAATCAGAAAGGGATATTGGTCGATCCGGCCAAGGTTGAGGCGGTGATGAGTTGGGAGGTGCCGAAGTCACCCTCTGAAATCAGGAGTTTCCTTGGGTTGGCAGGGTAGTATCGGAGATTTATTAAGGATTTCTCCAAGATCGCAGTGCCGCTCACCAGATTGACCCGGAAGGGTGTTGCATTCTCATGGGGGCCCGAGCAGCAGACCTCCTTTGAGACACTTCGCCAGAGGTTGTGCGAAGCCCCGGTATTAGCTCTCCCGGAAGGGATGGAAGATTTTGTAGTATATTGCGACGCATTGATTTCGGGACTGGGTGCAGTGTTGATGCAGAGGGGTCATGTGATAGCGTATGCGTCGAGGCAGCTGAAGCCTCATGAGGCGAGATATCCCACGCATGATTTAGAGTTGGGGGCAGTAGTGTTCGCTCTCAAGATTTGGCGTCACTACTTGTATGGGGTTCGATGTATGATATACACGGACCATAAGAGTTTGAAGTATTTGATGGATCAGCCCAACCTAAATATGCGTCAGAGGAGGTGGTTGGATGTGGTCAAGGAGTATGATTGTGACATCCTGTACCACCCAGGCAAGGCTAATGTGGTAGCCGACGCGTTGAGCCGCAGGGCGGAGAGCACTCCATTGCGAGATGTATGCTTGAGACTGACTGTGATGACTCCAGTATTGGATGCTATTCGTGTGGCACAGGCCGAGGCTGTACGACCAGAGATACAGAAGAAAGAGCGGGTCGTTGGGTTAATTTCAGAGTTCGTTAAGGATGGACGAGGGCTTCTGACGTTTCAGGGTCGGATCTGGGTACCGTTCGTGGGCGATACGCGTATTACTTTGATGGAAGAGGCTCATAGATCGAAATTCTCGATCCATCCCGGTGCTACGAAGATGTATTTGGATTTGAGAAAGGAGTATTGGTGGCCCTGTATGAAGAGGGACGTCGCATGGTTCGTTGAGAGGTGCTTGACCTGCCGTAGGGTTAAGGCCGAGCACCAGAGACCGCATGGCAAGTTACAGCCATTGGAGATCCCCGAGTGGAAGTGGGAACAGATCACTATGGATTTCATCACCAAATTGCCGAGGACTGCCAGGGGAGTTGATGCAATTTGGGTGATTGTGGATAGATTGACGAAGAGTGCACACTTCCTTGCCATCAGCGAGAGTTCTTCAGCGGAGAAGTTGGCGGAGGTATATGTGAGAGAAGTGGTATCTCGGCATGGGGTGCCGATCTCGATTGTTTCAGACCGTGATGTACGCTTCACTTCCAGGTTCTGGAAGAAATTCCATGAGGAGTTGGGTACTAAATTGCATTTTAGTACCGCATATCATCCCCAGACAGACGGCCAGAGCGAGCGGACGATTCAGACGCTGGAGGACATGCTTCGAGCGTGTGTGTTGGACTTCGGGGGTAGCCGGGATGCATATTTACCCTTAGCAGAGTTTTCCTACAACAACAGCCATCATTCGAGCATTGGTATGCCACCTTTTGAGCTGTTGTATGGTAGGAGGTGTCGGACCCCATTTGCTGGGGAGAGGTGGGACAGAGGGTGATGGGCAGCACAGAGATCGTGCTTCAGACGACAAAGCAGATTCAACAAGTTAGACAGAGGTTGTTGACCGCCCAGAGCCGACAGAAGAGTTATGTAGACAGGCGCCGATCCGAGCTTGAGTTTCAAGTCGGCGACATCGTTCTCCTGAAGGTCTCTCCTTGGAAAGGAGTGATTCGATTCAGGAAGAGAGGCAAGTTGGGGCCCCGGTATATTGGGCCATTTCGGGTGATTGCAAGGATAGGCCGGGTAGCCTATCGGTTGGAGTTGCCAGCGGAGTTGGGACAGATCCACGACACCTTTCATGTGTCGCAATTGAGGAAGTGCATAGCCGATGAGTCGGCAGTGGTTCCATTAGAGGATATTCAGGTGGATGCGAGCCTGAATTATGCTGAGAGACCAGTGGCCATCAGGGATCGGAAGATCAAGGTTCTGAGGAACAAGGAGGTACCTCTGGTGTTGGTTCAGTGGCAACACCGTAAGGGATCGAAAATGACTTGGGAGCCGGAACGTGAGATGCGGGAGCAGCATCCGGAACTATTTTCAGAATGAGACTTCGAGGGCGAAGTCTAATCCTAGTGGGGGAGAGTTGTAACAGCCCGGAATCTCAGGTATTATTAAATTATGTTTTTGGGGTGATTTAAGAGGGGACTCGGCGAGTTGGAGCCTAGACTCGCCGAGTAGGATCGCAGACTTGGTCGCGGGTTCGCGACTGGACTCGACGAGTCCAGATATGGACTCGGCGAGTCTACGCTGTTTAGCGAAAACCCTAACCGTTCAGGTTTGGGACGTATAAAAAGGACTCATTGGCCGTCATTGTTCATTTTAGCCTTCTGAGAAGAACCCTAGATCGATTGTGTGCATCTGGAGCAAGGATTATAGGCCATTGTTGATTATAGAAGAATTGTTGTGCAAGGAAGAGAAGGGATTGGCTAAAGGAACAGCAAGGGAGTCACATTCTGAGGATTGGGGACACAGAGAATACATTATCCAGGTAAGAATTCGAGTATACTCTACTATTTTGATGTGATTATGGAATTAGGGTTTATGGAACCCTTTTTGTGAATAGATTGAATGTTACCCTAGTCCCCTAAACGATTGTAACCCTGTATTGGGACCTATGGAGGTCCAGAATGTCCCATGTCTGTGCATTTCGGGAATTGATGAAGGTTTTGGATTGGAATCCTTATGCCTTAGGCCAAAATGCAAATTATGAATCATGTGGTGTATCATGAGCACTGAAATGAGGACTTTACGTGATGGATCAGCCTAGGAAGGCCAGACCTAGGAATGGTCGAAGCAGTTCTGACCTTAGGATGCAGTTTGAGCGGTTGCATGGCATGGACTCGCCGAGTTCGATGAACAGACTCGGCGAGTAGCTTGAAGATTAACTGGGACTCGTCGAGTTGTTCTTCCGACTCGGCGAGTTGAGTCGGGGTGGCCCCGCGATTCTTCCAGGAGTAACTCGTTGGGTCAAGGAGGATACTCGACGAGTAGAAAGGGAATCTTAGAGAGTTGGAGGATGTCTAGACTCGCCGAGTCGCCATGGCACTCGCCGAGTCCGGTCGAGTTGACCGTTGACCGTTGACCGTTGACCAGAGTTGACCTAAGTCTGACTTCTTAAGGATAGTCACACTTAGAAGATATAAGTGTTAATGAGAGATATGTGATGTTATAGGGAGGTTGTAGCTCGTCGGATTGTGCACGAGTGATTTCAGGAGTTGCTAGCTTTCAGCATTCACGAGGTGAGTCTTCTCACTATACTGTACCCGGAAGGGTTTGACTGTGTGACCGGAAGGTCAGATATGATATGTGATATGTATGCTATATGTGGTAAGTTATTTGTTATTTGTGCTATGTATGTCATGGGCCGGAAGGCGATTATATTATGGGCCGGAAGGCAATATGTTATGGGCCGGAAGGCGATATGTTATGGGCCGGAAGGCAATATGTTGTGTGATGGACCGGAAGGTCGGCGTGGGTAGGACCGGAAGGTTTACCCAGCAGCGACGGAAGTCCCCTGAGACACATGGACCGGAAGGTCAAGGCCTGGAAAGGCGTATGTGCGTAAGTTGTATATTGGGGAACTCACTAAGTATTTATGCTTACAGTTGTTATGTATGTGTTTCAGGTACTAGCGAGGACCGTGGGAAGGCGCCGGCGTGATCGATACACACTGAAGGATGTTTTTATGATCTTGGGATTTAGACAATTTGTATTTGACATGACACCTAAATTATTTATGCCTTGTTTTGAATGGAAATACTTCATTTTTAAAATGAAAAATTTATTTGAAAATTTGAGCTGTTACACACCCTTTGCTAATAATTTAGAAGTTATGCTGACAATTGTAGTTATAGACTTATCCAAGTGGAAGACTGTTGGATTAGGTGTCTAAGTCAATAACTAAATTGGTATATACTTGAATTATTAACAAAATCATTTTGGGCTGCGCTCAAACTTGGTAATTGAATATGATGCCTTTTAGAGAGAAAGAAAGACTGATTTATTGATTTATTATATGATTAATATATTATGATAATAATATATTAATTAGAAATAGTATTATTTAATTAAGAATTAATTAGAATAATATATTAATTAGAAATAATATTATTTAATTTAGAATTAATCATAATTAATTAGAATTAATTTTGCGATTAATTGGATTAGTTAATAGTGCAAGGACCTAAACTGTAATTGTCCAATAGTTAAACAAAAGGGTTCCAGAAGGGCGGATGGTTTTGGGGTGATTCTAGGGTTCTAGAATGCCCTTTAAAGATAATTAGGAAACCAGATAATTACCTGACTTGAGATATTATTATTTTAATCAAGTAAGATTTATCTAGGGTTTCTCTATCAGCTATAAATAAGGCTTTCCACCCTATAATTTTCGGCCATCATTATTGCTAAGAGCCAACTGAAATTTCCCCTCTCTTCTTCTCTTCAAGTTTCCTAGTTGCTAAAGTTTGAGTGTGAACCATCAGAGGTATGAGATTTCTGGTGTTACATCCAAGAGTTTTTCAAGAATGATTGTTTGATTCTTTACTACAACAATCAAAAGGTATGTAATCCCTAACTTGTTTATGATTTTCGAAATTAGCTAGGGTTATAAGGTTCTTGTTGTTTAATAGAATGTTACTTCAATAGTGTTATGACTAGATCTAATACGTTACATGTACCCTTAAATGTATATGAATTTATCCGCGTTGTTACATGTAAAACCCATCAACCTACGCCACCACCACCTACAGGGGCGGACGCAGGATTTTATAGTAGTGGTTGCACGGGAAGATTAGGGGCTGCACGATAGTAGAAAAAATAAAAAATTTAAAAAATTTCGAAAATTTTTCCACTGCGGCCGGAAAATTTAGGGGTTGCCGGTGCCATCCCGGAACCCCCCCTAAATCCGCCACTGACCACCTACCATCACCGCCACTTCCATTGGTACAACCACTTACCATTACCACCACCCACCACCATTACCACAACCATCATCAACTCTACCACCACCACCACCCACATACACCACCATCACCACTTGTTATTTTTATAATTAATATCATATATCTATACATATAATTTATAAATAAAATTAAAATTAAACGAAAAACAAGAATGACAATTATGTCATTTTATATTATTCCAATTAGAATATAAAACTGGATTCAAGTTCTTGTTACTGAAAACGAAATTAAATTAAGCATACTAACTTTCAATTCTTTCAGAAATATTTTGGCAAACCAATGACATCGTCATTGGTTTTTAATGATGACGACTTGCATCACTACTCGCAATATGTCCTACAGGCTACCACAAACCTTAGTGGGTCGGTGAAGTACTCAAGCTCCATGTCCACTTTCGAGCTTTCATCCATTTCACGGAACTCTTAATAACCACCATCTTCGCTCTCACCTACTTCTCCACTCTCACAAATATAATTATATTTGTGTATGTGTGTCTCAACCCTCAAAGGTTGCCATTACGATAACATGACAAAAGAAACTTCTATTTTAGCTCACAACTCTATCTTCCAAAAAAAAATCACTAGTGCTTCAATTTATCCCACTCACTTTAACATGACAAAAGAAACTTCTATTTAAGCTCACACTCTATCTTCTAAAACAAACCACTACTGCTTCAATTTATCCCCACTCGCTCCAGTTATTCTAATGGGTTTACAAAGAGTTCACGAGGTCAAATTTGCGTTCATATTTGTGATCTTAAGTGTGGTAACAGTTTCTCGTATGACACTTGGTGCAGATGACAAAGATAAAGAAGAATGCACGGAGCAGTTGGTGGGACTAGCGACGTGTTTGCCATATGTTGGTGGCAATGCAAAATCTCCGACACCGGATTGTTGTAATGGTTTGAAAAAAGTTTTGAACACCAACAAGAAGTGCTTGTGTGTTGTGATAAAAGATAGAAACGATCCGGATTTAGGGCTCACTATAAATGTCACGCTTGCATTAGGCCTCCCTACAGTGTGTCAAGCACCAGCTAATGTTACAAAATGTCCGGGTAAGTACGTAAAGTAAAGTATACTTGCATATAGCTTTCGCTAATGTTAAAGTTGGAATCCATAAGTAAGTTCTTAAATTCAACTATAGGTGTCACTCTTTTAGTTAATTTATAGCCAATGTCCATACACCATATATACACACTTGCACACAACAATTCTATCATACATTTGCAAAGGATGTACACGTATGTCATTTTGGTCTTATTTGATGTGCCTATATCAAACATTTGCAAGCCATATACCTTTTAACAGAACTGAAAGAATTACATGCATGCATGATTAATTGAACAAAACAATGTTGTTTTTAATTAGACGATGACTATGTATTATATATTGAATATGATATGCAGAACTTCTCCATTTGTCTCCAAATTCGACGGATGCTCAGGTTTTTCTTCAATATGGCCACTCTACTGCTGGTGCTCCTGCCAATAGCCCTGTCCCAAGTGGTAACAGTTTATTTATATTCCAATATTAAGTAATTACGTAATTTCATGGAATGAATATACATAAAATTTTCAATCAATGTTTGTTAATTTTAAGCAGCTAGTGCTAACGTGACAAGTGGAACGAGTACTAAACGACCAAGTGGCAACGTGAGTGGCGCCGAAAGGACATGGTTAAAATGGGAAGTCATTCTTATGGGAGTCATGTCGTGCATTTTGACTTTAACTATCGTTATCTAGATTTCAAATGGTCCCATATTTGTGTATTTTGTAGAGTGGTGTATTGGTTTTTTAACTTATTGTATGTCCAAGCATCATCTTTTTTCCCTTTTCCAATTTAAATAAAGTTTAACATACACATTATTGTATGCATTCTTTCTCTAAGCACCACTAGCTATAAATGAGAGAATTGGCATTAACTGTAGAGATACACATCATTGTATACATTCATTCACTCACTAGATATGTTATTGTATACATTCTTTCTCTTAGTACCACTAACTATGAGTGAGAATTGGCATTAAGTGTAGGGATGTGTCTCTTAAAAGAATGTAATGTATGCACAAAACACATTATTTTATTTAAGTCAACGGACATTTGACTACATCAAAAAGAATTAGCTACTATTGTTGCTCGGCTAGAATCCCTTTTATTTATTTGGGGTTCTATGTGTGTGGAGATCATATGCTTCGGAAGAAGGAAAAATCATCCTTGAGATCTCTAAAAAGTAATATTTTCAGTTAGAAACTTAAAACTTTATCAATGAGTGGTAGGACAACTTTGTAGAAGGTGATCGTAGGGAGTATTGACATTTATTATCTCACTTTTTAATGCTCACGGGATGGTTATTAATCTCTTGGTAAAGTTGAGATTACGATTGTTTTGTGGCGAGACGGGAGAGAAGAATATACGATGGATAAAATGGAAAAAAGTGTTGGCACTTAAAAGACGAAGGTAGGTTGGGCATATGTAGTCTTTTGTCTTTTAATAAGGTTTTGGTTTCTAAATAGGGATAATGACTTAGGAACGTAATAATGTTTTCTGTTTGTCCATATTAGGTCTCTAACGTATTTTTTGTGTGTATTACACCATTAATGTTGTTATAACCGTTTAGAAATAATCTCTTTTACCGGTTTCTTCATGTTAAAAGGACTATTTGTAAACGATTAGAATAACCTTAATGGTGTAATACGCACAAAAAATACGTAGGGACCTAAAATTGACAAACAGGAAACGTTATTATCCTCCTAAGATTTTTAGTATTTATTATTTTGAATATATATTTTTAAGATTTACTTTTATATTTGTATTTCATATAAAGTTGTTGAAATTAAAAAGAATAAAAAGTAGAAAGGTTTGGATTGTATTGGATTGGATTTTGTAACCACATCATCGAGTTAACCTCTATCAAAACAAAACCTCTAGCAAGGAGCTAGAGAGAAGAACAAATTAAGGCCGGATTGGATTTTGTAACCACATCACGGATAGATGAAAACACAGGAAGGTCCAAATGAAGCCAATGCCCAACCCGACTCCAAACCTGATCAACAACCGAAAACTACAGCAACAAATGCTTCACACTTTCTTGAGAATTATGACACACATGACACAATAAGGAATCTATCAGCACCCCTTTCCACCAGTTTAGCTCTTACCAGAATGCGATCCAAAAGAACACACCATAAAAAAATGTTAATTTTAATAGGGACAAAACGGTTCCACCTAGTAGGCATACTACCCATAGGAGGCGTCATATCATTAACCCAATTTCGTGCTGATTTAACAGTAAAGATACCCGACGATTCAAACTCCCAAGACCACTTATCCGACATTTCCCCTATGCGAATAGGATTTAATATATCCACAAGATAATAAAATTGGGTCGATTCAGCCCCTACTCTAATCCCCCGACGCCAATGAAAATTCCATCCCCCCGAATCCCATTATTCACTTACTCAAGCATCTTGATTAAAGGCCAAAGCAAAGAGCCTCCCGAACCGCTCCCTAAGAGAAATATTCAAGAACAAAACATCCTTCTAGAACCTCGTTTGAGTCCCATCCCCCACCACTCTATACATGGAATTAGAAGGAATACAATCATTCTCATGGAGATGATTAATGGATCCTACAATCTTTTGCCAAATACTCCCTCCAGTTCCTATTCTCGAATCGTCCGAAAAACCACCACCTTCCCCATGACAAAATTTGACAATTTTAACCCTAAGAGCTCCATTGTCATTAAGAAACCGCCACTTTCATTTATAAAGAAGGCCAAGGTTAAAAGCATCCAAACTACCAACCCCACGACCTACAAGTTTCTTATTTAAAAAGTAAAAATTTACTATAGGGGTTTATAGTTTCATACGGGGATAATGACTTAGGAGGGTAATACCGTTTCCCGTTTGTCCATATTAGGTCCCTAACGTATTTTTTGTATGTACTACACCATTAAGGTTGTTATAATTGTTTAGAAATAATCCCTTTTACCGATTTCTTCCTGTTAAAAGGACTATTTGTAAACAATTATAATAACCTTAATGGTGTAATACGCACAAAAAATACGTTAGAGACCTAAAATGGACAAATAGGAAACGTTATTACCATCCTAAGTCATTATCCTTTCTAAATAGGAGCTCATTTGTACACAATATTTTTTCTCCATACACAACAATTTGTTCTTTAAAATGTTGTATTATACAATTCTATAAATAATAAATTGTTGTATATGGAGAAAAAGTGTTGTGTATGTTCTCAATGATGCTAAAGATTCTTGAATGAACTTAATTCCTTATGGGTATCTCTTATTAAATCTACTCATATGTATGCGGACGATATTGTGATGAATTTACAAAAGTTGACAATCCAAGGGGCTTGAAGCAATGTCATCCGATCAACTTTGGTCAAGAGATATTGATCTTGATCTTTCATCAGGAAAATGGTGATGGGTTGAATACTAGATTTTGCGAAAGCATTTGGATAGGTAATATTCCTTTTCGACAACGATTTTCAAAATTGTATGCTTTGGAAGTTGATAAAACTTCCTCGATTCATTCTTTTTGTTAAATGAATATTGGGTGGGTGTTTGGTGTCAAGCTCTTAGGCATGAGATCGAGAAATCTCAAAGAGAGGAATTTCAAGGAGTTTTGGAGCATGTTATTTTGTGTTACCAATCAAATCAAATATATGGTCATGAGATCTTGATTCATCAAGATTGTTTACAATGGATTCAGATAAGAGTCATTAATGCAAATAACTAGGTAGTTGGAGAACATGCTATAAGATGATAAATTAGTACTAATTATAGTTAACAATTTTGCATGGAGAGTTTGTTTGGATTTATGACGTACTAGAGTCAATTTGAATATGAGAGAAGATGAATGTGGATTCTTTATTGTGCATGGTGTATGTTTCTCAAATTGAGTTGAACAATCATTATGTTTGACTTGTTATGTGGTTTCTTCTATATGGAATCAAATGGGTAGGTAGTGGAATTTCAATTCTCTTTATATTGACTCCATTTGGAATTTGTTAATGTGGATAGGTAGCTTGAATCTCAACATGGTGCATAGGAGATGTTTAGATACAATAATTTATGAAAATTATTGGGTGCTTTGGTTTTTTTCTAGAATAACTATCTTTAAGGCATAATCAAGCAAGGAGAGATGCTATCTTTGAGAAGATTGTGTTACAATTTGTTTTTGGTTGGTAAAAAAGAAGCTTACAACTGACTAACAATGTTGAATGATGAAACCATGTTGTTTGATTATACATCTGACTGACTGTGCTGACTGACTTTGTTGAATGATGAAAATGACTATTTTACCCTTATGTTATTTTTGCAACACAACATACATATATTAATTTTTTCTACATAAATGCAACTGTAACTATCAAACAGTATCACTTGTATTTTGATTACTTACTATTAAAATGAATCTATAACAATACCATGTCAATTAGAAATATACTTAACTCTTGCAAATCTTGATTAAACAATACAATAGTTTAATTCACATCACAATAACAACCTATAAATATTTATCATGTCGTCATAATACAAATAAATACATATAGACCAATCAAAAGATTCACCCACCCTAAAACTAATAATAGAAACTTTATATAGCAACATCCATATCCATTTGTATTTCTCACAAGAACCTAATAACATCCTCCATATTACAACATCCAAGTCCATTTTGATTTCTTTCATAAACTCATATATGCTTTCAACTTGATGGCTTGTTCCCAGCCTAGCAACTCATTAGTCGTGGTGATCATTGGATTTCTTTGGCGAGGATCATCCGTTTTTTTGTCTACATGTTCAACTACATATGCATATGCATAATAAATCAACCCATGATAATTGACATTCATTAGTTATAAAAAAATACAAACACCAATTGTAGAAGCATTACAATTTATAGTTTTTAGTAGTGAACCTCTTTGATAGGCTCAACAAGTTCAAGCATGGTGAATTCACCTAGATTTCCAATGTTAATTGGCCCCGTATGAATAGTTAGTGCCTCATTGCTATAATTGGCAAAAAAAACCTGGTAAATTGAATGACAAGAAAATGATGACAACATGCCAAAGTACCATACTTTGATTTCAAAAACAAATAAATTCATA
This sequence comes from Lactuca sativa, assembly GCF_002870075.4. Classification (NCBI taxonomy): domain Eukaryota; kingdom Viridiplantae; phylum Streptophyta; class Magnoliopsida; order Asterales; family Asteraceae; genus Lactuca; species Lactuca sativa. The sequence continues at coordinate 47,836,689 of NC_056629.2, read as the reverse complement.
TATAATCTGATTTCACACATACATACACACCCTAATTTCACAAACAAAGAAATTCATCCGATTTTTTATTTGATTTTTACCAACATAAATATATCAGATTTTCTGATTTTTACCTACACAAAGAAAAAACAAAGAAATTATCTGAATGGTCAGTGTTGGCTTAGGAGAGACGGAGGTCGGTTGCTTGTGGCGGTGGCGACGAACGTGGCCAACAAGAGGAACGATTGAACAAGGAAGAGTTGAAGGTGTTGTATGGAAGGTGGTGTGTTGAAGGTCTATGTGTTAAAGTGGTAACCAAGAGAATATGATGAGGGGGAGGCAATGCCGTCGACGAAGGAAGGAAACGGTAAGGAGCGACAACTGGAGGTCGATCTGATTTTGCAAGTTCAGATTAACTTAAATTAATTTACTAAAAATTTAAACTAAGCAAACAACTAAAGATGATTGTAAATCAACTGAATGAAGGTACTTCCGTTTAGCTTCAAATCACCCATTTTCTGTGGTTAGTTTCATTATATGAATTAATTTTAGTTGGTTACCAAAGTAAATGTTATTAGAAGTCCTGGTCCGATGTCACACCCCCAAACCAAGGATGGCGGAAACGTCCGGGGGTGGAGGACTTCATGTATAGTATCACAACAACGAGTATAATAGTGATCAAAGTAATTACAACCATCATAAATATAATTGAAAAAAGTTACACCAAAGTATATGTTTACATGTTTCAAATCAATTACATTATGATGACAAAATGAACTGTTTGATGATTTAACGTTCCATCCTCAAAATGTTGTTGATTTCCTGTTTCACTGATCTTCTGAGAATACAAGTAGTTTTGAAAAACTGTCAACAATTAAGTTGGAGAGTTCATAAGAGTTTCATTTGAGAAAGAAACCATTTTCTTTGTAAAAACGACAAAGTATGTTTCCAGAAAACCCAATCTTTTCTTTGTTAAGTGTGAAATGAATGCTTCTATGTTATGCGATAATGAACCCTAGAAAATTTAAGTCAAATAAATCGTTGAATATAATGGGCCTGCCCTAGGTCCACAACCAAACAAGGAACAGGAGATAAGGCGAGACCACAAATTCTAAGTCGATTGTGACTAGATTCTTATATAACCCTAGCATATACACTTAGCGATTATAGCTAAAGTCTAACAATTCTAGCTTTATGTAGTTTTAATAGAAATATGTTCCAAAGAAAATCCAATATTTTCCTTATAAAAGTTAGGTAGTCCTAAATTCCAGGACTGAAAATAAACAAATATTTTTCCATACTTAAAGATATAAAAGTGTTTTTAAATCGGCATAAACCCTTTTTGATATAAAAGTGTACATGTATTTTTCCATACTTCAAGTAATTCATGCGAGTTAAATCGACATAACTCGCTAATTTAAAAATAGAACCCGTAAATCTTATGATTTATTAATACCACATGTGAGCTATTATAACCATGCTAAGACTCAGACAGCCTTGTAATACAACGTTCTTCAGGCGTCGCAAGTTAAATGACAGTAGTCACCTCAAACCTGCCGGTCTAGCTGTTGCAAGCAACTTAGGTGCGGGCTTGTCAGACCCAATATAGATCTATACACAACTATCACGCTCTCCCTACAAGAGACTCTGGTTACAATTTACAGGACTTTTGACTTTGTTACCATGAAGGTAACACGAAGGGAATGTCTCACAAATTTATTCATTAACAAATTTACGTGAAGTGAACTGAAAACCTTCGGTAAATAAGTTTGAAATGTAAATGATACATAAACTATACCTATTATAGTTTATCCAAAAAGTTTGTAATGTGAAAGAACTCTTTTATGAAAATACATTAGTGCTATGAATCCATAAACTATGCTTATTATAGCTTATTATATGTGTTCTAAATGAATGAAGAATCTTATCATGAATGACTAAATTTCAGTTTATGATGATAAAATAACAAGAAAACACATTCAATATTTATAACTTATTGTTATACACTTTGCCCAACATTATACAAAGTGTTATGAAAGTTTTAAGCTGTTAATAAGTTTTTTAACCTTTCTGCAATGTTTTAGAAAAATCATAGAAAAATCATACGAAGTCGAAAACTAAATCCGTAAATTCTGAGAGTTCATAAAATGTGTCTAGTTTATTCAAAATTTTTATTATGATTTTTGGAGGTCTTTAACTTGTGTTAAAATGTTCATATTCACAGACTGCTCCGAATTCGTTTATGAAATGATAGGCAGTTTTGTAAAAATCACCATAAATAGTAGAAACATCGTATGGAGATGTGCAAGTAGTAATTTCAAAAGTATGAACCTGAACTATTTTCATATTAAACAGTTTTGAAAGATATTAAGTTTAAGATAGTCAAAACAGTCCGTGAATAAGACTTAACTTTTCTGATGAAAGCTGTTGTTTGAGTTTAGTTGTGTTCTTGGTGTTTTAACTTGTATTCCCCCCACCCCCTAAAACTTGAAGAAAACATGAAAATTTAGGGGTATGAACTCACCTTGAGTGATTTCAGTAGATGGATGATGAAGTAAAGAAGTGTTCAACTCAAGAACACTTAGATGATGTTTGAAAATTTCGAAGATCTAACAACAAATATGACAATATTTGTGTAAGGAACTCATGATTTGAGTGAAGAAGTGTAATAATCATATGAAAGATGATGATACTTACCAAATGAAGAAGAAAAGTCTTGGAAAAAGCCTTGGAAATCTCGGAATTGAAAGAGAGAAGTTGAGAGAAAAGTGTTTGCTCTTTGGGTGGAAATGAGAGAAATGAGTGAGAATGAGGAGAGAGGGTGAGTTTTCCAGCTCTTAGGACGTGGGAATGGCTAGAGATTGATGGAAAAGTACAAGGAAGTGACTAGGTATGGTGGGGAGGGGTGTGGGTTGGTCATAGAGTGGGTATGGGTGGTTGCTTGTGTCATAAATCAAAGAAAAGCCAACACTCCACCCCCTTGTACTTCACCCACTAAATCTTGGATATGATTGGCACTAAAAACATGGGGATTAATGAAATTTGAGGCTTTAATTGTTAAAATAAAGTTTTGGGTGAAAATCGCGTGTTAAAATGATGAAAAACAAGCCTAAAACGAAGTCGTAGTCGAAAACCGGGAAGAAATGGCCTTTCTGCGAGGCTTCTCGGGTAGGGGCCGAAGTTCGGTCCTCAGCAGCTTGGACCCAAAGGCGAACTGGGCCGAAGGCGAAGGTCAGGAGCGAAGGCGAGGTTCGGGTTCAGGTTCGGGTCAGCAGGCTTTGGTTCGGGTCAATAGGCTTTGGTTCTTAGTAGAGTTCGGTCCCTATAGGGGACCTTCCGTCCTAAGAGGCTTCGCTCCTTAAAGAGGGGTTTTGGGTCCTTAAAGCTATTTCACCTGTTTTTACCCCGTTTCAAGCGGTTTTTGACCCGGTTAAGGGTCGGGATGGCCCGAAAGACTATAAAAAGTTAAAGGAATTTTTGAGAGAGATTTGGGAGATATTTCACATACTTGGAGAGATTTCTCATACTTAGAGAGATTTGGGAGAGATTTCACGTACTTAGAGAAATTTGGGAGAGATTTTAAATAGAGAGAGATAGAGTGAAAGAGATTGGGAGAGGCTTCTTTTGTGACCTCTTTGAGTGCTTGGCTTCGCAACGCAAGGTCCGTAAGTCCCGTTAAGCCATGTTTAAGGATCTTACACACTCCCTATGAGTATGCAACATTATTTTATCAGTATGGTTCATTACTTACCACAGTTTTAGGTTAAGGAAATCTAGATATACGAATTTTTCAATTGATGATTTCTCATTAGAATAGCGAGTTGTATAGTAATTACCTAACGTAAGCCCTAGTACACAAGGGTTAATTGAGTCGATCGGTTTGACTTGTTGACTTTAGTTGACTTTGAGTTGACCAGAAATTGACGTTTGTCACATCATCCCCCTGTTAGAGGGAATTTCTTCCCGAAATTAGCACTGTGGCCGGGACTTCGAGAGTTGGGGAAAGATGGGGGTACTTTTCGGAGTTCAAGAATTTGGTATGGCGGGGACCAATCCGCCTGATGTTAAATGACGACCTTGGAATTTCTTATTGTAACTTAAGCTAAATCGATTTAAAGGAGTTATTGTTTTGGAATGATAGTGTATTCTACGCATGCCTTTATACTCTCCGTTTTATTCTCGTTATTACTGTTGGATTAATGTCTAAGTCCATAACTATATTTGGTAAGACTTGACCCGACCCGGCATGGTCCATTTGGGTTGCATACCATCATGCACTTGAATGAGAGAAATAAGACACTTATGGTTATTAATATATTATAAGTTCTAGTATATTAATAATATTAATAATAAGATTATTTAATTAGTATTGATCAAGAATTAATCTAGGATTAATTAAGTGATCAAAAGAAGACTAATTAAATATATGGGTTGATTGTGTAAATCATCCATACTTGTATAGTGGGCTAATGCTCCATGGATAATCAAGTTGGGCTAAAACCCATAGGATGGTCCATGGATGCTCCATGGTGTATTTGTACCCATGGATCCAAGGAAATGGAAAGCCATGACAATTAAGAGTTTACCCTAATTGTGTAACTATATAAGCATCTTATTATTGAGGAAAAATCGGCCACTAGAGATAGTGAAGAAAGGGCTAGCCGATTTTGATGAGTGTAGAATTCTCTCAAGTCATTCCAAGTGTTTTGATGATTGTGATTCCATTTGAGGTGTCACACTTGGGGCACTAAGCACTCAAGCTTCATGAAGACTTACTACACCAAAAAGGTATGTATTCTATCCTACTATATCCATTGTTTTATATGCTAGATTAGGATAATACCTTGGAAGTTCTTATTTGCATGTATAATAGAGAAAACATAGATCCAAGGTATTTAGGGTTGCATGTACACTTAGGAAGTGTTAGAATGCTCAAAACCCAACAGTGGTATCAGAGCCACGGGTTGTTTTCTGTTATATTGATGCAAATATTTTATTTTCAAAGTTGGAAAAAAAAAAAACATGAAGTTTGTCAAATTTTAAAATAATTACTTGTTCTTGTGAAAAACTAATTATTTGTAAAATTTGAATAATTTGCTTTATGAGTTGAATTAGGTCAAATTTAATAAAAGATAAAATAATATGATTATTTTATTAGTTTTAAAAGTTTGATCTAAAAAGTTTTATTTTTTTTTGAAACCTCCATAAGTTATGGATTTGAAAAGGTTTTAAAAAAAAAAAAAATTGATTCAAAGTTTTTTTGGAGTTACAAAATTTGGTGTTAATGTTTTAAAGGATTACATAACTTAAGAATAAGTTATGGATCACCAAAAGTTTTTTGTGTTATCTTGTTTTATGAGTGAATTTGGATTAATGATGAAAATTATGTGATAGTTGGTTTTAATCCAAATTAATCTAAGAATTGATTCTAAAATGTGTTTTTGTAACTTGTCCTCAAGTTATATGAAAAGTCACATTTAAGAATCATAAAACTCATAAAAATTGGCAAAGGTTACAAAAATGAAGAGTCTAGTTCTAATTAAATGGTTTTATGACTCCATAACTTGTCCTCAAGTTATGGAGGACCAAGAGTCTCTTCATTTAATAAAATAAAATAAAATAAAAAAAAAAGGTGTAACCTTAATTAATTCCATAAGTTATAAAATAAAGAAAAGTTAATTCTTTTATTAGTTTAAAGTCTTCCATAACTTGTCCTCAAGTTATGGAACTTGAAGAGTTTTTGGATTAAAGCTACTTTAAACACATAAGTTATGGAATTAATTAGTTTTGAATAGTTTCAAAACTTGCCCTCAAGTTTTGGAATTTGTAAAGTTTTCTCTAATGAATACTTTAATTCCAAGTTAGCCCTTAGAATTTTAAAAGTTAAAATTCAACCCTTATACTTTATAATATTATAAGTTAATAATATATATATGTATAAGAGTAAAGTCAGTCTTACCGCTAGTACGCCTCATTCACGAAGCCGGTCTATAAGGTGGGTATAAGGTTGTTGCCTATAAAATGGCAACTTAATGGGTGTCCACTCTCACCCACCGCTTGCTTGACCGGTGGAGGGTCGTTAGCCGAACGGGTTTGACAGGACTATAATTCTCCCTTCATTAAAAGTATTAATGAAAATACTAAGTAACTAAACTTTTAATAATACCCAATCTTAGTTACTTAGGAAAAATGTGAATAAGGTGCTAATCCATGAAATTACACTTTACACTTTGTCTAAGTCGTTAGTGGAGCGTGTGTGGTTAACCGGCACACTAACTTGGACTTAACAAGGTAGGTAAAGGGTGACTTAATATTTATCATAGTATCGATGGAGCGTGTGTGGTTAACCGGCACATCGATTGAGGGGTAATTTATTAAGGGTACCAAGTGATTTGCATGGTTACTTCACACCTTGTTTTGTGATCCTCGGCATCCCAGTCACAAAACCTGAAGGGCACACTCGAGATTGAAACATGCCTTTGAAAAGTTCAATGAATCTCAAAGATCTAGGAGTTTCAAAACCAATTAAAACCTAATTATACATTTCGTTTATCTTGGTGGAAATTGGTGAATCGTCATTCACCTACCTTCAAATATTCTATAGCTTGGATTACGGCATACCTCTTCTAAGTTATAAAATAGTTTGTTGGGTCCTAGCCTTAATATTTCATATTGGGTGTCATATTAAGGACTTTAAATCAACTATCTTGAATATCTCCCAAAAGATGTCTGGTTTAGACACCTATGATCTTCCCAAATCTCTTGAAACAAGGTTTCCTAATGAAGATGATGTCCCATGGATATCATACTTCTTTCTCCTCCTCCAACTATTCTCCCTAACCCACAAGTTCTTGAAAAGTTTAAGGTCACTCAAGCCCTATTGGCAAGGCAAGGTCTAGGTGTGATCACATCTTGGAGATGTAGTCACATATTGACAAGCCGGGAGAGTTGGGTGTCAAAGTCTTGAGAAAGTTGGTGGTTCAATCACTTTCTAAGTCACATAGTGAGTTCCTTTGGGACACCTATGAAACAGACTATGACAAGACCCTTAATGATCTTATCTATTTTGCTAAGATCAACTTCCTAAAACTTTATGGACATTGACAATGATGATATTGGATATCTAGTAAAGCTCTCTCTTCCCAGTGGATAGGGATCGGCCATAGTCAACTCGGTTGACCAAATGGTAAAGAGAAAAGCTAAGTCTGTGATAGTCTCGTGTACCATTATCAAAGGGTCCATATGTTTATATTGCCAAAGAAAGGGGCATTGGTTGCGAAGCTGCTAAAATTTACCTAAGGATGTTAAAGTCAATAAGTTTGACTCTACTTCAGGTAAAGTCCACTATCTAACTCTGTTAAGTTTCTATTCTGAGATTCTTGATACATGATGTGACCGGGTCGCATGGTGATGGTTTAAGAATCAAAGGAATGTGAAGAAACTTAAAGGAAGAATATGCTGAATCTGATCGCATAGATGGATTTCTATCGCATAGTTTGAAAAATCGGATTCTTGAGCTACTTCTTAGGAGTTATGAGATATTGCTTAGGAATAGATAACAACAAGTTTTCATATGGATTGTAAGGATAGTTTTTCCGCAAAGTTTTAAAATAAAAGAAAATTTTTTGATTTTATTTATTTTAAAATATCCTTACAATGGCATTTGAGGAAAAATTGTTGCTTATATAATTCCGTTAAGAGCAAGAGTGGAAATATGAAATTGATTCTTTCATTTGTGGTAATGTCTAAATTTACCAAATAAGGAAAGGTTCTCATCATCCAAGGTTCAATTGGACCGGAACTTGGAATCATGCAAGTTGTATAGCATGATGAATGAGAACTTTCAAGTTTTGGAAAATTAAGACTAATTACTTGTTCACATGGATGTGTGAGTCAAGTAAAGGACTTAGGGATCGAGTACACATTCTTGTGCACTGATTAAGTCCACCACTAAAGATCGTTAAGAAGAATCAAATTAGGCAGAAGGATAAAAGTTTCTCATATCTGAAAAGATGGGAGAGTACTTTAGTATCAGTTTTGAGATCATCTTAATGATTAAGAAACCATATCAAAATTAGTTCTCTAAGGAAATCTTAGTGCATTCTTATGACTAAGAAGAGGAACTTGAATTGTTGAAATGGTTAAATCAAGAAGATGAGTCATACTTCGTTCCAATACAAGTCTTAGAGTCATACTCCAAGATTGTCATTTGAGTGACATGTCTTAAAGAAGGTTTAAAACACTTGTCAAATGGAAGAGTAAAAGTTTTCTACTCTTGTACATTTGAAATTGGTAAGTTGTGATGTTTTGGATAAAACAAAGACCAACTTAGGCCAATTGTGTGAAGTGTTTGTCTTGATTAGAATCCTCACTATCTCTTGGATATTTGACAAGGGAGTCTTATATGTCAAGAGGACAGTGGGAGTCTTAAAGGTCTTGAAAGTCTCAAGAAATAATCAAGAATAAAACCTGAAGTTCTTCGCTAGCACACGACTTGAGGTTTATAACCTATCGTGTTGACATATCTGTGCCCATTCCAGTTAAAGTTGGCTTTGCATATGAGTTCTTAGAGTTCTCAATTTGTTGCACAACAACTTGGAAGCAATGGCAGGCCCTTGAGCTGCCAGGTGGCAAGAAGTTAAGATTGAGTTCAATCCATATGAGTTTGGATTTGTCATTATCCTTGTCTTGTGACTATGGTTTTGACAATTCACATGGATAAGAACACATACGCCATTAAATCTAAGTGTCATAAGGTTTCTCTCTGATTCATGAAAATGATGGTGAGGAAACACTTTCACTAAGTAGATTTTAGCTAGATAGCAATTGTGATATTTGCATTCTCAAAGTCGTTAGTGGAGCGCGTGTGGTTAACCGGCACACTAATTTGGACTTGTGAGAAGTGGCAAGAAGGTCTAAACATTATGATTACGGCATCCCTCTTCATAATTGTTTAGATACACAAGTGTGCTATCTAAAGGAAGGTGTATGATTTTGATACAGCTTTATCAAAACAATCTAGCATCAGAAATCTGAACTTTGGTAAGAAAGTCAATGAAGTATTGATTTCTAGAAGTCCAGCTGATTTCTGAGTACATGTCAAAGCTAGTGGGAGCATAAGTGTTATGCTATTAATCATTATGTTAGTGGGAGCATGATAATTATGATAAGTATTGCAAGTTAGCAATGTTAATTATAGAAAACAAAAGTTTCAATTGGGAAAGAGTTGTTTTGCTATAATTAAGGGAGAGGAAATTATACTTCATATCAAATCTATAAGGTTTAGATTTGAGGTTTTAATCATTTAGTCAAGGATATATATGAATTTCATGTTGGAATGGCTCAACATAAGGAAATTCTGTATATGGGTCCATTATTTGCGTTCTAAAATTCGATTATGATTACGGCATCCCTTTTCATAATCTGAATTATGAGAACTTGGCAAATAGAAATGGAAATACTATAGCAAAAGACTGGTTTAGTCTTTATGTAAGACATCATGAATCGTGTCCCATATGCTTCGGATCGATTACATGTGCTATATTCATCCGTTCTAAAATTTTCCAAATGCCTGGGGCATTAAGAAGGGAAAAAGGTTTAGAACTGGATATGACTAAAAGGATTAAACAATTGTCGAGGACAATCTAAGGTTTACCAAAGATTGGTTGCTCAAGGACAGTTGGAAGTATAGTGATAATTCTGGAAGGACCATATTGACATAATCTGTAAGGAGGCAACTCTTGTTCAGAAGTGATAGTCAAAATGGAATCTGGAAATGTTTCAAAGTTAGGATTTTCAAATCTGTGTAAGATTAAGGAAACTTAATGCAAGAAGGATATTTCCAAGGAGTTGATCTCCTTTGGAATACTCTGTAATGATTGTTGCCAAGTCTTTATGACTTTGTGCATAATCATTACGAGAGGATCAATGCATATAAGTTTAGAATCTAACAGATTTCAGTAAATGGCATGAATTTGGAATTCCTGCATTTGCGGTAAGGATTTGGGAGTGTGAAAAGAGAATCATTGAAGTTATGTTCAATTGATCTAGTTCACAAAGTAAAGATCATAGACAAACATAGTATGCATACTTGGTGTGTGGCATGACTAGTGTTTAAGAAAACATAGTGTACATGCTTGGAGCATGGAACAATTATTGTTTTAAATTCAAGAATAAAGTTGATAGCTGAAACAGTATACAATGAATAATGTGTAATCATATGGTGATAAATAAAAGGTGTTTTATTTATGTTCAAAGGGTTGATACCATATTGGATTCAATTATTATTGTGTTTCATTTTGCATGTTTTGACTTCCCGAATAAACTAGGTTATTCTTCCGGAATGACTAAGTTATTCAAAGCATCCACAGTCGGTCATATGTTGGAAGTAGATATGAATTAAGACTGTCATGATGGGTTGTAGAGGTCTAAGGTGTTGGACAAGGCTACAACAATCATGAGTGCTCATAAGTTCTGAGTATTGGATTTAACCCGCGCTCATTGGAATCACTTCATGGATTTTATCACGAGTGATCATGAGACGATAATATCTTATATTCTTCAAACCTAGAGATATGAGTTGTTACTATGAGTTGGTTGTACATTGATTGCACGAAAACGCATTTGGTAACTCGGTGCTATAAAACGTGCCTTTGTGTATGATTCAACAAGTAGTAGAACAAGCCATATGAGTCGAAGTTTATCCATTCCTTTTACCTTCGGGATAAAAGCGATATCTGTGGGCCCCTCGATGATTTGATGATGACAAATGGAAGTGCTCGGCCGGGCCAGGACTGATTTGATTTGTTCAATTAGTCAGTTGTCATAAATCGGAAATCGGGAAACAACAAATGGACAGAGAGAATGATTATAATCCATGTCTCAGTCCATATGATATCTAGAATGGAGGAATATATGATCCCTTATCTAATGGACAAGTCACTGACAAAGGTCAGAGTTCATCTACAAGGTCAGAGTTCGACAGAAGCTTTTGAGAGCTACGATTGCCGGTTGGTTCCTGAAGTCATACGCAATAATAGTTTTAGACTTATCCAAGTGGGAGACTGTTGGATTAATGTCTAAGTCCATAACTATATTTGGTAAGACTTGACCCGACCCGGCATGGTCCATTTGGGTTGCATACCATCATGCACTTGAATGAGAGAAATAAGACACTTATGGTTATTAATATATTATAAGTTCTAGTATATTAATAATATTAATAATAAGATTATTTAATTAGTATTGATCAAGAATTAATCTAGGATTAATTAAGTGATCAAAAGAAGACTAATTAAATATATGGGTTGATTGTGTAAATCATCCATACTTGTATAGTGGGCTAATGCTCCATGGATAATCAAGTTGGGCTAAAACCCATAGGATGGTCCATGGATGCTCCATGGTGTATTTGTACCCATGGATCCAAGGAAATGGAAAGCCATGACAATTAAGAGTTTACCCTAATTGTGTAACTATATAAGCATCTTATTATTGAGGAAAAATCGGCCACTAGAGATAGTGAAGAAAGGGCTAGCCGATTTTGATGAGTGTAGAATTCTCTCAAGTCATTCCAAGTGTTTTGATGATTGTGATTCCATTTGAGGTGTCACACTTGGGGCACTAAGCACTCAAGCTTCATGAAGACTTACTACACCAAAAAGGTATGTATTCTATCCTACTATATCCATTGTTTTATATGCTAGATTAGGATAATACCTTGGAAGTTCTTATTTGCATGTATAATAGAGAAAACATAGATCCAAGGTATTTAGGGTTGCATGTACACTTAGGAAGTGTTAGAATGCTCAAAACCCAACAATTACCACTATGAATATTTCAGGTTGTAGTTAGTGAGTATTGACACTAAAAGGGTTTCGACCATTAATGACAAAGTTGGTAGTATAAGCCCTACTAGTTCTTTTATAATCGCTTGGTGTAAACTAGTCGTATATCATTAAGGTTGCAAGGGCAGTCGAATGAGTGACTCCGCCTTAAGCCCACAACCAAACAAGGAACAGGAAATAAGGCAGAATTATACATTCTAAGTCCTTAGAATCTTAATGATATATGACCATAATGTTTACACTAGCCATCATAGATTCGTTAGTAAAAACCCTGTGTTTTTAAATACGTGATAAGACTTACTTGGATTTGTCATGTTCTCTAGATCTATGGTCGATAAACCCTAAGTCGACACTAGTCTCAGCAAGAATTTAAAACCTACATGTGGCGGTTAAAAGCATGTACCTCTATTCATGAGTGGTTCCGGGGGAGTTTCTCCTGCGGTGATCATAAGCACCCTTCCACCGTCACCAGCATTCCTTGTCCTTAGACAGTCTCTCTTATAGTTTCCTGCTTCACCGCACTCGTAACAAGTTGGGCTGACTCCAATGTCGCAGACCTGGTTGATGGGTTGTGCCGGTGCTCTACAGAAACGGATAGTGTGCCCCTTCCTGTTGCAATTCTTGCAATGCATCTCCCGGCAAACCCCAGTATGATGGAAGTTACACTTGTTGCATTTCGGAAGGGTTCCAGCGTATCGATTTATGGATGCTGGAGTGGTAGGAGTTGTGGCAGCATGAACAACAACGGTCTGTTGCTTCTTGGTGGAGTCCTAGGCTGGTTGGTCCTTCTTGTTGTTCCAGAACTTCCTTTTGTTGCTACTCCCTCCGTCTTGCTCAGGAGTGGTTGTTATAGTGTCATGGCTAGCCATATGGTCGATGAGTTGTTGTGCCAACTCCTTGGCACTATCGAAGGTAGTTGGTCTTGAGGCTAACACGCTATTCTGAATTCGGGAAGACAATCCCCAAAGGTATCGTTCCACCTTTTTGTCTTCCGGTGTGACCATAGCGGGACACAGGAGTGCTAGATCACAGAATCGGGCGGTATAGGTTGCAAGGTCAGATTCTGTCATCTTGAGGTTCCACAGTTCTTGCTCCAGTTTTTGCACTTCGCCCCTTGGGCAATACTCTTTTAGCATCATTGCCTTCAAAACCTACCAGCTCATCGAGTTAGCCACTGTAAGCGTTAGTGACTTAATGTGTCTGCTCCACCAAGTAAGGGCTCGGCCAGAGAAAGTGCAAGCTGCAAATTTGACCTTGCTTACTTCGGGGCATGCACAAATTTCGAAGACCGATTCGGTCTTCTCGAACCATTGCATCAGTGTGATAACTCCCCCGCTTCCATTGAAAGAATTGGGTTTGCCATTGGTGAATTCCTTAAAGGAACACTCTCTCTCGAGTGTCCTTGGATTTCTCCTTGAGTGGAGTTATTAATACCACTCCTTGTCCTTCTGGTACCGTCATTGCTGATTTGGGACATAGCAGCTACCACTGTGGCTGTGACCGCAACTTGGAATAGGACAGGATCATATTGGGGAGGCGGCAGTGGCAGATTTGTTTGCGTTCCGCCGGTGCGTCTAGCAGACCTACAAGGCGGCATCTTTTTGTTATAGAATTTCAAGGACGAATTGGGTATAAGTCTTTTAGTAATGAACACTAGAAGGACCCATAGATTCCTTCTATAATCGCTCAGCGTATATAAGTTATATAAAATTTAAGTCAAATAAACCATTTAATATAATGGGTCTTTCCTAGGTCCACAACCAAACAAGAAACAGAAGATAAGGCGGGCCCACAAATTCTAAGTCGATTGTGACTAGATTCTTATATAACCCTAGCATATACACTTAGCGATTATAGCTAAAGTCTAACAATTCTAGATTTATGTAGTTTTAATAGAAATATGTTCCAAAGAAAATCCAATATTTTCCTTATAAAAGTTAGGTAGTCCTAAATCCCAGGACTGAAAATAAACAAATATTTTTCCATACTTAAAGATATAAAAGTGATTTTAAATCGGCATAAAACCCTTTTTGATATAAAAGTGTACAGGTATTTTTCCATACTTCAAGTAATTCATGTGAGTTAAATCGACATAACTCGCTATTTTAAAAATAGAACCCGTAAATCTTATGATTTGTTAATACCACATGTGAGCTATTATAACCATGCTAAGACTCAGACAGCCTCGTAATACGACGTTCTTCAGGCGTCGCAAGTTAAATGACAGTAGTCACCTCAGACCTGCCGGTCTAGCTGTTGCAAGCAACTTAGGTGCGGGCTTGTCAGACCCAATATAGATCTATACACAACTATCACGCTCTCCCTACAAGAGACTCTGGTTACAATTTACAGGACTTTTGACTTTGTTACCATGAAGGTAACACGAAGGGAATGTCTCACAAATTTATTCATTAACAAATTTACGTGAAGTGAACTGAAAACCTTCGGTAAATAAGTTTGAAATGTAAATGATACATAAACTATACCTATTATAGTTTATCCAAAAAGTTTGTAATGTGAAAGAACTCTTTTATGAAAATACATTAGTGTTATGAATCCATAAACTATGCTTATTATAGCTTATTATATGTGTTCTAAATGAATGAAGAATCTTATCATGAATGACTAAATTTCAGTTTATGATGATAAACTAACAAGAGAACACATTAAATATTTAGAAATTATTGTTATACACGTTCCCCAACATAATACAAAGTGTTATGAAAGTTATAAGCTGTTATGTAACGTCCTAAAAATACGAACCAAAAATTTCATTTTCAAAAACATATACTTAGTAAAACATTGGAAATAAAACGTTCACCGATCATAACATTTCATAAAAGATATCGCATGTCTGGAAAACATTTTCATAAAATATAATAAATATCATAGTACAAATCCCCAAGAAGATCTGATAGTGCGGAATACAAGGCATGTGTGTGATGGGCCGCTACTGCGCCATCTCCTTCCCCTTCGAAGAAGAGGTACCTAAAACCAAAACTGAAAACTGTAAGCACTAAGCTTAGTGAGTTCCCCCATAATACCTCATACCATACAAACATACAATGAACAGCTAGGAGATATGGGCCTCACCCACACTCATGAAGATACGAGCCTCGCCCACACTCCGCTAGCTGGGAGATACAGGCCTCGCCCACACTCCTCTATCTGGGAGATACGGGCCTTGCCCACACTCCACTCTCAGAGAGATACGGGCCTCGCCCACACTCAGCTGCTAACCCATAATATACAAGTATCACACAGACAACGAGTATAGACAATTCTATCATTATGGCATATATCATAATCAACTCAACCAAGAGATACGGGCTCAGCCCACACTCTAATACTAACATCTCGTCTATATGGGCCGCCCTTGGTGCCTTAGACCCGTTACTACTGGAAGGAAACTCACCTCAAAGTAGCTGCTGATCTGTGTGGGAACTGACTGTCCGCTGCTGCTGCCGCTCCGGAAATCCTCCGGATACAATTCCCACAAAACCTTTAGTCAAATACTGCTAACCGACTTCAGGGTAAAATGACCATTTACCCTTTACCAAACAAGAGTCAAGTCACAGTCAACTGTCAGTTGGCCCGACTTGCCGAGTTGACTTGTCAACTCGCCGAGTCCCTATCCCTTTGTCCGACCATAAACCCGTCTCTACTCGTCGAGTTAAGCATTGACTCGACGAGTTCTCCTTCTAAACTAAAGGTCAATAGTCCTTCATCCTACTCGCCGAGTTGTATGAACAACTCGCCGAGTTCTTCTTCATCCGAAGAACACTCTATGCTGAGACTCGCCGAGCCGTATGAACAACTCGCCGAGTCTGTTCTTGAGGCAAGAAGATTGCCTTGAACTCGCCGAGTCATGGCATTGACTCGCCGAGCTACTTAATGAGTGAGTCTGGCTTCCGCCCCACTGAGTCACACCCCCTGATTCACTGCTCCAACCCGCAACACGAAAAAGGGGAAAGCTCAGGGACTCGCGACTCGACTCGCCGAGTCAAATGAACGACTCGCCGAGTCTGCCACATGCAAAAACTATACACGCAATTCTGCATGAATCCAGCTCATGCCATTCATATATTGTTGGGTTTTGAGCATTCTAACACTTCCTAAGTGTACATGCAACCCTAAATACCTTGGATCTATGTTTTCTTTATTATACATGCAAATAAGAACATCCAAGGTATTATCCTAATCTAGCATACAAAAACTATGAATGTAACAAGATAGAATACATACCTCTTGATGTAGCTTGATGTCTTCAAGCTTTAAGAGCTTAGCCCCAATAGTGTGGAAGCCTCAAGTGGAATCACAAATCACCAAGACACCTTGGAATACTTTAGAGAATATGATTACTTGGTTCTCTCTAGTGAAATTGGCTAGCCCTTCTTTAGTGTATCCACACTAGTGCCTATTTCACCAACCAAAGACATCTTTATATAGTATGGAGGATTAGGGTTAAACCCTAATACCCATGACCTTTCATTTCCTAGGATCCATGGGTTAAACACTCCATGGACTATCCATGAAAGCTTAGCCCAACCTAAATGAACTTGGCCCATTCCATATATATAAGAGTCCATATTTAATTAGTTCCTTTTGATCACTTAATTAATTATAAATTAATTCTTGATCAATACTAATTAAATAATATGATTCCATATTAATATATTAGAACTTATAATATATTAATATTAATCATAAACATACTATTCTCAAAAGATTATCCATATAAATTGTGTCGGTGAAGTGCAACCCAAATGGACCATGCCGGGTCGGGTCAAGTACATACCAAATATAGTTATGGACTTAGACATTAATCCAACAGTCTCCCACTTGGATAAGTCTAAAACTATTATTGCGTATGACTTCAAACCTAACTGGCAATCGTAGCTCTTAAAGCTGCTGTCGAACTCTGATCTTGTCAACGAACTTGTCCATTAGATAAGGGATCATATATTCCTCCATTCTAGATATCATATGGACTGAGACATGGATTATAATCATTCTCTCTGTCCATTTGTTGTTTCCCGATTTCCGATTTATGACGACTAACTAATTGAACAAATCAAATCAGTCCTGGCCCGGCCGAGCACTTCCATTTGTCATCATCAAATCATCGAGGGGCCCACAGATATCGCTTTTATCCCGAAGGTAAAAGGAATGGATAAACTTCGACTCATATGGCTTGTTCTACTACTTGTTGAATCATACACAAAGGCACGTTTTATAGCACCGAGTTACCAAATGCGTTTTCGTGCAATCAATGTACAACCAACTCATAGTAACAACTCATATCTCTAGGTTTGAAGAATATAAGATATTATCGTCTCATGATCACTCGTGATACAATCCATGAAGTGATTCCAATGAGCGCGGGTTGAATCCAATACTCAGAACTTATGAGCACTCATGAGTGTTGTAGCCCTTTGTCCAACACCTTAGACCTCTACAAGCCAACCCATGACAGTCTTAATTCATATCTACTTCCAACATATGACCGACTGTGGATGGTTTGAATAACTTAGTCATTCCGGAAGAATAACCTAGTTTATTCGGGAAGTCAAAACATGCAAAGTGAAACACAATAATAATTGAATCCAATATGGTATCAAATCTTTGAACATAAATAAAACACCTTTTATTTATCACCATATGATTACACATTATTCATTGTATACTGTTTCAGCTATCAACTTTATTCTTGAATTTAAAACAATAGTTGTCCCATGCTCCAAGCATGCACACTATGTTTTCTAACCACTAGTCATGCCATACACCAAGTATGCATACTATGTTTGTCTATGATCTTTACTTTGTGAACTAGATCAATTGAACATAACTTCAATGATTCTCTTTTCACACTCCCAAATCCTTACTGCAAATGCAAGAATTCCAAATTCATGCCATTTACTGAAATCTGTTAGATTCTAAACTTATATGCATTGATCCTCTTGTAATAATTATGTACAAAGTCATAAAGACTTGACAACAACCATTTCAGAGTATTCCAAAGGAGATCAGCTCCTTGGAAACATCTTTCTTGCATTAAGTTTCCTAATCTTAAACAGATTGAAAATTCTAACTTTGAAACATTTCCATATTCCATTTTGACTATCACTTCTGAACAAGAGTTGCCTCCTTACAGATTATGTCAATATGGTCCTTCCAGAATTATCACTATACTTCCAATTGTCCTTGAGTAAACAATCTTTGGTAAACCTTAGATTGTCCTCGACAATTGTTTAATCCTTTTAGTCATATCCAGTTCTAAACCTTTTCCCTTCTTAATGCCCCAGGCATTTGGAAAATTTTAGAACGGATGATTATAGCACATGTAATCGATCCTATATCCGAAGCATATGGGACACGATTCATGATGTCTCACATAAAGACTAAACCAGTCTTTTGCTATAACATTTCCATTTCTATTTGCCAAGTTCTCATAATTCAGATTATGAAAAGGGATGCCGTAATCATAATCGAATTTTAGAACGCAAATAATGGACCCATATACAGAATTTCCTTATGTTGAGCCATTCCAACATGAAATTCATATATATCCTTGACTAAATGATTAAAACCTCACGATCTAAGCTTATAGATTTGAGATGAAGCATAATTTCCTCTCCCTTAATTATAGCAAAACAACTTTTTCCCAATTGAAACTTTTGTTTTCTATAATTAACATTGCTAACTTGCAATACTTATCATAATTATCATGCTCCCACTAACATGATGATTATTAGCATAACACTTATGCTCCCACTAGCTTTGACATGTACTCAGAAATCAGCTGGACAGTCTGAAATTTAGATTCACACACCCTTTCCGTAGATAGCTCACCTGTGTGTCTAAGCAATTTCAAGAACCATGAAAAGGGATACCGTAATCATGGTCTCAATTGCTTAGGCATTTGCCATTTCTCACAAGTCCATGTTAGTGTGCCGGTTAACCACACGCGCTCCACTAACGACTTTTGAAAATGCAAATAACACAATTGATATCTTCGTAAAATCTACTTAGTGAAAGCGTTTCCTCACCATCATTTTCATGAATCGGAGAGAAACCTTATGACACTTAGATTTATATGGTGTATGAGTTCCTACCCATATGAATTTGTCAAACCATAATCACAAGACAAAGATAATGACAAATCCAAAACCATATGGATTGAACTCAATCTTAACTTCTTGCCACCGGGCAGCTCAAGGGCCTGCCATTGCTTCCAAGTTGTTATGCAACAAACTTAGAACTCTAAGAACTCATATGCAAAGCCAACTTTAACTGGAATGGGCACAGATATGTCAACACGATAGGTTATAAACCTCAAGTCGTGTGCTAGTGAAGAATTTCAGGTTTTATTCTTGATTATTTCTTGAGACATTCAAGACCTTTAAGACTCCCACTGTCCTCTTGACATATAAGACTCCCTTGTCAAACATCCAAGAGATAGTGCGGATTCTAATCAAGAAAAACACTTTACCCAATTGGCCTAAGTTGGTCTTTGTTTTATCCAAAACATCACAACTTACCAATTTCAAATGTACAAGAGTAGAAAATTTTTACTCTTACATTTGACAAGTGTTTTAAACCTTCTTTAAGACATGTCACTCAAATGACAATCTTGGAGTATGACTCTAAGACTTGTATTGGAACGAAGTATGACTCATCTTCTTGATTTAACCATTTCAACAATTCAAGTTCCTCTTCTTAGTCATAAGAATGCACTAAGATTTCCTTAGAGAACTAATTTTGATATGGTTTCTTAATCATTAAGATGATCACAAAAACTGATACTAAAGTACTCTCCCATCTTTTCAGATTTGAGAAACTTTTATCCTTCTGCCTAATTTGATTCTTCTTATTCGCTCTGCCTTACATTGGAACCTTTTCCAATGTCTTAGAGTTACACTTAAGCATGTAAGTATAATCATATTTACTAAGCTTTAGTAAACGATGACGAATAATCTTATCGATCTTTTGTGGTGGACTTAATCAGTGCACAAGACTGTGTACTCGATCCTTTAGTCCTTCACTTGACTCACACATCCATGTGAACCAGTAATTAGTCTTAATTTTTCCAAAACTTGAAAGTTCTCATTCATCATGCTATATAACTTGCATGATTCCAAGTCCCGGTCCAAATGAAACTTGGGTGATGAGAATCTTTCCTTATTTGGTAAATATAGACATTACCACAAATGAAAGAATCAACTTCATATTTCCACTCTTGCTCTTAATGGAATCATATAAGCAACAATTTTTCCTCAAAAGCCATTGTAAGGATATTTTAAAATAAATAAAATCAAAAAAATTTTCTTTTATTTTAAAACTTTGCGGAAAAACTTATCCTTACAATCCATATGAAAACTTGTTGTTATCTATTCCTAAGCAATATCTCATAACTCCTAAGAAGTTGCTCAAGAATCCGATCTTCAAACTATGCGATAGAAATCCATCTACGCCATCAGATTCAGCATATTCTTTCTTTAGGTTTCTTCACTTTTCTTTGATTCTTAAAACATCACCATATGACCCAGTCACATAATGTATCAAGAATTTCAGAATAGAAACTTAACAGAGTTAGATAGTGGACTTTACCTGAAGTAGAGTCAAACTTATTGACTTTAACATCCTTAGGTAAATCTGGCAGCTTCGCAACAAATGCCCCTTCCTTTGGCAATATAAACATATGGACCCTTTGATAAAGGTACACGGGACTATCACAGACTTAGCTTTTCTCTTTACCATTTGGTCAACCGAGTTGACTATGGCCGATCCCTTTCCACTGGGAAGAGAGAGCTTTACTAGATATCCAATGTCATCATTGTCAATGTCCATAAAGATTTAGGAAGTTGATCTTAGCAAATAGATAAGATCATTAAGGGTCTTGTCATAGTCTGTTTCATAGGTGTCCCAAAGGAACTCACTATGTGACTTAGAAAGTGATTGAACCACCAACTTTCTCAAGACTTTGACACCCAACTCTCCCGGCTTGTCAATATGTGACTACATCTCCAAGATGTGATCACACCTAGACCTTGCCTTGCCAATAGGGCTTGAGTGACCTTAAACTTTTCAAGAACTAGTGGGTTAGGGAGAATAGTTGGAGGAGGAGAAAGAAGTATGATATCCATGGGGCATCATCTTCATTAGGAAACCTTGTTTCAAAAGATTTGGGAAGATCATATATGTCTAAACCAGACATCTTTTGGGAGATATTCAAGATAGTTGATTTTAAAGTCCTTAATATGACACCCAATATGAAATATTAAGGCTAGGACCCAACAAACTATTTTATAACTCAAAAGAGGGATGCCGTAATCCAAGCTATAAAATATTTGAAGGTAGGTGAATGACGATTCACCAATTTCCACCAAGATAAACGAAATGTATTATTAGGTTTTAATTGGTTTTGAAACTCCTAGATCTTTGAGATTCATTGAACTGTTCAAAGGCATGTTTCAATCTCGAGTGTGCCCTTCAGGTTTTGTGACTGGGATGCCGAGGATCACAAAACAAGGTGTGAAGTAACCATGCAAATCACTTGGTACCCTTAATAAATTACCCCTCAATCGATGTGCCGGTTAACCACACACGCTCCATCGATACTATGATAAATATTAAGTCACCCTTTACCTACCTTGTTAAGTCCAAGTTAGTGTGCCGGTTAACCACACACGCTCCACTAACGACTTAGACAAAGTGTAAAGTGTAATTTCATGGGTTAGCACCTTATTCACATTTTTCCTAAGTAACTAAGATTGGGTATTATTAAGAGTTTAGTTACTTAGTATTATCATTAATACTTTTAATGAAGGGGAATTATAGTCTTGTCAAACCCGTTCGGCTAACGACCCTCCACCGGTCAAGCAAGCGGTGGGTGAGAGTGGACACCCATTAAGTTGCCATTTTATAGGCAACAACCTTATAGCCACCTTATAGACCGGCTTCGTGAATGAGGCGTACTAGCGGTAAGACTGACTTTACTCTTATACATATATATATTATTAACTTATAATATTATAAAGTATAAGGGTTGAATTTTAACTTTTAAAATTCTAAGGGCTAACTTGGAATTAAAGTATTCATAAGAGAAAACTTTACAAATTCCAAAACTTGAGGGCAAGTTTTGAAACTATTCAAAACTAATTAATTCCATAACTTATGTGTTTAAAGTAGTTTTAATCCAAAAACTCTTCAAGTTCCATAACTTGAGGACAAGTTATGGAAGACTTTAAACTAATAAAAGAATTAACTTTTCTTTATTTTATAACTTATGGAATTAATTAAGGTTACACCTTTTTTTATTTTATTTTATTTTATTAAATGAAGAGACTCTTGGTCCTCCATAACTTGAGGACAAGTTATGGAGTCATAAAACCATTTAATTAGAACTAGACTCTTCATTTTTGTAACCTTTGCCAATTTTTATGAGTTTTATGATTCTTAAATGTGACTTTTCATATAACTTGAGGACAAGTTACAAAAACACATTTTAGAATTAATTCTTAGATTAATTTGGATTAAAACCAACTATCACATAATATATTCATTAATCTAAATTCACTCATAAAACAAGGTAACACAAAAAACTTTTGGTGATCCATAACTTATTCTTAAGTTATGGAATCCTTTAAAACATTAACACCAAATTTTGTAACTCCATAAAACTTTGAATCATTTTTTTTTTAACTATCCATAACTTATGGAGGTTTCAAAAAAATAAAACTCTTTAGATCAAACTTTTAAAACTAATAAAATAATCATATTATTTTATCTTTTATTAAATTTGACCTAATTCAACTCATAAAGCAAATTATTCAAATTTTACAAATAATTAGTTTTTCACAAGAACAAGTAATTATCTTAAAATTTGACGAACTTCATGTTTTTTTTTTCTTTTTTTTTTTCAACTTTGAAAATAAAATATTTGCATCAATATAACAGAAAACAACCCGTGGCTCTGATACCACTGTTGGGTTTTGAGCATTCTAACACTTCCTAAGTGTACATGCAACCCTAAATACCTTGGATCTATGTTTTCTTTATTATACATGCAAATAAGAACATCCAAGGTATTATCCTAATCTAGCATACAAAAACTATGAATGTAACAAGATAGAATACATACCTCTTGATGTAGCTTGATGTCTTCAAGCTTTAAGAGCTTAGCCCCAATAGTGTGGAAGCCTCAAGTGGAATCACAAATCACCAAGACACCTTGGAATACTTTAGAGAATATGATTACTTGGTTCTCTCTAGTGAAATTGGCTAGCCCTTCTTTAGTGTATCCACACTAGTGCCTATTTCACCAACCAAAGACATCTTTATATAGTATGGAGGATTAGGGTTAAACCCTAATACCCATGACCTTTCATTTCCTAGGATCCATGGGTTAAACACTCCATGGACTATCCATGAAAGCTTAGCCCAACCTAAATGAACTTGGCCCATTCCATATATATAAGAGTCCATATTTAATTAGTTCCTTTTGATCACTTAATTAATTATAAATTAATTCTTGATCAATACTAATTAAATAATATGATTCCATATTAATATATTAGAACTTATAATATA
Organism: Lactuca sativa; assembly: GCF_002870075.4. Taxonomy (NCBI): domain Eukaryota; kingdom Viridiplantae; phylum Streptophyta; class Magnoliopsida; order Asterales; family Asteraceae; genus Lactuca; species Lactuca sativa. The sequence goes on along the minus strand of NC_056629.2, from coordinate 47,813,272 downwards.
TTAATATTAATCATAAACATACTATTCTCAAAAGATTATCCATATAAATTGTGTCGGTGAAGTGCAACCCAAATGGACCATGCCGGGTCGGGTCAAGTACATACCAAATATAGTTATGGACTTAGACATTAATCCAACATATATATGGGCTTCTAGGGCCTGATCAACACATAAAGTTTCCAACTTTACGTGTAAATAAACACCCATGAGGGTTTTAGGGCTCAAAATGCACTAAAAGAGTAGATCTAGGGCTTTCATGCAATATGGCTCCATAAAGGCAGTAGATCCAAGCTCCTGGAGCTCAATCATGCCTAGATCTAGAGGCTAAACAACTTATTACGAACCCTAAAACACTAACAAGCTTGGGGAAAGGCTCAAGAAGGACTTTCATGGAGCTATAAGGGACATTAAGCATGAAAACATAGGGAAACTGAGATATACCTCAAGGAAATCACTGAAATAACCCAAATATGCCTGGCCTCCTTCTTCTCTTCTTGATCTACTTTCCTTCCCTCTTCCAATCGTCAAGAAACCACTCCAAAATGCTTCAATCTCACAAGGAACAAGGCTTGAACGAAGTATAGGGCTCTGAGGGTGAAGGGGGCGAGCTTAGGGGCGGATAAGAGGGTTTAAATAGGGTGCAAACCCTTGGAATTTAGGGTTTGATCAGACAGCGGGGACTCTCCGAGTCCAGAATATGGACTCGTCGAGTCGCCAACTTAAACGTGTTCCAGATCCCGTCTCTACTCAGCGAGTCGGACCTACAACTCGCCGAGTCTAAGGCTAAAAAAATGATAAACACTAAGATATGTTTTACGTACCAGGAACCAGGTGCTACAAATCTCCCCTACTTATTTTAGACTTCGTCCTCGAAGTCTGCCGCTCGGTCCTGAAACAGCTCGGGTAATGCTCCATCATTTCTTCCACTGGCTCTCAATTCCATTCCGAACCCTTTCGGTGCTGCTATTGCACCTTCACTAATTCCTCCGTCTTGTTCCTTAGATCTTTCGACTTCCGATCGAGGATCATGACTGGGCGCTCAATGTAGTTCAGGCTGTCATCAACCTGTATATCCTCTAACGGCACCACCATTGAATCATCCACGAGGCACTTCCACAGCTGGGAAACATGGAAGGTGTTGTGGATCTGACTGATCTCGGCTGGCAGATCCAGCCTATATGCCACCTTGCCCACCCGGGCTACAACCCTGAACGGACTAATGTATCTCGGGCCCAACTTGCCCCGCTTCCTGAATCGAATGACGCCTTTCCAAGGCGACACTTTCAGGAGAACCATATCCCCGACCTGGAATTTCAAGTCTGATCAACGCTTGTCGGCGTAACTTTTCTGCCGACTTTGCGCAGTCTGAAGCCTGCTTCGAACCTGCTGGATCCTCTCGGTCGTCTTGAGCACCACCTTGGTGCTCCCCATGACCCTCTGGCCAACTTCACCCCAACATATCGGGGTGCTGCACCTCCGTCCATACAACATCTCGAATGGGGGACGATCAATACTCGCGTGGTAGCTGTTGTTGTACAAGAACTCAGCCAAGGGAAGATAAGTATCCCAGCTACCACTGAAGTCTAGCACGCATGCCCGCAACATATCCTCCAAGGTCTGGATGGTCAGATCACTCTGACCATCCGTCTGCGGGTGAAAGGCGGTGCTAAAATGTAGACGAGTGCCCAACTCATCATGAAACCTCCTCCAAAACCTGGAAGTGAACCGCACATCTCGATCTGATATCACTGACACTGGCACCCCGTGCCGTGCCACTATCTCCCTGATATAGATATCGGCCAACTTTTCGGCTGAGATACTCTCCTGAATCGGAATAAAATGGGCGCTCTTGGTCAATCGATCCACGATGACCCAAATCGAATCTACTCCTCGCGTCGTCCGTGGAATCTTTGTGATAAAATCCATCGTAATATCCTCCTATTTCCACAACGGGATATCCAACGGCTGTATCCTGCCGTGCGGTCTCGGATGCTCGGCCTTGACCTTCCTGCAGGTCAAGCACCGCTCGACGTACCACGCCACATCCCGCTTCATGCAGGGCCACCAATAGTCTAGGCGAAGATCCCGATACATCTTCGTTGCCCCTGGATGAATAGAGAATCGGGATTTGTGCGCCTCCTCCATCAAAATCTGGCGCACGCCTCCGTGATACGGAACCCACACCCTACGGTGTAGTGTCAATAACCCTCGGCTATCATAATCGAAGGAGGTCACTTGACCCATTATACGCTCACTCTTCCGATGTTCCTCCTTCATAGCCTCCTACTGAGCTTCCCGAATCTGCTCTAACAGGGGAGTCACCATAGTCATCCTCATGCAAATATCCCTGATCGGCGCCGCCTTGCGGCTAAGCGCATCGGCCACCACATTGGCCTTCCCTGGGTGATAAAGGATCTCGCAATCATAATCCTTCACCACGTCCAGCCACCGGCGCTGCCTCATGTTCAGATATGGCTGATCCATGAGGTACCTCAAACTCTTGTGGTCCGTGAAAATGGTACATCGAACCCCGTAGAGATAATGCCGCCATATCTTGAGGGCGAAGACCACCGCCCCCAACTCTAAATCATGCATCGGTTAGTTCGCCTCGTAAGGCTTCAGTTGCCTCGAGACATAAGCAATGACATGTCCCCTCTACATTAATACTGCGCCTAAGCCTGAGATAGACGCATCACAATACACCACAAAATCCTCTACGCCCTCGGGCAGGGCTAAGATTGGCGCCTCGCACAATTTTTGCCTCAGAATCTCGAACGCTGCCTGCTGCTCAGGCCCCCATCGAAAGACCACGACTTTCCTAGTCAACTGTGTGAGGGGTACGGCTATCTTGGAGAAATCCTTAATGAATCTCCGATAATACCCTGCTAATCCTAGGAAACTCCGAATCTTGGATGGAGACTTCGGAACCTCCCATCTCATCACGGCCTCCACCTTGGCCAGGTCTACTGAAATCCCGTTCTGGTTGACGAGGTGCCCAAGAAACTGCACCTCGCGCAACCAAAACTCACATTTAGAGAACTTGGCGTACAAGCTCTCCCTCCTCAAGGTCTCCAAAACCTCTCTTAGATTCTCCTCGTGCTCCTCCTGCATCTTGGAATAAACCAAGATGTCATCAATGAAAACTATCACTGACCGATCCAGCATCGGTCTACACACGCGGTTCATGAGGTCCATGAACGCGGCAGGAGCATTGGTGAGCCCAAACGGCATCACCACGAACTCATAATGGCCATAGCGTGTACGAAACACGGTCTTCTATACATCCTCCTCTCTGACCCTCATCTGATGATAACCTGAACGCAAATCGATCTTGGAGAACCAAGATGCTCCCTGCAACTGATCAAAGAGGTCATCGATCCTCGGGAGTGGGTAACGGTTCTTCACCGTTACCTTACTCAGCTCCCAATAATCTATACACATCCGATGCGACCCGTCCTTCTTCTTCACAAACAGGATCGGGGCTCCCCAGGGTGAACTGCTCGGTCGAATAAATCCTTTGTCTAGCAGCTCCTGCAACTGCGTAGACAACTCCTGCATCTCGGGAGGAGCCAACCGATAGGGTGCCTTGGCTATCGGAGCCGCACCAGGAACTATGTCGATCCTGAACTCTACCTGACGCTCTGGAGGTATTCGAGGAAGCTCCTCCAGGAAAACATCAGTGTAGTCTCACACCACTGGAACCTCGCTCACCGTCGCTTTACCCGTCTCCCGGGTATCCAGAACATATGCGACATATCCCGCGCAACCCTGCTGAAGGTAATGCCTAGCTCTCGCTGCTGAACATACTGCAGGTCCATGCTGCGGCCTCTCGCCGTGGATCACCAACTCTCCCCCACTCGGGGTCCTGATCCGCACTAGCTGCCGTGAGCAATCTATTACCTCCCCATTAGGGCTCAACCAATCCATGCCTATAATCACCTTGTTCCCCCGCAACGGAATGGGAACCAAGTCCACCAAATAGCGCTCCTCAAATAACCTCAGAACACAATCCCTGAACACTGTTGATGCTCATACCGATCGATCATCGAAAATCTCTACTTCTAAAGGGAAATCCAACATGCCCGAGGACTCAGTGAACCTCTTGCTAAGCGCAAGGGAAACAAATGACCGAGTGGCACCCGAGTCAAACAACACCTAAACTGGGATACCGTTCACATGGAACGATCCTAACGCATAAATACAGGGCACATATCAATAACACAACATCATAAAAATAAAATAGAGGGAAAGAATCATACCCGTCACCACATCAGGTGCGGCGCGTGCCTCCTCTGCAGTCAGCTGAAACGCCCGGCTCCTCACCACTGGAGCCTCTGCCTTGCCCTGCCTGCCATCTGTAATCCGCATGGTAGCTGGAGCCGACGCCTTAACCGACGCTGATGCTGTCAACTGGGGGCAATTGGGCCTCTTGTGGCCCCTTTGGTTGCAGTGGAAACACAGCAACTCAGATGTCTGAACAACCGAGACAGGAGAAGTATAATCCCTGCTAAAGTGCCCCGACTTGCCGCACTTGTAGCAGCCTGATGATCCCAACCTACATGCTCCCTCATGCGACCTACCGCATTTCCCGCAGTGGCCCGCCCTCCTTGGCCTTTCAGCCTCCCATCTGATCCTTTAGGCTTCTTCCCCGAAGCCCCAACCACCTGACCCGCCTTTGCCTTTCTCTTTCGAATATGCTCTAAATCAATCTCCCTTTCCCTCGCCCTGGCAATCATGGACTCCAGGGTAGGGCAAGCTGAAAAGCTAACGTGCTCCCGGATGTTAGCCCGTAGCATGTCATGATAGCGGGTCCTCCTCATATCCTCATCTCCTGCATACTGGGGCACCAGCAATGCTCTCTCCCAGAACTTGGCGGTGATCTCCGCCATAGTCTCTGTCGTCTGTCGCATGTCCAAGAACTCCCTGGCCAGCTGCTGAAGCTCGACAGCCGGCGCGAACTCTGCCCTGAACCTGGTTGCAAAGTCCGACCAGGTCATAGCCTCGACAGCCGAGGCTCCCAACGAGTCACCCACGGACTCCCACCAATCCCTCGCTCGATCTCGTAAACACCCTGTTGCAAACCTCACCTTCGACCCCTCAGGGAAGAAGCTAATCATCTGTGCAGACTCAATGTCTGCAATCCATCGTCTGGAAGCTATGGGGTCCTTCGCCCCGTGAAAATCTGGCGCACCACTACCCCGGAAGTCCTTGAAGGACAGTGTGCGAGATCCCGACTGGCCGGATGCCATGTCACTCCTGAATGCCCGGAGGCGATCCTCCATCAACTCCAATATCCCCTCATTGATCGACCCGAAAATAATGGAGGTCGACTCAAGGATGCCTCTGGTGATTTCTGACACGATGAACTCACATAGCCCCTCATCTACTGGCTCAGATCCTGATCCCGAACCTGATCCCTCTCCTGTACTGCCAACTGTTGGCCTCGAACGTAGTACCACCATTCTGTAATACATAAATAATAACCGTTAGTGATACTGATACCTATGGAGGGATCACCCTACTACAAGTTTCCTGGTCTTATCTTGGCCCTCCTCGGTTCGGGTACGGATCCTCTGCTTTCAGTAGTACGGGCCCATACTACCTTCCACATCTATCCATACCTTCTCCAAGGACTGCCTTGACTCCACCAGGTCCCTTTCACTACCGTTGATCACTGCTATACTCATCCGAGGCTTGCCCTAGGAAAATCTCTAACTCCACTCTACCCGGTCCTCAGCTGCTGAAGGCCTCCTTGTAATGCCAGTTAGCCATTACCTGAATACCATCACACGTGGTGAGGCTCAGATAATCATTCGAGTAACAGACTCGGCTCTACAACGGTTAGACTCAGACAAGAGCTGCGCAATAGAGCCAAGTCCAACACTCTAAGATTATTCAACCCTAAGCACATGTGATGTGACGTATTTACCTAATGTCTAACTCCCATCACTCAGAATCCCACGAAGCACAAAGCAAGCAGCATTCATACCACAGGAAACAATCTCAAGCAAATCCGTCCTCATAAAGAGAAACCGACTAGAATACAATGCTAAACTCATACTATCAGGTATAACCTAAACAGACTATCCTACTACTGTCTACTCAATTCTAGCATGCAATTTTCATTCAATGAAGCACATAAAGTAGGCACATAAGGCATCACTCCTAGATCCTTAGTCCTAGTCTAGCATGTTGTTCTACTGAAACCGATAAACATAACATAAGCTTGTATGGGTACTTTGGGGAATACTTACTTGAGCTCGGCCGGTCGCGCACATCACACACTTCGTTCCTTCTTAAAACTCTTTACTTAGCTTTTAGAAAATATTTTCTTCTTTAAAATCTTTTAATCCCTCGATTTGAGTTCAGTCACCCCCGAAGGTGTGTCCGAATCCCTCAAACCAGGGCTCTGATACCAACTTGTAACGTCCCAAAAATACGAGCCAAAAATTTCATTTTTAAAAACATATACTTAGTAAAACATTGGAAATAAAACGTTCACCAATCATAACATTTCATAAAAGATATTGCATGTCTGGAAAACATTTTCATAAAATATAATAAATATCAGAGTACAAATCTCCAAGAAGATCTCATAGTGCGGAATACGAGGCACGTGTGATGGGCAGCTACCGCGCCATCTCCTTCCCCTTCGACGAAGAGGTACCTGAAACCAAAACTGAAAACTGTAAGCACTAAACTTAGTGAGTTCCCCCATAATACCTCATACCATACAAACATACAATGAACAACTAGGAGATACGGGCCTCACCCACACTCATGAAGATACGGGCCTCGCCCACACTCCGCTAGCTGGGAGATACGGGCCTCGCCCACACTCCTCTATCTGGGAGATATGGGCCTCGACCACACTCCACTCTCAGAGAGATACGGGCCTCGCCCACACTCAGCTGCTAACCCATAATATACAAGTATCACACAGACAACGAGTATAGACAATTCTATCATGCTGGCATATATCATAATCAACTCAACCAAGAGATACTGGCTCGGCCCACACTCTAATACTAACATCTCATCTATACGGGCCGGCCTTGGTGCCTTAGACCCGTTACTACTGGAAGGAAACTCACCTCAAAGTAGCTGCTGATCTGTGTGGGAACTGACTGTCCGCTGCTGCTGCCGCTCCGGAAATCCTCCTGCTACAATTCCCACAAAACCTTTAGTCAAATACTGCTAACCGACTTCAGGGTAAAATGACCATTTACCCTTTACCAAACAAGAGTCAAGTCACAGTCAACTGTCAGTTGGCCCGACTCGCCGAGTTGACTTGTCAACTCGCCGAGTCCCTGTCCCTTTGTCCGGCCATAAACTCGTCTCTACTCGTCGAGTTAAGCATTGACTCGACGAGTTCTCCTTATAAAATAAAGGTCAATAGTCCTTCATCCTACTCGCCGAGTTGTATGAACAACTCGCCGAGTTCTTCTTCATCCGAAGAACACTCTATGCTGAGACTCGCCGAGCCGTATGAACAACTCGCCGAGTCTGTTCTTGAGGCAAGAAGATTGCCTTGAACTCGCCGAGTCATGGCATTGACTCGCCGAGCTACTTAATGAGTGAGTCTGGCTTCCGCCCCACTGAGTCACACCCCCATGATTCACTGCTCCAACCCGCAACACGAAAAAGGGGAAAGCTCAGGGACTCGGGACTCGACTCGTCGAGTCTGCCACATGCAAAAACTATACACGCAATTCTGCATGAATCCAGCTCATGCCATTCATATATCTGGGCTTCTAGGGCCTGATTAACACATAAAGTTTCCAACTTTACATGTAAATAAACACCCATGAGGGTTTTAGGGCTCAAAATGCACTAAAAGAGTAGATCTAGGGCTTTCATGCAATATGGCTCCATAAAGGCAGTAGATCCAAGCTCCTGGAGCTCAATCATGCCTAGATCTAGAGGCTAAACAACTTATTACGAACCCTAAAACACTAACAAGCTTGGGGAAAGGCTCAAGAAGGACTTTCATGGAGCTACAAGGGACATTAAGCATGAAAACATAGGGAAACTGAGATATACCTCAAGGAAATCACTGAAATAACCCAAATATGCCTGGCCTCCTTCTTCTCTTCTTGATCTACTTTCCTTCCCTCTTCAAATATTCAAGAAAACACACCAAAATGATTCAATCTCACAAAGAACAAGGCTTGAACGAAGTATAGGGCTCTGAGGGTGAAGGGGGGGGGGGGAGCTTAGGGGCGGATAAGAGGGTTTAAATAGGGTGCAAACCCTTGGAATTTAGGGTTTCATCAGACAGCGGGGACTCGCCAAGTCCAAAATATGGACTCGCCGAGTCGCCAACTTAAACGTGTTCCAGATCCCGTCTCTACTCGGCGAGTCGGACCTACAACTCGCCGAGTCCAAGGCTAAAAAATGAAAAACACTAAGATAAGTTTTACGTACCAGGAACCAGGTGCTACATGTTAACTAGTTTTTAACCTTTCTGCACTGTTTTAGAAAAATCATACGAATCAAAAACTAAATAAGTAAATTCTGAGAGTTCATAAAATGTGTCTAGTTTATTCGTAAATTTTTATTATGATTTTTGGAGGTCTTTAACTTGTGTTAAAATGTTCATATTCACAGACTGCTCCGAATTCGTTTATGAAATGATAGGCAGTTTTGTAAAAATCACCATAAATAGTAGAAACATCGTATGGAGATGTGCAAGTAGTAATTTCAAAAGTATGAACCTGAACTATTTTCATATTAAACAGTTTTGAAAGATATTAAGTTTAAGATAGTCAAAACAGTCCGTGAATAAGACTTAACTTTTCTGATGAAAGCTGTTGTTTGAGTTTAGTTGTGTTCTTGGTGTTTTAACTTGTATTCCCCCCACCCCCTAAAACTTGAAGAAAACATGAAAATTTAGGGGTATGAACTCACCTTGAGTGATTTCAGTAGATGGATGATGAAGTAAAGAAGTGTTCAACTCAAGAACACTTAGATGATGTTTGAAAATTTCGAAGATCTAACAACAAATATGACAATATTTGTGTAAGGAACTCATGATTTGAGTGAAGAAGTGTAATAATCATATGAAAGATGATGATACTTACCAAATGAAGAAGAAAAGTCTTGGAAAAAGCCTTGGAAATCTCGGAATTGAAAGAGAGAAGTTGAGAGAAAAGTGTTTGCTCTTTGGGTGGAAATGAGAGAAATGAGTGAGAATGAGGAGAGAGGGTGAGTTTTCCAGCTCTTAGGACGTGGGAATGGCTAGAGATTGATGGAAAAGTACAAGGAAGTGACTAGGTATGGTGGGGAGGGGTGTGGGTTGGTCATAGAGTGGGTATGTTGGTTGCTTGTGTCATAAATCAAAGAAAAGCCAACACTCCACCCCCTTGTACTTCAACCACTAAATCTTGGATATGATTGGCACTAAAAACGGGGGATTAATGAAATTTGAGGCTTTAATTGTTAAAATAAAGTTTTGGGTGAAAATCCCGCGTTAAAATGATAAAAAATGGGCCTAAAACGAAGTCGTAGTCGAAAACCGGGAAGAAATGGCCTTTCTGCGAGGCTTCTCGGGTAGGGGCCGAAGTTCGTTCCTCAACAGCTTGGACCCGAAGGCAAGGTCAGGAGCGAAGGCGAGGTTCGGGTCAGCAGGCTTTGGTTTGGGTCAGCAGGCTTCGGTTCTTAGTAGAGTTCGGTCCTTATAGGGGTCCTTCGGTCCTAAGAGGCTTCGATCCTTAAAGAGGGGTTTCGGGTCCTTAAGGCTATTTTACCCGTTTTTACCCCGTTTCAAGCGGTTTTTGACCCGTTTAAGGGTCGGGATGGCCCGAAAGACTATAAAAAGTTAAATGAACTTTTGAGAGAGATTTGGAAGAGATTTCACATACTTGGAGAGATTTCTCATACTTACAGAGATTTAGGAGAGATTTCACGTACTTAGAGAGATTTGGGAGAGATTTTAAATAGAGAGAGATAGAGTGAAAGAGATTGGGAGAGGCTTCTTTTGTGACCTTTTTGAGTGCTTGGCTTCGCAACGCAAGGTCCGTAAGCCCCGTTAAGCCATGTTTAAGGATCTTACACACTCCCGATGAGTATGCAACATTGTTTTATCGGTTTGGTTCATTACTTACCACAATTTTAGGTTAAGGAAATCTAGATATATGAAATTTTCAATTGATGATTTCTCATTAGAATAGCGAGTTGTATGGTAATTACCTAACGTAAGCCCTAGTACACAAGGGTTAATTGAGACGACCGGTTTGACTTGTTGACTTTAGTTGAATTTGACTTGACCGGAAATTAACGGTTGTCACATCCGATCTCCTAATACTTTCACCAAATTATGAACTACTAATCAATGGTCTTGGACAAGTGGGACACTCAATTGATTATGAAATTATTGGGATATGAATGATAAATCAAAGGATTAATTATCTATGGACAAGACAAATAATCAAAGCATAAATTATGATCTAATTATGCTCTCTAGCACAGTTAAAGCACTTATCTTTACCATCTAATCTAGGATTTGGTTAATCACTAGCTCTATCAATGTTAATTTGATAAATAATTAGGTAAACAAGTTCATGCAATTAAAGTGATCTTCTAACTACACAAAACTTGAAAGCTAAGAAACAAAGATTGAAACTTTTAACATACTAGATATTGATCTATCAAACACAAGTTAAACCAACTTCAATAATCAATGACCATAGAAACTAACACATAGTAATAGGGTTCATCTACACCAACAAAAGTATAAGGTTTTTAGCCCATGATTAAAGCAAAAGCAAACATGAAATCTGATTTAATTAGATTAGACATAGTAAAAACTAGCAAACCGGATGATCTAATGAGGTTCTTCCTCTAAAAATATCCAAAGCTTGATCTCCGACCGTCTCCTGCCTTCCAAGGGGTTCTTAGAAGGTTTCTGGTCGCTTTTCAGTCGCAACCCTCAACCAAAAGTCTTCTGATTTTGACCTAGAAGTCGATATTTATACTCTCCTAATATCAGCTTTCACGTCGTGACAATAAGAGTGTAATGTCATGAGAAACGTAATGATCTCGTATGCACCAAGGCTTCCGTACATGTTCTTAGAAGATTCTAGGTTTGACACGTGGTCACATCGTAACCAAGAGATTGTCACGTCGTGAGAGACATTTTCATGCATGAATCGAGAATATTCCAAATGCCACGTCGTGGGATGTTGTTGTCCACAACGTGGGAACTTCTATATGTTCGATTTCTTCTCTCTTCTTCTCCTAATTTGACCTCTAAGCTTCAAGTTTCCAACTTTCTTCAATTTCAGTCCTTTTTTCCTTGAGAATGCACTTTTTGGCTGCAAAATAGAATTTAAGCATTTTAAGCACCAAATATCTTTGTATTTTACCAAATTAATGCTCAAATGTATTAAAATAATGCATATATATATATATATATATATATATATATATATATATATATATATATATATATATATATATATATATATATATATAAAACAGTCGACGTTAGCTAGTCGGTGGACTGGGGTCAAGGGATTAATCGGCTAGGCGGAGATTAATCAGAGGATTAATAAAGTACCATTAATTGCTAATTTGTTGAATTTTAAGAAATTAAATATGACTAATATCATATCAAAGTTCGTAAATACCACTAATATGATAATAAAATAGGTAATATGATTAATACAACACTAATCATGCCTCAAATAGTTTCCATTGAGATAAAACTTCTTCAAAATGTTCAAATTTCATCGTTTTATAATGTTCCACTCATTATGTATGCAAGGATTAATCGCTAGGCGCCCTTTAATCGATCGGGTAGCGCCTAGGGATTAATCGGGACCTGGTCGGGATTTTTACAACAGTGATATATATATATATATATATATATATATATATATATATATATATATATATATATATATATATGACACTATCAACAAGCGAAAGAGAAAGGAAAAAGAGGGAAAATAAGAGTTATGTCTCAGTTAGCATTTATTTTTTCAGGATTCAGTCAACCCTCCATTTGTCTATCTACTGACCGAATAAGAAGAAAAACGTTGGTATCAAATAGCCCGACTCAAACCGGGTCAGATAAAAGCTCTGACTAGACTTAGACCTAGGTAGGTTGTTTGTAAAATTATTGAATCTATGTAAAGTGTTCAAGTAACTTGTAAGTTCTATAAAACACTGATCATTGTAAAAATAATAATAATAACTACGAACGTTGATTTTTTATGTACAACGGTGTAAGACCCCACTTGAGTTTCTAACTTGGAAGATTTACTAACATCCTGAACAAAATCTAATAAAAGTAACTATTATGTTTCAATTCTGATCAGAAATACAAACACCCTCCATTTATCACCTGGTTTGTGTTTCTTATCTTAATGGAAACAAATATCCTTCATTTTGATAAAAGATATAAACAAGATGATAAATATCAATATGCAACACTTCTAGTTTTTTAACCCGAAGATTTCGATTCCTTAGGACTCCCCACCTCAATATGGTTTCGGTTAATCACATATATGCTAGCACATTTAAACACTTCATGCCCTCTAATCCTTCCTTGCTAACCTCACAATGAGCCTATCCTCAAAACAAAGTTGATTTACTCTATTTTCATTTGTCAAACACATGCCTTGAGAGGTTTATCATGACTATAAATACTAGTAAAATTTGGCTACTAACATAACAAAATATTCAACCCCTTGTTGCTCGATTTCTTCATATGATTGTGTTAAATTCTCACATATGATCAATTCTTGTAGGTAATGGAGACTCCAGGACATGTTTGATACACAATTTTGATGTTCTAATTTACTTACAAGCAAAAAAAAAAATTCTTAAATTCCAATGTTCTTACTTCCCATTTATGGATTTGATGTCTTTTTTAGAGTTTATTGACTACAAACTTAGGCTAATAGCCCAAGAAATAACAAAATAGCAATCCTGAAATCGCAGGCGACGCAAGGTGAACTATGATTTCTTTGGTTAAAAATGAATTTTTTGACTATTTTCTTGGCAAATGATTAGAAAATGGCTATTTTTATCTTTTTAGAAAAAAACTACAACAACAATGACAGATAACTGATAAGGCTAAGGCTGAATGGTATGGTGTCAATGACACCACACTCTCCACATAGACTCCACTTATGGTTTTATGCATGCTTATGAACTTTGTGGCTAGTAAGGGATGATGTTGATGGTAAGGAAAAGAGAAAGAAAAGAAGGATATGTGAGTTATTTCTCGGTTGCCTTCAATAATTTCCACCGCCAAACTTTTGTTGCTGAACAATGTCTATGAAATTTGTGGCTATTAAGGGGTGGTGTTTACTATCGACAATAAATGACAAATTGTATAGCGTCGGCACCACATTGGACCACACCGTTTAGCATCCACTTGATGTCGTCAGTTTTGCCTCTGCTCGAAATAGAGTTACTCCATCAGGTCATTCATATTTATATATTTGGTAGACATTTTTTCAAAAACCAAATTTTTATGGTTAAATTATAAAGTAATGGATGGTTAAATTCATAATGTAAAAACTACAATTATTTTTCTATAGTATGTTCTAACTTTTTTTAAAAAAAGTTCTATTGTATATGCTCAACACAACCCATATACAGTCCTATAGGATTATTATATAAATTAATAAAATAATAAAAATACATAAATCTATATCAACAAAATCCATAGTTTTGGTCAATGGTTGGGTTTGAACCGGAGTTTTGTGTAAGAACCAAACCGAACAATGAGTTGGTCAACAGGTTGTGGTCCGATTCAGTGTTCTTTTCTTTACATTTCGGTTTCTATATATTTCGGGTCGGGTTCGGGCATGTCTGTGCACCGCTTCACAACCCTGCTTTTATACCTCAAGTCCTCAATCTCCCAACTTTAAACCCATATCAATTCAATTGCTTTTTTCCTTTGTTCTTCTGATCATATCATTGAATCCAACTGTAGATCATAAAAAGACATAAATAAGGTAAGGTTCTTGTTTTATTTAATTGGATTTTGATGCGAGTCACTGAAATTACATATATGTGTATACACAAAGATCAAATTGGGCGTCAGTGAATTGTAATTCACCGATCGTAGACCTAAATCCCAAAATTACTTTTGCAGGCGTTGAAGATTGCCACTTTATTGATTTTACCAAAGGCGATCTTATAGAGAAACAATCATGTTTACACGAGTGTTTGGAAAGCCAAAGCAAGAATCTTCTAATACTGTAACATCATTAGACAAATTAAATGAGGTAAAAGTTGGTTTTCTTTGATTGAGTAGATGTATATGTACTCGTTTTTGTTTGGATGTGTGATGTGGATCATATTATTTCGAAGATCTAAACTATTTTGATTCCTTTGTAGTAATTTGTTATCTGTTTTAGTGGAATTTATCTTGAAGCATTACGATTTCCATTCCTTAATCCATTACATTTTGGTATGACTTTGAAGTTGACTTAAAGTTCTGGACATGGAGGGACTGTTGACTTAGGGTGATTGTGTATTTCTTTATATGTGTTGACTTAGGAATAAGAGATTTGACCTGAAAAATATATAGTCACAATTACAATTAGGTGTTGTTTCTTTTGATTTAATGGATTTGAAAGATGACATTACTTAATTCAGTCAGCTGTATTATATATTGGTGTTTCTTCTTGACTTAATACAAAAAGAACGACTTGATAGAAAAAGTTATGGAAATGAGACTTTCACCATTAAGATTTTAATCCTTTTTTTTTTCTTGAAGGAATGGATTTTGATTTATGTTTTGTCTTTATTCTTTAGACACGTGTCATATTCTTTTGCAGACACTTGAAATGCTTGAGAAGAAAGAAAGAGTGCTTTTGAAGAAGGCTTCTGCGGAGGTAGAGAAGGCCAAAGACTATACCAGAGCAAAGAACAAAAAGGGTATAATTGGAAATTTGTTTACTGTTTTTTCTCCCTGAACTTTCTGTATGATAAGAGTATCTGTTCATCTGAAGTTAGATTGCTTGTTATTTGGATGCTGACGTTAAGATAGGGTTTGGTATGAATATGGAATTGAAGAAGGAATGTGACTTCTTCCATTTTGTTATCTAACAATATTTAGTCAATGGGTGTTTTTTTTATCTAATTTTCAATGATACAAATCCGTTTTAGGAACTTTCACAAGTTTAGTTAAAGTCCCATTTTATTCTCTAAAAGTAACTAGAGAGTATATTTTTTTATTGTAATCTTATTTGAGTTTTGTGAGTTTCTATTATGTTTAATTTTCTATTTTTGTAAATATAAATTCATGACGAGTGATATATAGTGATGATTAAGCAGAAAGTGTCACAGTTTTTCATTTTTATTTTATTTTCCTTTTTGATGTTATTCAGCGGCAATACAATGTTTAAAGAGGAAGAAACTGTATGAGCAACAAGTTGAGCAACTTGGCAACTTCCAATTGCGTATACATGATCAGGTGATATTTTTTGATGCCCTCAAGTTAAAACGACTCTTATGCCCCGCTTGTTTCACATGACAGAACAGGTTGTACTGTGTTTGATGTGAGAGAATGAGAGAGTGATGTCAATAGAACATAAATTGTAAGTTTTTGTCCCACCAAAAAAATGGTGGAACACATGGACTCACTCTCAATCTCTTGTATGTAAAAAAGACGCGAATACCCTCCTTATCCTCAGCATTGAAAATATCCCTAGAAAGCTTGTACAGTTCTTTCTAGTGTAGTCGTGTCCCGTGTCACAGGACAGGAGTGCACCAGACTGAACAAGCTTTCTAGGGATATTTTCGATGACGAGGATGAGGAGGGTATTTGCGTCTTTTCCACATACAAGAGATTAGGAGTGAATCCATGTGTTCCATCTTTTTTTTGGTGGGACAAGAACTTACAATTTATGTTTTATTGACATCACTCTCTCATTCTCCGAGTCTACACATCAAACACAGTACAGCCTGTTCAGTCATGTCAAACAAATAGGGATTTAAGGATATGATGCATGTTAGACATATTGAAAACTTGTGTACTTTTTGAACTTGAATATCAGATGATCATGTTAGAAGGTGCAAAAGCTACCACAGAAACCGTTGATGCTTTGAGAACTGGTGCAGCAGCAATGAAGGCCATGCAGAAAGCAACGTGAGTTGTATCCTCTCTCTCTCTCTCTCTATATATATATATATATATATTTTATTTTTTTTAATTTGATTTGAAAGTTGTGAATGATGATTATTGATGCAGGAATATTGACGATGTTGACAAGACTATGGATGAAATAAACGAACAAACCGAAAACATGAAACTAATTCAGGAAGCATTGGCAACACCCATGGGTGCAGCTGCTGATTTTGATGATGTATGAGAGGGGCATTTTCGTCTTTTTTCACATAAGAGCGACCCACCTTTTTGAACGAGACAAAAAACTGCAATTTTTGTCCCATTGACAACTGTGTCAGTCCAATCAAGCCAATCACTGTACAACCTGTACTATACTGTTCTGTTCTGTCTGCTAAACTTTTTCTCCATACAGGACGAATTAGAAGCTGAACTTGAAGAACTAGAAGGAGCCGAGTTGGAGGAACAGCTTCTCCAACCTGCCACCACCGCTCCTGCCGCTCCAGTGCAGGTTCCGGCAGGGCGGCAACCACCACGCCCCGCTCCTCAGAAAAACACAGCCGAGGAAGATGAACTTGCTGCATTGCAAGCCGAAATGGCACTTTAAGAAAAGGTTAGTTTTTTTATGGATTTATTTGTATTTGTAATTTTTATCAATTTAGTTTCATTCATGTCTCTGGTATTTGTAGGTTACAGGAGATGTATTGAAACATACACCATGAAAAAACTGTGTTAAGTTATTTCTTGTATAGTTTGTGATTGTAGACTAAATAACAAGTTGGAATTCGAGTGTTGTATTATACATTGAAGATCATAAAGAACCCACAACTTATATATGAGTGTTTATTTAGTCATTAAACGATTTTTTTTGGGTCAACTTTGTAGGTTGAGTGTTTTACATTTATAAATAAATGGTTTTACAAATGAACTATCAGGATTAACCCACTCTAAAAGTAAAAAAATTTCATGGGTTCTTCAGCAATAAAAATAAAAGATTACGGAGGGTATTCTGATTCGCAAGGATAAGCCAAAATCAAATGTAAAATTACCTAATGTAGTCAAATCACATCCTACACCTTCTTCAATGGTTATCCATATCAAAAAATTATATCGATGGCTAAAAGTTAAAATGATACATAAAAACCAATGTCGATGTCGACATAATGAGAAACAAGAGAATCATAGGCGTCAGCTTGATGAGAGGCAAAGAAATATGAAGCTGAAATTAGGGAATTTAGTTTACAATTGCTTATGTTCATTCTTTTAGTTTTGTTGAATTTTTTGATAATTTTGACCATTTGACCTTTTTTTTGACTAATTTTGACCGTATAGCCGATTAATAACCCGATTAATGACCGATTTTGACTGAGCCCACATAATACCATCAATTAACATTATTCATATGCGAATGAAGGCCACCAAATGACTAGTTGATTAATCCGTCTATATTAATTCTAACAACACTGCCTACACTACCCTGATCTTTATAATAATTTTTAAATATATGAAGAAAGTTTAATGGTAAATCATGTATAAAAATAGTGTGGTGGCTGAATGTGTACATAAAGCCTAATACATTGTAACCATTGTATTTTGGAGCTAGAAGTTATGTTCTTTTTTAGTAAAAATTAAAATTGAAAAAAATATATAAAATGAATAAACAAAATGAATCACATTTAAATAGTCAAATTACATACAAGAAATTTTTAATATCATAAAATACCCTATATATTGGGCTTTCCTCGATTAAATTTTAATTTATTTTTTTATTAGACTTTGTGTTTTTTTTTTTTATTTAATTATTTTCGATTTGGTTGTTTTAATAGGTTAATTGGTAATCTTCGGGTTTAAGACAATTTTTCAAAAAAGCCTTACATTTTTTTTTTCGAAAAATCCTTAACTTTTTTTCCCCGAAAATCCCTCACATTTGAAAAACTTTTTCGTTTTGGCTGATAATTCTTACTTTTTTTTTTGTTGTTGTTTTTATGGCGGTTCTGATAGTTTTTAACATTAATATCAAAAGGGAACATTTGATTTTTTTTTCGAAACAAAGAGAAAGATGTCTCCGGTTATTGTTGGCATAATGTATATGAAAATCAATTTCTAGGATGTTCAAAGAAGGTTGCATGTGAAGAGAAACTATGTAGTCTTGCTTGAAAAAGTGTCTAATCGAAAAACATGAAAACTTAGATTAGATTCTAAACGTAGATTGGTTTTCAAAAATCTTCTTGTATGTTTGGTTCTTAAATCAATCTAAGATATCAAGCCAACTTAGACCGTTGTTCACATGCTACAATCTCAGAGCATCATGGATACTGATTTTGATATGAATTTTGCCAACAAGAATTGTATACAATAGTCTTTCTGTTTATTTCGAACAAATCAAATGTTTTCTTCGATGTTGTTACTATAGAAGTGATTTCCAGGAATCACTTTATTGTTCTTGGTCTTGATGGCCGGATCAATCAAGATTATATGTTCGGTTTGTGTAAAGGTTTCTAGAGCAATATTTTGAAGGAATTTTGAATCTGGCTAATATAGGTCATGTTTGGGGTCATCATGAGAAAATGTTTTGTGGAGGGACATGATGACATTGAATAAAAGATTTACTCCTCTCCATTCCTTAGATTTGTATAAAAAATTGTTTGGTTTGCGATTGAATATGCCTAGAGGATTAGCCTATTTATTTTTGAAGATTTATGAGGGGGAGATGTAACACCCCGTTTTTACCATAGTCGTAGATTATAATTTTTATAAAATACAAAATAAAAATATATTAATCTTGATCCAAAATAATTGTCATAGACACGTAGGACACGTCAAAACAATTTCCGTAGATATAAAGAACACCTAAATCCGACTCCTTATGGAATAAATATGATATTTCGAAGTTTCTATGCAACCGGGAATAGCAGTGCACGACACAAAAATCAAATTTTAGAATGATAGAATATTAGGAAAAATAATCTAAATGAGAGTTGAATATCTTGCCAATAGGAGTTTGTCGATATAAAGACGATCAAGAACGGAATCCGTATGTAGGAGTCATGCTTTCCACAACGATCTCTAACAGCCTAAGCCTATTAAAATATAAATATTCGATAAAGTGAGAATTAGCCGTTGAGATCTAAAAAATTTATAGATATCGTCGAGAGCTTTCCGGAAATATAAAGAACGTTGAAAACGAAGTTCGTATGCGGATGTTATAGGCGTTCGAAGATCTGCGAAAAACCGCCTATGCTGATGATGTGGCAGCATTGGAGTGTGCCACGTGGAAAGTCAGCCTTTCACTTCCTCAAAGAGGTGCGATGACATGGCAAGATACATACATCACACGTGACACCATAAGAGTTTGATACATGTCACTTTCTAGAAGAAATAGGTGTGGAGGAACCGGAGTGCGATACGTGTCAAAAGGAGAGAGGAGCAGCAGGGGCCAAGTGTGCAGCGCACTCCTTGGTCTTACGCGGCACGCCTCCCTCTACCATATAAATATCCTTCTAAATATCATTCCTTCTCACCCCAATTTCCATATATCTCTCTCAAATCTTTTCAGTTCCTTCGAGTTTGACTTTCTCTCAACTTTTAGGATATTTTTGTAAGGGTTCTAAGGTCGCAGAGTGTTCGGAAAATAGAAGTGTTCGAGTCAGGATTCTATCCACATATTTTTCCCGGTTTCCGCTAAAACCTCTGTAAGTTAAGCTACACTCTCACGATTTCCGTGTAACTTATATTTATAGTCGTAAGTCATTATTATAGACCTATAAATAAGATTTATCTGTAATTCCAAGTCAAAATGTTGCTTGATCTACTTACGGGAGAGGTGTCTAAAGTGTCATGTTGGCTTGGTTGTTGGATTTTAGAAAGGCTATACGCCGAAATGGTCTTGCCTGGCGATCCTTATTTAATAGAACTATCGGTATTCATTGGGATTGGTGTTAGATCTAGCCTACATTACAGTTCAATCTATTTAGACAAGGAAATCACATTACCAAGCAAAAAGGCATTAAAAACGATTTATGATAATTGTCCAAACCTAATATAGATTTCAAAATCGAAAAATTACCTGTCAGACGAGTCAACTCGTTGAGTCAGGGCTTGGACTCGTCGAGTTCACCTAACTCGTCGAGTTCATCAAACAGAAAGCAAAATCGTTTTGTTTCAGCTTTAGACAAATCACTATTACATCAAATATAACAAAAAAACATCATAGGCTCTGATACCACTGTTGGGTTATGAGCATATCTACATTCCTATGTGTACATGCAACCATAATTGCTTTGGATCTAGGTTTTTCTCAAGTTATACATGCAAATAAATTTTCCAAAGCAATAACCCTAAATCTAATATATATAAAATCAAAATCTATATATTATTAGGGTTAGAAGATTACCTTTCTTGTTATCTAGTAATAACAAGTATTCCTTGCTTGATCTTGACTTCTAAGAACTTAGTGCTCCAAGCGTTACACCTCTAATGAGTCACAAATACCACTAGCAATGGATGAAGGAGAGAGGTGATGGATGCTCTTCAATTTTCGGCTAGGGTTCTCTTAGAATGCATAGGCCGAAAATTATATACCAAGGGGTTCCTTATATAGCTGAGGCTGCTAGGGTTTTCAGGTGGAAACCCTAATCTGATTGCTTAGGCCTTAAACAATCCATGGACCTCCTTCCTGGAAGCCTTGGACGGAATCTTTATAGGGATTTCTATAGATTTCGTCCACTCCATTCTAAAGGAGTCCATCAGCCCAACATTGCAACTATAAGTGATTTGCAATATCAGTCCCTCTTCTTTTTAATCAGTTCCTTTAATCCCAAAATTAATTCCAAATCAATTTCTGATTAATACTAATTAAATAATATGATTTCTCAATTAATATATTATTCTCATAATATATCAATAAATCATATATCAACCACTTTCTCCAAAAAACATCATATCAAATTCTTATGGTGAAGGCAACCCAAAAGGACCATGCTACTATCATATCAAGTACATACCAATTATAATTATGAGCTTAGACACCTAATTCAACACAAAGGTGGTAGTGTTTTGCATTGCAACATTATCGTTTTTTAAAGTAAGTCTTGTAGGTCCTCTAGATGTATTCCCTTCGGCTGTGCTCGAACAACTACCTGTCTCTATCGTCATTGAGGTTGTTTTCCTGGTTTTTTTTGGCTCTCCCGGCTGTTCTCTCGTTAACGTCTTTGTCATGATGCAAATATGGTTGGGTAGGATGTATATTGCATTGCTATGGTTTGATAATTGGATTTGTTGATGTTGTTGGTATGAAGGCAGGTATCAAATTGATTTGACTGAAAGGTGTGTTAGTAGCTAGGCAAGTTGTTTGTTCTTTTTATTGCATGGTTATATATATATATATATATATATATATATATATATATATATATATATATATATATATATATATATATATATATATATATATATATATATGGATGACACCAATGTTGCTACGTGGTTTCCTGGATGCATGTGTGGCTACTCGTCCATGGGCTTCTTCGAATGAGCACTCATGGTTATATATGGACCCCCGGTATTGCTCTCCGATGCCTAAGTTAAAAGTCATATTTGGGGAATGGATAGTGTATTTGTTATAATTGCAAAGAGTTATTACTTACCCCCCTTTGGATTGGGCGGAACCTTGCTTTATTGTTGGGGCTTGGATCCGTTCATGGTCTCTTCTTCTGGGCTTTGTGTTTGTCCTTAGGACGTAAGGGTAAGATCCTTTTTTATTAAAAAAAGTCTTGCATTTTCTGTGTTTCCTGGGGGATGCTTCTTAGGGTGTATACGGGAGTAGGGTGATTCTTACCATATGTGTTCGTTATCATTGTTGTATTTGTGACTATGTTGTCAGGACGGGTTCATTGGCCAACTTGGTGCTATGTGGGTTGATGCCCATACCCCATTAGTCATGTCATATAGATAGTATTATTAGCTTACTATAATTTCCTATGCTTTCATTGTATTTTCACCCGTTTGTATTCACACACTATGAAAAAATTAGTTTTATTAAAATCTTATTGTATTTTTACTATCAAATAAAGAGTACTAGCTTATTATATTTTTACTGTTTTTCTTACCTTAATCTTACTGTTTCTTCAACTTGTTCTTTTCTGATCACATATAGAATATATAATAAGGAAAAAATTAGTATAATAATAATAATAGGAAATCGAGTAATCTAACGATTTTTTAATGTTTAGAAAAAATTAACCAATTTTTTTTAGCAAAAATAATTACTTTGTCTGGAATGAGCATTCCGAAATAAGAAAAAAACATTTTTTTTTACTGATTCCAGAATAACATTTCGGACTACTGTTCACATTCTGGACTAAAATTTCAGATTTCGAAAAAAAAAATACTCTGGAATTTGAAGAAAAAGTCTAGTATCCAAAAAACAATACTGAAATTTCGAAGAAAAAAATCGTTTTTTTATTTTAATTTAACAAAAAGTTAAACAAATATAGTAATATATATAAGTGCATAAACCACATATTTTATTGAAAAACGGTAATATTAAACATTTAGAATTGACATTTTGGACATAAATTGTGATATTTTTTCAAAAGCAATTGAGAAAAAACACAAATATTTTTGTTTTGGAATTTGAAGTTCAAACCCAGAATAGATATTCTTTGAAAAAAAAAATGAAAAATAGTTCGGAATGTGAACAATAGTCCAAAATAATGCATTTAGATTGTGGTCATTTTTCAAAAAAAAAAAAAATTGGTTATTTTTTTTTTTCAAAAGGCTCATTTATATGGGTTAAATTATTCAATTCCATATAATAATACTACTAATATTAAATGTTATAGAAGCAATTAAGTTTAAAATTTTGTATATTTTCATTATTTTTTTAGAAATTTCCAATTTTATCTAACACATAAGAAAACTTTTTTTTAATTGTAAAGGCTAATGTAATTTATTGATCGTTTTTTACGGATTAAAATCCTAATTCTAAAAGACTAACTGATATTTAACTTTTTTAGAAAGAATGGTTAAATTCATAAATAAGAAAATTGAAAGATTTATCTATAGATGCACATTCAGACCAAAACTAGACCGGAGTCTACTATATAATAAATATATAAAAACGGTACAAAACTAAAAATCATAAAAAGTAAAATAACATTAAAACTTTGAACTAAATGTCATTTTACAATTGTTCTCTACGAGGTCTTATAATTTAAAAGCGATTCCTGATATGCTTATTTATAACTTTGGAAAATCCACCTTTTTCCAATCGTGCATTTTCGTCAATAATTACAAAATCATCTGAAAATTCAATTGTGCAAATTCAAATTCAGAAGCTTCATTGCAAAATAACATCTCTTCATGGTTGCGGGTTGCAACCTGTAAAACCAAAGTCAACTTCAATAATTGATAAAACAAAGGAAAAAGTGATGCATCTTCGTTCTCACTGTCACTTTAGCAAGGTCGAACGTACAATTCAATTTACTGAATCTTTTATTTCTATTACATATGAGTAGGGTATATAGAAAATATAGAATATTGATCGTATCTTTATAACTAAAATCATTTGGCTAGACAATCAATCAACTTTTGTAACTTTAGTGAATCAAAGACACAAATAAAAGATGTGGATTCAAACATACAACTGAGCAATTCAAAACTTATTTCCTTAAAATGATTATCCAACTTTTAACATGTTTGTTTCAAAGAAGATTTTTTCTCTTTCTATATATTGCCTTTATTGTAGATGACAATATATAATAAAGAAAATTTCAATTAGAGGCATGATATTTTTGTTTCAAAGAGTTTTTAGGCTAACGGTATCATATTTTTATTTTTATTTTTATTTTTTTTTTATTTTTTTCCGAAATCGATGGTTCAACTCGGGTCTCAAACATAAATTAAGTTAATACTCCGTCTGTCCCAATATTATTGTCTACATACAAAAAACACATAGATTAAGAAAAACATTAATTACCACTAACTTTATATAATAAAATGACAATTTTGTCCTTACTTTGCATTTAATGTTTCATTAAATACTTAGTTGGTTAAGTAATAATGAGGGTATATTGATAAAAATGTTATTTATTTTGGGACAAACCAAAAAAGAAAGATAGACTGTAATTTTGGGACGGAGAGAGTAGTAGTTTAGGAATGTATTGGATTTACTGTTTTTTTAATAAAAATAAAAAATAAAAATAAAAATAAAAGTAAAGGCTATATATAGAAAGAAGAAATATGTTGATCAACAAAATTGTCAATACCAATAATACCCTAAAATAGAAATGCTCACCATCCACCAAAGCATGTCTATCTCCTTTCGGCTTGAAGCACGTAACGTAACCGCATGTTATTAAAAACTACATTTATTCCACAGACGTCATAGGAATGACCGGATCACATTGGTTAGTATGGGCGGTTTTTGACGCCTACCTTCTTCCCGAAAAGATCTCATTCCAACTCTCTTTCTCTTTCTCTTTCTCTTTCTCCTTCTCTCTCACACACCGCAGACTTAGCATCACTAGTGCTGAAAAAAGTGATCAAAGATACCACCGTCTGCGTTGAATTCCACAATGCCTTACTTTCCATCCATCTTTCTTTAATGCCACGCAATTCAATTGTGTCTTCAGGATTGCTTTATCTTTACCACCATTAACACTAGCTTTTAAGTTTCAATCATCGCACACACACAAGAACATTCGAAAGAATCTTGAGAATTAAGGGGTGTTTCCCAAGACTTCCCATTTTTTAATGTTTTTAGTTGATTCATAGATTGATATTCAAGACTTTCTTGAAGTTGATGGGTTCGTTTTGAAAGGTGCCGAATCTTGATTCATACTTCTGTATTACTTCAATTTGAAAATTAGAAGTTTTAGGGAGTACTTATGTGTCTTTACTCCTCTCTAGCTTAAATTGTTATAGCATCATGGTTGATATGGTGGCCGGAAAAGGGTCGTCGTCGACGGTGGCTCTAGGGAGGGGCTCTGTCTTCTTTTATGGCGTCGGTCATATGCTCAATGACATAACAGCTGCGTGCTGGTTTACTTATCTTTTGGTTTTCATGACAGATATCGGATTATCCCCCAGGTGAACACTAAATTAAACTAGAATCTGAATATGTGATAAATAATGATTCGTTTTCAGATTTTTATCGGATTACTTACATGTTATATATTGTGTTGATCCTGTCTTTTCTTCTCAAGGAATGCTGCTATTGTGATGCTTTCTGGTCAGATAGCTGATGGATTCACTACCATTTTCGCTGGCGAACTGGTATCTAATTAGAAAACCAGATAATATAATATTTTACAAGTTTCCATTTGAAAAAAAAAACATGAAGTTTTCAATATTTGGATGGATATATTGTATAATGAAACTGCTTCATTCAGTTCAAAACTTCATCAAGAAAACAGAATGCTGTGGTTTTCATTCAATGGCTAGTTGTTTCTGTTGATAAAATGTATATACTTAATTTTATCTTTTTTTGTGGGAGAAAACATTGCAATTTTTATCCCATTCACATCAGTCCTATCGGATGCCAAATATAGGACAACTTGTTCTACCATGTCTTGTCCTATGTAGCAAGTGGGCCTTTATGTTCTTGTTTCATGGTAGATTTAATTAGCATCTGTTTGTTTTTTCGATGTTTGTCATAGATAGACAGGTTTGGGCATTTTAAGGTATGGCATGCAGCAGGTTCGATTCTGGTTGCCATTTCGTTCTCTTCTGTATTTGGAGGATGTGTTCCTTGTATTATTTTTGGCAATGAATCTACTTGGTTGCAAACAATTGGCTATAGCTTTTTCGCAGCTGTCTTCAATGTGGGATGGGCTGCTACACAAGTATCACACATGTAATCTTGTTTCTCTTAGGCTCTTATGTTGTGTCATATAATTAAATGATATTCAAAAAGTATTTCAAAAAATGATGTCACATTTTGGGTAATGAAAGTTAGAAATAATGGATTTAGTTTTTTTCATTGAGTTATTTTTATGGGTATAAGTCATTGTGTTATGAACTTGCTAATGGTTGCTCAATTTAGGTCTATGGTGAATTGTATCACCCTTAATTCGACGAGCAGGGTCGTGCTAACTAGTTGTCGGAACGCGTTTTCAATGGTAAGTGAGTTTTATAAGAATAAAAACATTTGATT
Organism: Lactuca sativa; assembly: GCF_002870075.4. Classification (NCBI taxonomy): domain Eukaryota; kingdom Viridiplantae; phylum Streptophyta; class Magnoliopsida; order Asterales; family Asteraceae; genus Lactuca; species Lactuca sativa. The sequence continues at coordinate 47,787,026 of NC_056629.2, read as the reverse complement.
ACCATGAAATGAAATTGTTCTATGATAGGAAGGTAGTGTTATCTTATTCTTTCATAAACATGCACATTCTTGTTAAACTAAATTTGCCTTGGTCCAACTTATAGACCACTCAAATGGCTGAAAATAATATAATCTTTTTTTTTCTATCGGAAAACGTGTTTGTAGGTTGCCAACCTCAGTTTATATGCCGTTGCCTTCTTGGTGTTCCACATTTGGCCTTCGAAAACCACGAAAGAAGTTGAGAATCAGGTACTGACATGATTGGACAAGATTGGACTAGATTAGACCAGACAAACTTTCTATATCTATTTTCATTGATGAGGGTGAAAAGGACATTCAGATCTCTTGATTAGACAAGAGATCAAGAGAGAGTCCTTTTGGCCATTTTAGGTGGGACAAAGATTTGTAATTTTTTGTGTCATTGACATTAATTTGGTGTCAGTCTTATGCATGTCAAACAAAGTAGAGGCCTTATGTTTCCATATTGTATAACAAAAGGAACCGAAGAGTCTTTCTCGACTTATTGCCCTTTTTTGGATTTCATTATTGTCTCTTAGTATCGTTGGATTGCGTACTCATCAATATTCATTGGATGCTGCTTCGTGGTCGTGTTTCACATTGGGACAAAAGAGCCAAGGTATTTGACCATATGAATTTGTGTACCTAATTTACATATCATATTATATGATCCAGAGTGGGCTTGAGTGGTTGTGGTTGCTAGAAAAATAACCTTTTACAATCATAACAATGTTCGCAACAATTTCGATATTAAAATCATGAATTTTAGCTTCGAAAGAAAAATGTTTTCATTTTTATATCGGTATGTTCACATCAAACTACTTTGGCTATAAAGCTATTGAGATTTTTGTTGTTTGTAGATTGAAGGAAGACTTTCATGGGGAGCATGGTTATCAAAAGATAGCATGGACTTATTGGTTTAAGAAAGTTTTATACTATCAAGTTGCTCTTGTCTATGTGTTCACTCGGTTAATAACTAATGTTTCACAGGTTCGATATCATTAAGTTGTTCCTCTCAAATATCATAACAATCAATATATTTCCAATTTTGGGAAACCATGCATGTTTGAGGTTTATATGCTCTTTCAAGAATCCCGAATTGCATAACTTCGGTTTATCATTGTGGACTATAGGCATTTCTCGCGTTCTATGTCATCAACGATCTAAGAATGGTCCAATCTTCTAAAGCATTGGTACTTATATGAACCTGGTGATTGATCATCACATTTTCTCTTTCACCACAATATATGAATCATGTGATGCTCACTTTTGTCGTATTAAACTGTGTTTTGGTAGATTCCGGCCATGATCTACATTTGCAGCTTCATTGTATCCATTTTACTACAGGTTCCATTTTGAAACTCATTTCTTGATATTATGATTGAAAATTTTGAATTTGGAGACTCAGAGCGGATGCTTTTATTATAAGAATTTGAACCAATGTATTTAGTTTTCTAAAGAAAACAATGAGCAATCTTAATGTTGCATGAATTTTACATTTGAGAAGTACTCGAATGAGTCTCCAGTGTCAAAGATTCTTGATTTATGATCGACACATGTTGACTTTCGAGAGTCAAAGCCTATGCTTTTGATTTTTACCAGGTACATGTAATTTTTTAAGAATAAGATTTATGTATCCCTTTTGAACTTCATAAGAAATGACGCGACGCGAAATCTTGATGCTAATTTAGAAACGTATTTTCACATGAATCTTACATTTGTTATGTAGATGATTTGACTCTGAAATGTCAAAGATTCTTAATTTACGATTGATATATTTTGACTTTCTAAGAGTCAAAGTATATGCTTTTAGATCAGAAATTTGAGCCGGTGTATTAGATTTGAAGAAAACTAACCATACCCATAATGAAAAATCTTGATGTTTATTTTTTCACATGAAATTTACATTTGAGAATACTTGGGTTGACTCTACAATGTCAAAGATTCTTGATTTACATGATCTACAGTTTGGAATTCCAAAGTCAAAGGATGAATTTTAGCATTTAAATTTTAATCTGTCAATTTAGTTTTTTCTAAGGAAAACTAACCATACCTATAACTTCACAACAAACGACATAATGAGAAATCTCGAAGTTAATTTAGAACTATAATTCACCCGTATTTAACATTTATGAATTGAAGTACTTGGTTTGACTCTACAAAGTCAAAGATTCTTAAATCTTGACTTAAACACGTAATATCTAGGAGCTCACATGGACTGGTCAACGCCTGAAAGTCTTCTTTTCGGTTGGAGGTGTTTTGTGGATACTTTGTGGTTCAACAATTTTCTTTATGCCAAGCAACACGAAGAAGATGATGTACTTACTTTCATTAGTCATTGGCATTGCAAATGCTCTAATAACTGTATACCACTTTCCATGCTATATATATCTTCTCCGAATATTATTTATTGAAAACTTTATTTAATCAATAATCATATGTCACATGATAGGTTACTGGGGTAAGCATGCAAAGCTATCTTGTTGGTGAAGATGTCAAAGGCTGTGCTTTTGTTTATGGATCATTGAGTTTCCTTGAGAAGATGTCATGCGGCTTTGCTTTATGGGCACTTGAATCGTATCAAAGTAAGGCCTTGTTTTTTTTTTTTTTTCTTTTTTGACTTAATTCGTCCTAACTTTTTACAAATTTTCCATAATTTATTATTTTTCTTCCATTTCCTCACAAGTGTTGTTGATTTAACAGACAGTTTTTTTTTTTTTTTTTAAAAATATCTTTTATCCTGACAATACTTGGTGGGAAAGAAGAAACAAGACCCTAAGTACCTTGTACTAAAAAAGAACAAAAAGGATGTACTTTGCCAAATCTTGAGGAATACTTGCAAAAACCCATATTAGATCTTAAACAAATGTCCATCTTTGAATCAAATGATGGTGAATTTTAATTAGCAATCAGTGAATCCAAGATCAATTTAAAATAAAAAATTCAAAACTATCGGTTCTTGATTATAGTGTTTATGTTGCAGACACCTCTCAACCACTAAAGGAATGCAATCCTATGTATTCATGTTTTTCGGTTTCAAGATATGGATTTGGTCTTGTGCCTGCAATTTGTGCAGTTGCCGGAGTGGTTGTGACATGTACCATGAAGCTCGAGAGGCCCCGTTTAAGACCTTTGAAGGTGCCTCTCTTGGAATAGCTCTCATAATTCTTCTTCTTCTTCTTCTTCTGGTGTTAAAGCTGATTGAAGTTATGAATTTACGTCGATTGATACGATCTTGATTGGAAATGAAGGGTGGATTCTTGGAAATGTGAGCTATGAAAGCAAAGTATACGGAGTTGTGTATTAAATCGTCCAAGTAAACATTTATATTGGATAAATGTTATATTAACAAACATGATTTTTTTAGGTTATTTCTAAGAAAAACAAATTATTTTCACTTTGTCTTAAATTATTATAATTATTATTATAATCTAAACTTATTCATTTCTGATTATGGAAATCAACCATACACTAGAGGGTGAAAAATATCATTATTCATTTTAGGATTATAGAATAATAATAAAGTGGAAAATATCATTTTTCATTTATCATTACAATATGCTAGTTACTATTTGTATTATAAGTTCTTTTATTATTTTTGATAATAGAAAAAATAGTTAATGACTACATATAAATTTTTCTAAACTTATTCATTTATGATTATGGAATTTAACCATATACTTGAAAAATATTGTTATTCATTTATGATTATAGAATAATAATAAAGTGAAAAATATCTTTATTCATTTATCATTATAGTAATTTTTCATCCTTGATCTATTTATATATTAATTAAAGTTATGGTTAATCAAAAAATAAAAAATTATAGTATAATAATTAATATTTGTATTATAAGTTATGTTCTTAATTTTGATAATAGAAAAAATAGTTAATGACTACATAGTAATTTTCTTTTGTATTATTCATTTATGATGAGATATATAGTCTAGTATTCATCAAATGTGTTTTATTTATTTGTGATTATGATTGTATTGAAATTTTTAATCTCTAAATTGGGTTCAACTTATACAACGAGATTAATATATGATTATAAATATGTTCAATTCATGAATGATTAAAAATCTTTGGATGATATAAGTATTATCTCATCACTAAGCAAGACTACAATGCTGATAATCAACTTTCAATACCAACTTTGTTTGGGCAACACTATCCTAATTTAGTGTATATTTTTAACACAAAGTAATAGGTATTCTTGTAACAGTTGTTTTCCAGAATGGATAAGCTAAGGGCTTAATAGGATCAAAGATGGGGTTTTTGGTGAAAAACCCTATGCTACGGTGTGGAGCATGGATGACCGAGAGGTGGCATGTCTTCCATGAAACACACATTTTTGGTGGGCATCACGACGTTGCAAAAGGGTTGTCACGATGTGGTGGTTGTTGCAAACCACCAACATTTTTTGGGTTTCTTCCATATTTAAAGTCTTTAACTTAGAGTGTAGGGCATCCTCTTCAGCCTCCAACCATCCATTAAAGCTTTTGGAGCTCATTTTGCAAGTTGTGGTGATTTTGAAGGAAGAAGGAAGAAGCTTGGTGCATAGATCCAACAAGCAAACCATTCCCATCCTTGTGTTCATCTTATAGACTTTTTGTAAGTCCTTGAGATCTCATCTTGTTGGTTTCTTCTTTATAGATCTAGTCCACTTTAGCTTATTTTGGTTCTTAGTTTTGGTTGGAGTTGTTGACACTAGTACAAAGATGGGGTTCCGTCACATGAGAAATGAGTGACTATATGTTAATCAACTTTTAGGAGACAGAGAGGGAGAATGAATCTTTTCTAAGAGGGAATCAGTAGCTAGGGTTTGAGCCTTAACAATTTATTTATAGGGAGCATATAAATCCTTAAGCAATTCAAATTCTCTAAGATAATCCTTACCTTATTCAAAACCTGCCTTATCCCTATCCAAGGGACATCAGAACCGTCCCCTACCATCTTGCATCAGTTTCTTGAATATTAAAATTAATCTCTAGTATTTAATTAATAGTTAACCTTTTAATTAATTAAAACAATTTAATTAATTGCAAAATAATTTTCATTTAAGTTATTAATCACTAAATAAATTAATAACTTATTTTTCTCTATGTTGTTATTGTTAATCATGTTATGAGGCCAACCGAAAAGGACTCATTTGTTATTAGAAATATTATCAAATAGTTAATGACCTTGGACACTATTTCTAACAAACACAAGTAACACAAAAGAAAAATTAAACATATTAAGGGCACCCAAATAATATGACAACATCATGCCATTGATCTATGACTTAAGGTCACTCCTACAAGTCCGAACACAATCTCTTTTAAAGGACCTCTCTATACTACATGCCTACTAATAGGAGTGATGAACTATCACCCCGACTTGTTAAAATGAGACTTATTATCCATACACTAATTAGGATAGACACTAATACCCATGATGAGGGAAACAATTTCCTACTAACCTAGAAAAAGTGGTCCTTCCATTTCTTAATGGAATCAGGCAAGTTTGTGATAATCTTTGAAACCCATGGGTGGTGTCAAAATGTATACCAATCCTTACTAGTCTTCGCCTAACTATTAAACATTAGGATAAAATTTCAAACTACGACACAACAGATCTAAGGCAACGATCTTCCTAACCGTATTAGGATTAAATTAAACAATGTGAAATTGGCAATGGCCTAAAAAGCGAAGAACAAAGTAAGCCATGGTTAAACATAAACAAATCTCTTGTGGTGGCTCGTCAAGGATTAGAGGTTGAATATTGGGAACTTAAACACTATTATTGTCAATATGATACTTCAACACTATGTGTTCAACCTACGCCATCAACATAATCAAAACAACCAATGTTGCTATACCTTGGTTGTCCGATATAGCAACACAACAACAATATCATAACAACAAAGGATGAAGAAAAGAAAAAGGAAATAAAAAGGATGAGATGCATCAAACGAGTGCCACTATTTATAAGGGACAAAAAAAATTAAACAAATAGAGAAAAGGGAGTAATGATGGATTCAAGGCTCAAGGTAAGAGAAAAAAGTCGAGTATGTCTTGTAACATATAAACTCTAACATCTTAAATTTCAAATAAAAATTTTGATTTTTAGTATAGAGAAAACCACCCCAATTTCATTCACAATATAGATAAATACAAATGTATAAGTTTGGCAATTCCAAAAACCAATATCATAGTACAAAATAGAAAGTCATATAGTGCAGAAATCTCTAATGGATGCAATGCAATCAAGCCGCACCCTTGCTGTCATAACAATTTGAAACATTTTTAAGCTTAAAACTTAAGGCAAAAATCTTAGTGAGTTCCCCAAGATAATACATACAAAAAATAACAGGCCCAACCAACGGTCTATTACAACTAAGCGGCCCCAGCCCAACGGCCTATTTCAACAAAGTAGGCCTAGCCTAATGGTCTATTTCAACTAAGTGGGCCTAGCCTCATGGTCTATTTCAAACAAATGGGCCAAGCCTAACAAGCATACAATTATACTTGCAAGAGTCATAAACAAAATAATCATACCATGACACTTAGTGTCCTACACAGTATAATGAGAAAACTCACTTGAATCCTAGAGTTGAGTCCGACTACCTGAATTCCTAAAGAATCAGCTACATGAACTGCCTAAACAAATCCCAAGCTAAGCCTCAGCCTAAAACTCAAAACCTTCAAGTTTGACACCAAAGTCAAACTGGTCAAAAAGCCAAAGGTCAAAGTGAACGACCACCATGCCGCGATTGGTCCTTGGTCACACCATGGTTACTAAAAGCCAAAACACTCACGATTTCTCATTGCAACCCGCACTGGGACACCTAGGTCACCATACCGTAGTTTATATTATTTAGCCAACTTTTAAATAGGTCTTAATCCATTAAGACTAGGGCTTTAGACTTCCAGAACACATCAAAATATGGAGTAAATGGATAAAGTTTCCAACTTTATCCATTGACATGCAGTGAACCACCTTAACTCCAAACCTAGATCTAGATCAAGCTCGTAATACACCTAGAATGTTCCGTGGTCCAAATGAAAGATAACAACTTGAGTCGTTGGGTTTTTATTCAAAATTGTTTAAAAAACATAAACAATGTAGCGGAAGACTTAAGATTTGAACAAAAATAAAACTAGTTTTATTACCACCAAGGATCATTTTGCAAGACTTAGAAAGATTAAAACAACCATAGAAGAGAAAGCATAAAAACCTCTAAAGACTTTGATCTTCATGGGATGTTAGAAGTTGATGAAGATGAAATTAAGCTCTAAATTAAGAGCTCCCAAGATGTATCCACCAAGCAAGAGTAGAACCATCAAAACATACTAGTATATACTTGTATTATCTGTTCATAAGCCTTAGAAGTATATACAAAATATACGTTGTAAGGTGAAGCAACTAAAAGACTATTTTCTAGCATCAAATGCAAGAGAAATGAGGAGAATAAGAGCTTATTTCTTCAAAATTTGGCAGGCCCAAAGAGAGCAAAAGAGCTCTCGACCATAAGGTCAAAAAAAGAGAAAAAGAAGTGCAAGAAGTGTCTTCCAACCCTCCATACTCTAGCTTATATCCTTAGACCAAAAGGTAAAAGTAAAAGCATGTCTCTTACATGCATGGAACAAATAATAAACAAATAAAAGAACATGTCTCTTACAAGCATGGTGTAGCTTATTAAACAATTTAAAACAACCCTTTTGTCCCATCTTTTACTTTATATAACTATATATATATATATATATATATATATATATATATATATATATATATAAGGCTATTATTTATATAATTGATTTTTAATATATATGTAATATATGTATAAAACATATAACTAGTCTCATATATATATATATATATATATATATATATATATATATATATATATATATATATATATATATATAATAAGGCTATTATGATAAGTTGTTATTTACTCAATAAATACTATTTCCATAAATAATAAATTCCCAATTAGAAAAATATTATTTCCACGAAATAATAATTTTCTAATTAAATACAAGTGTTGATATATTTATTAATAATCAAATCATGCTAATAAATAATCAATTGATAGTAACTTGCTATAAGTTATAAACCTATAGGATCATATATTATTAACAATATCATTCTATAATGACTCTTGGACATACAAGATCTTTCAGATGAAAGATAAAAACTTCAGTCTTGCATTCCCAAGTGTCTAGAAGACCCCAAAAACTCAAGCTTTATGCCTGGAGTTTGCTGAACTCCACCTAGGGGTGTGCAAAAAAACCGCAAAACCGAACCGATCCGGTCGATCCGAAACCGAAAAAAACAGAAACCGAAAAAACCGAGTATATACGGGTCGGTTTCGGTTTGGATATTCAGATACCCGCGGATACCCGAACCAAACCGTATTATATTATTTATATGTACATATATTATTTCTATTATGTAATATAATAAAAGAATATAGAGTTTAATTACAAATTTGTTACAATCCATTCCAAATGGCCCAAATGGCACTCGATCTGTAGTCTGTACTCATTCTCTTGCTTAGGGAAACAATTCAAGCAGCAAGCCAGCAAGTCCGCAACAAATCAACGATCACACGATAATCGGCCAATCGGCCATCGTTCCTCGACCTTCGAACTTCCAGTCTTCCATTCACTCATACACTCACACTATTCTTCATCGTCTCGCCGGAATTCCACCATTGCCCTCGTTAGCGACGTCGTTGTCATAGGAGCTCGAGAGTCGCGATTCGAAAAGGCAGAAGCAGCCACGACAGCCAGCTTACATCGATGTCAAAGCAGTCATCGGCCTCTTACTTGGTTCGATTTCTCATTTTTTTCTTCGTCAAATTGTTCGTACCTGCATCACTTCTCGTATTCTCGACATTACCCCTTCTGTTTTATCTTATTTCAAAAACAACAAACCTTCAAAATCCTTAAGTCAAAGCTAATTTATTGTTTAATATTCATGGATTTAAGTAATATTACTAAGGACCAGGTGACGAACATGGCTCTCATTTTCTCATTGGATCATCTATCCCATATTTCACAAATTTTTGGTATCTGATTGAGTTATTGACTATCTGTTTACTGTTATAGTCTTATAGATTATGTATTGTATCAATGTATGCATGTATGCCTGTAATCTGTATGGTATCTGATATATGTCTATATTTGAACTCCATCAAAAAATAGTTTTTTCTGACTTGTTTGGGACTATGACTTATTGATTTTCAGAAAAAAAAATTGGCTGAAATGGAGGTTGATGTTGATTCTTTACCAACACAACAATGTGGAAGTTCAAATGCAAATGTTAATCCTTCACCTATAACAGAAAATGCCAAGAAAGTGGATGAAGGGAAAAAGACTAAAAAGAGAAAGCAAAAAGCGGATACTTCCGAAGCATGGCAACATTTTACTAGAGATCCTAATGATGCTGATTACTCCATTTGTAAGCATTGTACTAGACGATTGCATTGTCCTATTATGAATGGAACTAAATCTATGCAGAATCATACAACACGTTGCACTAAGAACCCCGATAACATTGACAAAAAACAAAAGCTATTGATGTTTCAAAACCAAGCTTCTATACAAGATAACGGAGAAAGCATATCTACATTTGTCCCTTGGAAATTTAACCAAGCCAAGTGTAGATATCTGTGTGCTAGAATGATCATTATTGAAGAATTACCTTTCAAAGTTGTCAAACATGAAGGGTTCCGTGACCTTGTGACCATGTTGCAACCACAATTTCAAATCCCTTCAAGAACCACTATTACTAATGATTGTTTGGAGATATACAAGTCAGAAGCGGAAAAGTTGAAGAAGTATTTTGCTAAGACCAGACAACGAGTTTCTTTAACAACCGATCTGTGGACTTCTAGGCAAAATCTTAGTTACATGTGTTTGACAGCTCATTTTATTGATAAATACTGGACCATTTACAAAAGAATAATAAACTTTTGTCCTGTTTCTGGTCATTCTGGTGAGATAATTGGAAAATATGTGGAGAAGAACTTACTTGATTCGGGAATTGACAAGGTTTTCACAGTTACAGTTGACAATGCTAGTTCAAATGACCTTTGTATTTGATACCTAAAAAGAAGATTGAATGTATGAAAGCATAGTGTGTTGGATAGTCAACATTTGCATATGAGATGTTGTGCCCATATCTTGAGTCTTGTTGTTAAAGAAGGTTTAAATGTTGTAGACACAAGTATTTCCCGAATTCGATTAGTTGTGAAATATGTGAGGTCTTCTCCAGCTAGGCTTCAACGCTTTATGGGATGTGTTGAGAAAATGAAAATTGAGAGTAAAAGCCTTGTTTCTCTTGATGTTGAAACAAGGTGGAATTCAACATACTTGATGCTAGAAAGTGCCATCAAGTTTCAAGATGCTTTTGATTTATTGGAGGGGCAAGATAGTAAGTACAGGTCCGAGCTTTTATCATTGAAGGGGTTGCCCAATGAAGAGGATTGGGAGCATGTTAGGTGTATGTTACCTTTCTTGAGAGGTTTTTATACATATACTTTGCGTATTTCTGGCTCTTTGTATGTAACTAGCAACAATTACTTTCATGAAGTCTTTGGAATTGGGGCAATGATAAAAAAAAGATTATAACAAGTGATGATGGTTTTAAAAAGATGGTTGCTAAAATGAAGGAGAAATATGATATAAGTATTGGAGCAATTCATCAAACATAAATGTGTTTTTATTTATTGCTCCAATTCTAGATCCACGATACAAGTTAGGTTATGTTTCCTTCATTATTAGCCAAACTTATGATGAAGAAAAAGCCAAAAATTTGTGTGGTCACGTAGAGAAAGTATTGCGAGATTTGTATGCTCATTACTCACATGAAGTTGGAGTTATTAATGAAAATCCGACAAGTTGCTCCGAAAATGTTGAAGAAGAAATTGTTATTGATGTTGATGATGATCCGACAAGTTTTTTGAACAACCAATACAAAATATTGTTGGAAGAGAACTCAAGTTCTATAGGTAATTTACAAGCTATCTTTCTTTTATTTTTGTTATTTATACTTACATACTTGATTTTTTATTGTAATATTTTTTGACAATTATAGTTGCAAAGTGTGTGTTGGATTGGTATTTGGGTGAGCAATGTGAGTCTTTGGACAACAAGTTCGATTTACTTACTTGGTGGAAGAAAAATCAAGCAAGGTTTCCTATCATCGCGGCAATTGCTAGGGATGTTTTGGCAATTCCCGCCTAAACTGTAGCCTCAGAATCTTCATTTTGTACCGGGGGACGCGTTCTTGATGCATTTCATAGGTCATTGACCCCAAAAACGGTGGAAGCATTGATATGTTGTCAAAATTGGCTTAGGTCCAAAAATGTTCCTATTCATATTGAGGAAAGTTTTGAAGCTCTTGAAAATTATGAAGCTGGTATGACTTTGCTTTTTTAAGTTTTATAGTTTCATGTTTTATAAAATCTAATGTATAATTTATGTTGTTTCAGAAGTGAAAGACTTGCCTCAAGCTATATCCGCCCTTACTGTGGATGATTAAATTTTTAAGATGGTAAAATTTTGTATTTAACTATTTTTTTGTACTTTAAAGTGTTGTTTATATGCAGTTTATTTTTTATAGATTTTATTGTTGCTTTCTACACATTTGATAGTTGTTTTGTGTGGTTTTTGAGCTGTTTTGTATAGTTTTTTTGTGCTGTTTTATGCAGTTTTTTAATGTTGTTTTTGTATAGTTTTTTTTGGTGCTTTTGTGTGTAGTTTTTTAATGTTGTTTTGGGCAGATTTTTGGGGCTGTTTTGTGCAGTTTTTGATGTTGTTTTGTGCAGTTTTTGGTATAGTTTTGTGCGGTCTTTGTACTGTTTTATAGGTCCTTAGTTCATGTTAGAAGTGTTCTAGACTTGATTCCAAGGCTTTGGAAGGGATTAGGGCTCATTTGGACCCTTAAATAGAGTTTTACGGCCCAAGGAGGTTCCTTGGCCGTAAACTCCTTTTTGATCTAGTTTTATTGATGACTTCTAAGTGTAAACTAGTTGGTTCAAGTATACAATAAGCTAAGACAAGAGTACTTACAATGTAGAAGCTTGAAAGGGTGCTTAAGGATCAAGAACACTAATGTGTGTTCTTGGTGTTCTTGATGAAATGAATAATGCTTGAAGATCTAAGAAAAGAGGATGATTTCATGGATGAAATCATGTAAGATCACTAGATGATGAAGTATATCAACTAATCAAGGAAGAAAACACTTAATAAGTTGAAGATCAAGAAGGAAAATCGGATGATCCTTGAGAGAGAATGGCTTCTTGGTTTGAAAATGGTATAAAGTGAATAAAATGACTAAGTGTCATATTTATACTCCTTAGAATTTACGGCCTTAAACTCCATGTTTAGGCCGTAAACTCCAAACTCTTGGAGTTTTGGGACTTAAATGTTGCACAACTAACTCTAAAGAATACTTACTATGTTTACCTCTTGAAGTACTAGGCTTTAGAACACTCAAACCGACTCTAAACAGCTTAAAAGTTAGCAGAAACAATTCTGACTTCTATTGAAGTGAATGGTTGTACATGATAGAAATTTCGAGTTGTCACACATAAAGTGTTTTAAGTTGCAAGTACCAATGAGTTTTATGTGAAATTTTGCAAGTACAGTTATTTTGTAACCTAAAAATCCCAATAGCTCTCACATCAAGGTGAATTTTGACCTTTTTTCCAATATCGAAGCCTTGTTACCTAATGAAATATTGTCACCTATATAATCAAACGTGTTGTCACCAAAGTATGATATTATCGCTACCACCATTCGATGGCTCCATTTCTGAAGTTTCTCAAGATGTGATCAATTCTCACTTTTGAGGAACAACACATGCTCCAAAATCAAATTCGGTTAGTTCATATGGATCATTTTGACAACTCTTATTCTCCTATTGCTCTCAATGTTAATCATAATAACTGGGGGTTGAATTATACTTGGAAAAATTACCATCAAAACAGAGGGATATGTTGTGGTCGGCATGGTAGCAAAGTTGTTTGTTTTGATGGAAGGGACAATGGTTGGCAGCATCGTCAAGGTGATACCCACTCTCCAATGTTCTTTGATAGTGGATGAGGGGATGGTACTACCAGCCGACCGCTCCTTATATTCCCTCATTCTAGCAACAATAGTGTCCAAAAGATGCTTATTGTGGGGTGCTTCTATCTCCAAATCTACTAACCCAATAGCCTATCAACACTCATCAACAACAATGACAAACATGTTTCCTGCACCAACGGCCCAACAACAGTAGGCTTTTATTTTCGGATAGCCCAACATCTGGAAATGGTATAATTTTTGTAACGACGTGAAAATTTAACACAATTTTTTTTAAATGCATACTCTTCATAACATATCTTATAAAAACTCTTTTATTCAATTACAAATCACAATTCAATTATTAATCCAGGATCCTCTTAACTCTTTCTCTGGTATGTACAATCAAGCCGGTGCCGTACCGCGATCCTGACAAGAAAACCTGAAACACATAACACATAACACGGTAAGCATGGAGCTTAGTGAGTTTCCTCAAAATACCACATACAACACATATTAGCCACTCGAGGCTATAACTCTGTTTGACCCTCTGGTCAATGTATCTCAGTAGGACCCTCCGATCCCATGACTCTGTGGACCCTCTGGTCCTAAGCTCGTTGGACCCTCTGGTCCGGTCTGCTTGAGCCTTCCGGCCTCATGAATCGTTGGACCCTCCGGTCCGGTCTATAAACTCCGCATAGCATAAATCACAAAGACATAATGCATAGCATGTCACATACAACAGGATAACATAATACTCAATATAAGCACATAAGACCTTCCGGTCACACATGACTACCACTCAAGGTAAAGTATAGTGAGAAGACTCACCTCAGGTGAAGAACAACTCCTATAAACACTACTGCTACGCATCGACCTCTAACCCTGTGCCAAACCCACAATTACCTTAATTAGGAGCTAAGTCCAACCTCTCACTTAATTGGTCTAAAGATAGACCACCTACCATCCCATTAATGCCCTAAGCCCATTGGGCCCACCAAGGCCCAATAATAAATGGGCCCTCACACGGCTCAAAACCCAACTAAGAGGCAAGCCCAACCCAAGGGCCCAAAGTACATACATATGATTTTCTGATCCAAGGCTCTATTACGTGAAGCCCGAACCCTAGGCCCAACACTTCACTTAGCCCAAAAGCCAACAGAGGGGTTACGCGGGGCGTACCTCCTTTGGTACGCTCAACGTACTCAAGCATGCTCAAAACTGATCGAGGACCTCAACCCAGTACGCGGGGCGTACTAGAATTACGTTGGGCGTACTCTCAGTTTTGCTTAAATCAATTTCTGGGTCTTAACCCATTAAGACCTTAACTCATCTCTTGGATCTGGGCCTCCTAACATCTCCTACTCCATAAAGTTATCGACTTTAAGCCTTTGCATGGCTGAAGAAGTCACAAGTACACAAAACACTTATTCTCTTTACGCATTAAGCTCTTATCTCATGCATAACTTGGTTCCAACACCCAAGGTCCCATTTTTATGACATTACACCAGTAATAAGCTCAAAAGGGAAAGGTATTAGTCTCTGGAGTTCAGGATCTCATCAAGTCTCCACCTTTTTGGGACAAAACCCTAGAATACCCCATTAACATACTTAAGACAAAAGAGAGGTAAAGTTTGAAGCTTTATACCTGAAAAAGAAGCTCCCATCTCAGATATGCTCAGATCTAGAAGCTTGGACTGCAACTCCTCTTCTTCAAGGCTTCCATTTCTCCTCAAGAGCACACAAAACTCTCAAAAGCTCTTTAATACACATACAAGCTCCAAGAATGAAGGACTAGGGTTTTGGAGGGTTTGTTCTCTGAGAAAGGTGGCCAGGAATGAGGCCATCTCATTCTTTATAAAGGGTCAATTAAAATATTAGAGTTTTCCTTCTGTGCCTAGTACACCCAGCGTACTAGGTGGTCCTTGCTTAAGGAGCACGCGCAATTGTACGCTAAGCGTACGCATGCATACGCCCAGCGTACTTCGCTGCCACACTTCTCCACTTAGGGACTCATCTTTCCAAATCTTCAAACTCCCATAGCTTCTTTGATATAAATCTGATTCCAAAAATCCTCATACCTACGGGAAGGTGATGAGATACCTTATGATTTCAGCAACTCACCACAACCCGAGACTTCCTCATGTCCGGCTCATGGCCCACGAACTCTAATCATGGTCAATCCAAATCAGGATGTTACAATTTTCCAAGTTCAATTGATCAAGAAACCACTCTTTTGTAAGCATTTAGCTCCATGACTCTCTAAGACTCGGGAAATGTTTGTTGGTACATGGACATCGGGGCTACTACACATCTTAATGCCAACTCAACATCCTCAAGTGTGTTAGTGACAAGTGAATTAATTTTTTTGTATAGTCAGTAATGGATCTCTTATTCTAGTTACACACACGAATAATGTAACGCTCGCAGATCCGGGCTAGTCAATTTAGAGGCAATAGGGGTCGAAAACGACTTTTTGACAAAAGATTATTTATAATAAATAATCTTAACCAAGTTGTGGAATATGTCACAAGGTTTCCGTACATATAAAGAACGCCGAAATCCGAGTTATAACGAAGAAGTTATGGCCCGTCGAAGTTTTACGGCAAAACCAGCACGGCACCGGGAAGCGTAAATAGTGAATTTACGATAGAGCAAGATTTATTCTTAACAATCTAAATGAAAGTCGTAGCATAAGTTAAACTAAGAGAGTCGATAAAAAGAACGCCCAAATCTGACTTCGTATGAGGAAGTTATGATTTTTCTAAGATTCAGCTTAGCAGTGCACGGCCAGAAACTCGAATTTTAGTTCGAGCGGTCTTTGGCTTACGCGACCTAAATGAGAGTTGAAGATCTCATTAATAGGAATTCAACGGTAAAAAGATAGACGAAAACTGATTCCGTATGAAGGAGTTACGACTTCTTCACGGTCATTTAACAATCTAAAAGCCTCCTACTGTTAAATTTGAGATCGGTCGAGAACTAGCCGACGGAGTCTAAATGAAAGTTGTAGATCTTGATTTTACCTACGTGTTGAAAAAAAGGACGTTGAAAACGGAGCTCGTATGTGAGAGTTATGATTTTTCTCAGTTTGAAGGCTGATACGCGATAGTGGGTGACGTGGCACCACCAGAATTGGACCCGTGGCACCACCAAAAGGCCACCACATGCACCAAATCGGCAAGTAGGTCTCCCTACTCGGCGATTCCATCAGATATTTTCAATATAAATAGAGGTGCCGGGTCTAGCCTCTTCTTCACACCTCCCAAACTCACTTTCTCTCTCTAGTTTCTCCCTTTAGCCTCCCAAACCCCCCCTAAAGCCTAGGTAAACCCCCTAGCACCTGAAGGAAGCCACGAGGCTCCCGGAGTCCCGAGAAAAGAGCCTTTCGGCTCGGGAACGCTGCTCCAGCGAAGCTCGGTTTTCGAGAAAACCCGCTATAAGTGAGCTATGCCTACCCTATCTTTAGTATAGCTTATGTTTTAATATGGTAACGTTATTAGGAACTTATAATGAGTATTTGGGCTATTATTATGAGTTATATTGAGTGTTATTTAACGCTTATATAATAATAATAATAGCTAGACTATTAATTTGTCGCGGTTATCGTTAGACTAAACCCTAGTGGTATTGGTATTAGGTTTTATCGAAGAAAAATTGTTTGAGAGTATCGAAGCGCCGTCCGAGTGCTGAGTCACCAACCTTTCAAGTGAGTGCATGGTCGCCTTCAACTTACACATAGATATGAAGTATTTACTACGTGCTATGTGTGCATATTGTCTGTTTACTTGCTGTCTATGCTCGGTGAAAGATTTTATACATGTTTTAAATGATTTAAACTATATATGTATTTTATATCTACGAAAATGTTGGGGTAAAACATGGGTAGATATAATAGATGAAATATGAGTTGGACAATGAGTTGAGAGGTGATATAGACCATGAGGTATGGGTGAGAGGTGTACGATGTGAGAAGCCTTTTTCCCAAACGATGTCCCCGTCATTCAGCAGAGTATGGATGACAACCTCGGACTATTCTAGACAGTCCAGTGGAACACTAGCAGGCTCGCAACCTGTAGGTGTTGTGAACGATGTGTTCACCCGGTGTACTCTAAACCTTGGTGACCATGCAGACTTGGTGATCATGCAGACTTGATGCCTAAACCCTGACGACTATGCAGACTTAGTGCCTAAACCCTGACGACTATGCAGACTTAGTGCCCGTTGTGTAAACCATGGCAACGATGGACTTCGTGCCGATTCCTTTGGATGATCCTTAGGAACGAATGAACGAGGAATAAGCTGATTCTTAGGGTAGATCCTTAAGAATAGAGAATATAATGGGGATGGGTAATGGGGTTTAATTGCTTGATTGTTTAAACATAATAATTATATTATTGTGGGTTGAAAACCCTGTGTACTCACCAGGTTGCCCAACCTGACCCACTCAGTTTATTTATATCACAGGTGTTGATATGAAGTCACATTACACTGAGAGATTTAAAGAGATGTAGATCACTAGTGTAAATAAATGTAAGTTCTGTTTATGCTTATGTTTCTGTATTAACGATGACATCCCAAACGTTTTAAAATGAATAAAATACGTTTTTCGAAAATGTTTTAATAACGTATTTATCATGTTTATCTGGGGATAAATTCCGCAACATTTTTATTAAAAGAAGTACTCTGATTTTTATAAAGCATAAACAAAATCGGTCTTTTCTGGCCGTGAAAATGGGGATGTCACAGTTGGTATCAGAGCGTTAGTTTAAGCGAACTAGGAATATGGATTTATTTCTAGACTTAAACTTAGAATGCTAAGCGATGATTGTGAGGTGTGAGCACTAGCTTATTTTAGGAATGATGCCTAAATTGCTTTTATGTGCTAAATGATTTGTTATTTTAGGGTCTGAAAGGTGTTGCGTCTTGGGCTCGCTATTTAGTCCATTTAGTCTTCGGATTGGGCCTGTCCATCCGTGAGTTATATCTAGGGTTTTGTATTTATAAGCGCTTGCATGCATCTTAGTGCGTAAGTTTTTGGAAGTCAATTACTCTAAAAGATTTGATCTTTATCGTTTGTAACCCTAACAGCCTCTACAATGGAAGTTCTTTATCGAGTTCTGATGAGGCTTGAATCTATTGAATCATTCGACATATTTTGATTCATTCTTGTGTTTTATATTACTGTTTATCGTTTTTGTGATTAACCTGTTAGAAGATCTAAACGATCAAAGAGTTTCTTAACTCATCAATTGGTATCAGAGCAAGAGACTGTGTAATTCATACACATATCTTCTGTGAAAGAAGTGATTAGGGTTTATTCCGCATTTACTGATATTTATTGAGCCGTCACTCCATAATTGATGTATCTTAGTATTTATTCATCTTGCCTTAATATTACGTATTACAAGTCTGATCTTACAACATGTTAAATGATCAAGGATGGACGATTCTCAATCCAATCCTATCAACATCTCAAACAGTATAGGATCTACGTCTAAGATTCCAATTCTTTACACTCAAGATTACGAGGTTTGGGTCATCACTTTGAAGACTACGTCATTGGATCTGAAGATAATGGGTATTTAATATGGGAAGCTATTGTGTCTGGACCATTTGCTCATTCAGGAACATCCAGAATTATTAAAACTCAAAAAGAGTATAATGATTTGTTAAAAGATGTTGCTCAGGACGAAAAGGAGAAGTTTCAGTGCAACATCAAGGCATTGAGACTGATTCAATTCGCTCTTCAATCTGACACGATTAGATTGGTAAGTTCCTGCAGTACTGCTAAAGAAATCTGGGATCGGCTGCGAGAGCTGTATTCTACAGATGAAGATCTGGAGCACTCAATTCAGACCTTGCTTCTGTCTGAATTTGGAGAGTTCAAGCAAAATCCTGATGAATCTGTTACATAGACGTTTGATCGCTTCAATCATCTTCTCAGCAAGATGATCAAACATGATATTGAAAGGAAGCTTATTGAACAGAAGGTCACTTTTCTGAATGGTCTAAGATCCGAATGGAGAGCTGTTGTGTCAACAGTTAAAGCACACGAGCAGTTCAAATCGTACTCGCTGGCAAAACTGGTGGGAATTCTAAAATCCCAAGAAAAGATTGTGTTGCAAGAGAAAAGAGTGGTTTCCAGTCTGGGGTCTCTGGCGCTTCTGTCCAAGGGTAAAAGTGTAGAAGAAGATGAAGAGGATCTTAATCTGGGAGATCACGATCTGACAGCCGGAGACTATGCTTTAATGGTGTCAAATCCTAGAAGGTTTATTAAGAAAAAGTTTTCTTCCAACAAAAATCGTAATTGGCAGGGAAGCTATAGTTCCGAAAGAGTGAAAGATGAACCGAAGGTTGAGGAGTCGAAAAAGGAAGCAAAGGGTGAAGCTGACTCTGGTGTAAGTTGCTTCTACTGTGGGGGAAATAATCACTACGCAAAGGATTGCGTGCTGAAGAAGATGGCAGAGAAAGTCGAAGAGAAAGATGAAGAATCAAGTCCTATGAAAAGACTAGAGGAGATAAAAAGGAAGAAGGCTGCTACTAATTCTTCTATGAATGCTCTTATTGTGCAGGGTTCGGCAGAGGATGACGAGTTCTACCGACTCAGAAGATGATGAGGTGAGAAAGTCTTCTCATGGAAAGGCTTATGTCGCAAAAAGTGGTGAAACCGGTGGAAGATGTCTGATGGTGACCGATGTATCTCAGATGAGGGGATACAACACTGATGGTGGAAATGAAGAGGCCAAGGAGCGAGAGGACTTATGCTTTACAGCAAAACCTCTCAGTGTGCAGATCACTGAACTTGATGAACTGATCAAGAAGGTACAATCTGTTTTTGTTTCGTTTAAAATTCCACAAAAATCATATGAAAAGGAATTAAATAACTTGAATTCAAG